>NC_064769.1:23430950-23748032 GCF_011397635.1 Epinephelus fuscoguttatus
ATTATAGAATGTCATCCAAAACCATGAAAAAAAGTCATAGTATAGTATGTCGTCCAAAACCATGAAAAAAAGTCACACTATAGAATGTCATCCAAAACCATGAAAAAAAGTCATAATATAGTATGTAGTCCCAAATCGAAAAAAGACACACTATAGAATGTCATCCAAAACCATGAAAAAAAGTCATAGTATAGTATGTCGTCCCAAATCATGAAAAAAAGTCACACTATAGAATGTCATCCAAAACCATGAAAAAAAGTCATAGTATAGTATGTCGTCCCAAATCATGAAAAAAAGTCACACTATAGAATGTCATCCAAAACCATGAAAAAAAGTCATAGTATAGTATGTCGTCCAAAATCATGAAAAATGTCATAGTATAGTATGTCGTCCAAAACCATGAAAAAAAGTCATAGTATAGTATGTCGTCCAAAACCATGAAAAAAAGTCATAGTATAGTATGTCGTCCAAAACCGTGAAAAAAAGTCACACTAAAGAATGCCATCCAAAACCATGAAAAAAAGTCATAGTATAGTATGTCGTCCAAAATCATGAAAAAAAGTCATAGTATAGTATGTCGTCCAAAATCATGAAAAATGTCATAGTATAGTATGTCGTCCAAAAACGTGAAAAAAAGTCAAACTATTTCATCCAAAACCATGAAAAAGTCACATAAAATATGTCCAAAACCATGAAAATCTATGTAGATGTCAGCACCATGAAAAAAGTTTGGCTAGTATAGTATGTCGTCAAAAAGAAAAAGAAAATCAGCAAATATAGTATGTCATCAAACATGAAAAAAAGTCATAGTATAGTATGTCAAATCATGAAAAAGTCACACTATAGAATGTCATCCAAAATCATGAAAAAAGTCATAGTATAGTATGTCGTCCAAAAACATGAAAAAAGTCATAGTATAGTATGTCGTCCAAAATCATGAAAAATGTCATAGTATAGTATGTCGTCCAAAACCATGAAAAAAAGTCACACTATAGAATGTCATCCAAAATCATGAAAAAAAGTCATAGTATAGTATATCGTCCCAAATCATGAAAAATGTCATAGTATAGTATGTCGTCCAAAACCATGAAAAAAGTCATAGTATAGTATGTCATCCAAAATCATGAAAAATGTCATAGTATAGTATGTCGTCCAAAACCATGAAAAAAAGTCACACTATAGAATGTCATCCAAAACCATGAAAAAAAGTCATAGTATAGTATGTCGTCCCAAATCAAGAAAAAAAGTCACACTATAGAATGTCATCCAAAACCATGAAAAAAAGTCATAGTATAGTATGTCGTCCAAAATCATGAAAAATGTCATAGTATAGAATGTCATCCAAAACCATGAAAAAAAGTCATAGTATAGTATGTCGTCCAAAATCATGAAAAAAGTCACACTATAGAATGTCATCCAAAACCATGAAAAAAAGTCATAGTATAGTATGTCGTCCAAAACCATGAAAAAAAGTCATAGTATAGTATGTCGTCCAAAATCATGAAAAAAGTCACACTATAGAATGTCATCCAAAACCATGAAAAAAGTAGTCAAGTCATGTATGTCCAAAACCATGAAAAAAAGTCACACTATAGAATGTCATCCAAAACCATGAAAAAAAGTCATAATATAGTATGTCGTCCAAAACCATGAAAAAAAGTCATAGTATAGTATGTCGTCCCAAATCAAGAAAAAAAGTAACATTATAGAATGTCATCCAAAACCATGAAAAAAAGTCATAGTATAGTATGTCGTCCAAAACCATGAAAAAAAGTCATAATATAGTATGTCGTCCCAAATCAAGAAAAAAAGTCACACTATAGAATGTCATCCAAAACCATGAAAAAAAGTCATAGTATTTATCTTAGTCCCATAGTATCATGAAAAAGTCACACTATAGAATGTCATCCAAAACCATGAAAAAGTCATAGTATCATAGTATAGTATGTCCCAAATCAAGAAAAAAAGTCACACTATAGAACTTCACCCAAAACCATGAAAAAATTCATACTATAGTATGTCATCCAAAACCCTGCAAAAAAGTCATAGTATAGTATGTCGTCCAAAACCATGAAAAAAAGTCATAGTATAGTATGTCGTCCAAAACCATGAAAAATGTCATAGTATAGTATGTCGTCCAAAACCATGAAAAAAAGTCACACTATAGAATACCATCCAAAACCATGAAAAAAAGTCATAGTATAGTATGTCGTCCAAAATCGTGAAAAAAAGTCATAGTATAGTATGTCGTCCTAAACAATAAAAAAAGTCATAGTATAGTATGTCGTCCAAAATCGTGAAAAAAAGTCATAGTATTTCATCCAAAACCATGAAAAAAAGTCGTGGTATAATATGTCGTCCAAAACCATGAAAAAAAGTCGTGGTATAGTATGTCGTCCAAAACCATGAAAAAAAGTGATTGTATAGTATGTCGTGAAAAACATGAAAAAAAGTCATAGTATAGTATGTCGTCCCAAATCAAGAAAAAAAGTCACACTATAGAATGTCATCCAAAACCATGAAAAAGTCATAGTATAGTATGTCAGCAAAAACATGAAAAAAGTCACACTATAGAATGCCATCCAAAATCATGAAAAAGTCATAGTATAGTATGGTCCAAAACCATGAAAAAGTCATAGTATAGTATGTCCTCCAAAATCATGAAAAATGTCATAGTATAGTATAGTATGTCCACCAAACCATGAAAAAGTCACACTATAGAATGTCATCCAAAATCATGAAAAAGTCATAGTATAGTCTCCAAATCATGAAAAATGTCATAGTATAGTATGTCTCCAAAACCATGAAAAAGTCATAGTATAGTATGTCATGTTGTCCAAAATCATGAAAAATGTCATAGTATAGTATGTCGTCCAAAACCATGAAAAAACCTCATATATAGATTGTCATCCAAAACCACTAAAAAAAGTCATAGTATAGTATGTCGTCCCAAATCAAGAAAAAAAGTCACACTATAGAATGTCATCCAAAACCATGAAAAAAAGTCATAGTATAGTATGTCGTCCAAAATCATGAAAAAAGTCACACTATAGAATGTCATCCAAAACCATGAAAAAAAGTCATAGTATAGTATGTCGTCCAAAACCATGAAAAAAAGTCACACTATAGAATGTCATCCAAAACCATGAAAAAAAGTCATAATATAGTATGTCGTCCCAAATCAAGAAAAAAAGTCACACTATAGAATGTCATCCAAAACCATGAAAAAAAGTCATAGTATAGTATGTCGTCCAAAATCATGAAAAAAAGTCACACTATAGAATGTCATCCAAAACCATGAAAAAAAGTCATAGTATAGTATGTCGTCCCAAATCAAGAAAAAAAGTCATAGTATAGTATGTCGTCCCAAATCAAGAAAAAAAGTCACACTATAGAATGTCATCCAAAACCATGAAAAAAAGTCATAGTATAGTATGTCGTCCAAAACCATGAAACAAAGTCACACTATAGAATGTCATCCAAAATCATGAAAAAAAGTCATAGTATAGTATATCGTCCCAAATCATGAAAAATGTCATAGTATAGTATGTCGTCCAAAACCATGAAAAAAGTCATAGTATAGTATGTCATCCAAAATCATGAAAAATGTCATAGTATAGTATGTGATATTATTATACCATGAAAAATGTCACACTATAGAATGTCATCCAAAACCATGAAAAAAAGTCATAGTATAGTATGTCGTCCAAAATCAAGAAAAAAAGTCACACTATAGAATGTCATCCAAAACCATGAAAAAAAGTCATAGTATAGTATGTAAATACATCATCTTAAATCACTAAAAGTCACACTATATGAAATAGTATAGTGTCTTGTTAACTCAAAACCATGAAAAAAAATATAGAATGTCATCCAAAACCATGAAAAAGTCATAATATAGAATGTCATTCCAAGAAATCTACATATAGAATGTCATCCAAAATAGAAAAAGTCATATAGTATTTACCAAAATCATGAAAAATCAATAATAAAATTAAAACATGAAAAAATGTCATCCAGTGTATCCATGTATAGTTCTGTCCCAAATCAAGAAAAAAAGTCATAGTATAGTATGTCGTCCCAAATCAAGAAAAAAAGTCACACTATAGAATGTCATCCAAAACCATGAAAAAAAGTCATAGTATAGTATGTCGTCCAAAACCATGAAACAAAGTCATAGGGCTCTTGTTTCTCGGCGCAGCGCAGGGTGGCGCCAGGTGGCGAACCCCGTGCAGAGCTAGTTTCGAGCAGCGCAACCCGAGGCGTGCTCAGTTTGGTAGTTTGGCAGACCGAGGTGCGCTGAGATGGGCCCAGCAGGGGTGTCGACAGACCCAGCTTGGCGCAGTGACAGTTTTGTGCCAAAAGGCTTCGCCGAAGGTGCGCTAAAAGCTCGCCAGCTGAAACCATCATATTCTAATCGCAAGTGCAGCTGGCGTAAGTTTTGTTTGGCTGACCGGCGGACAGTGCGCACCCCTCTCACTCCTCAGGTTTACCAGAAAATCAGGCAAATTAACGATGCAATAAATACCCAAAAAACACTATTCAATGCAACTATCTGCAATCAGCACATAAATGTATCTCTATATCCACTGTCCAGTCACATCTGATGTCATATCAAAGGGGATTGGCACCGTTTGGCACGTTTGGCACACGTAATGGAAACCCAACCTGATTTGATTAACACAGCTACAAACTAATGAGTTCACACCCCTCTCAGCCAACCACAAACAGCCACAGCATCAGATAGGGAGTATATATTCAGCATCTGTCATCTTAGCAAAGTCAAAAGAAAAGAAACAGAGTGAGACTGCGAGAGAGAAAGAGAGAGCGCGCGCGTACGAGAGAAACGCAACATTGATTTACAATTGTGGTGACCTCCTCCCAGGCTACCTTTGCATCATCAGCCTGTGGAGGTCTGCTTGCAGTTCCGTATATTCGGACACTGTGAGCTTGGACCTCCCGGACCAAAACATCAGTTTCCTCCTGGGAGAAGTTTGGCCGTCTGACGCTGCTGCTCTCTTCTGCCATGGCGAATTGAGTAAACTCTCATTACGCCTTCGCACATCGCATTTAAGGGTGAGGAGAGGGGCTTATTTGATTGGTGTGATGTGTGTAAAACCCACTCCACGCCTTCTCTCCTCTTTCCGACTTGCGCAGGTAGGAGGGATGGAAGTGGGAAAGAGGAGTAGCTGCACCAGGCGCACGGTGTGCCAAACTTGCAAAATCCGCCTGGCCACACCCAGTTGGTGAAGCACAGGTACGCTGCACCCCTGCCTCGCCCAGTCTGCGAAACTAGAGCCCCTGGTATAGTAAGTCGTCCAAAATCATGAAAAAAGTCATAGTATAGTATGTGTGAGCAAAAGTCATGAAAAAATAAATGAGGATGTCATATATAACATACCTGTATGTCCAGAAAAGAGATCAAAAAATCATCTAGTATAGTGTGTCATTCCAAAATAATGAAAAAGTCATTCATAGTATTTGTATAGTAATGCATGAATGTTCCATAGAGCTTTATGAAGTATTCTGTCATCATGACACATGGATATGAGTAAGTTTAAGATTTAGATCATGCAGTATGTACACAAAACATGAAAAAGTCATAGTATAGTATGTGAAATCGAAAATCATGATAAGTCATAGTATAGTATGTTGTCCAAATCTATGCAGTGCTGCTGCATTTTCACTCAGTAGAGTTACCTTGGCAGAAAAATAATCAATACATCTTTAATGGTACAGCACAGTAGACAGAGGTGTTTTATAGTCATTTGGCTTATCCTGAGTGCTTGTGTTTGTCTCACTTATATATTTTAGATCTATTATTATTTGCTGCTGCTACAGTGGATTTCTCCACATCTTTTCTTTTAAGAGGTCGTTGAAGTCATTTTATATTAGGTAACTTAAATTCTAGTATTTATTGTAGTCGTTAGTACAGTCCTTTAGAGGGTGACAATTAGGTACAAATTCCAAGTAAATGACCATAACCTTAACAGAGTAAATTTATCTTAACATATAGAGGCCTTTAGCGGATAGGACTATTATTGTTTCTTTCAAGAAATGAATAGAACTCTTAAGACCAAACAGATATTGTTTTTATCAGGACAATACATCCTAACTGTATGCACTAACATAAATCACACCCTCCTTCCACACAGACAGACAGACAGACAGACACACACACACACACACACACACACACACACACACATACTCTTTATATTCCACACAGTGCCTTCTTTGGTGCTCTGAGTGGAACTGACGGGGAGCAATGTTAGCACAACTGTAGCATAAAGACTTCCATATTGTCCCTGTTCTCAGATGGATTCAGATGAACACACTGCTCTCCACAGGCAAAGAGAATTATTCATCCATAATCTAAATATATTGAAGTTAAACCAGTTAGTGTGTAATGTGCAGCATTCTGTTTGCCAAACTCACCCATTTAAGAGGTGGATTATTTGGAACTGCAGCGTACTCATGTCTTCTCTATTTACTATCTCTATGTATCAGCCTAACCTGTGTTCAAGTGCTTGATGCATGACTGGAGAGTTATCCATACAGGTATTGATGCAAACACTGCAAAATGTCAACTTGCAGCTTTCAAGATGCAGACCGCCACCTGCCTGTTAGCATCCTGATTTATAGCTCCCAGTGTAAATGCAGCAGGGGAGAGAAACTGCAGGTTTGTCAAAAAACAGTCTTATTATCTGGTTTTAAAATATCTGCTCATCTGTCTCCTGTGTCCTCCCTCTGTCTGTCATTTCCGCCCTTAGTCCTTCCCACCATTAGCTGCACTTGGCCAGCACACAAACACAAACCTAACAGCCATGCAAACACACATGCTCTCCTGCCTCTCCTATCCCCCCTGCACCTGCCGCCTTCCCTTACACTGATTCTGCAGCCGTGTTTAAATGACTATCTATTAAAATGCCATTATAAGAAATGGGGAGTGATGTTGTCCCTGGCAGGAGTTTATTGGAGAGTAAATGTACGCTCCCACACACAGAACACCTCATTAACCCGGTGGATATTTACAGCCCTGCAGCACCAAGGCATGGGCAGGGATTGAGGCCCTGCTCATCTTAATAGCGGCTCAGCTGATAAGACTAACTCTTCTCCTATTCATACCTGCACTTTTAATGGGACTTACTCTACCACTGGTGACCCACTGATCCCTGCAGTGGGGCTGCCTTTTGCTCAAAACCCAAGAAATAGAACATCAACAGCCACAGACTGCTGGAGCTGGTATAGGCGTCGACTGCCTTGCTTTGGGGCACTTTAGACTCTTTCAATGACTGGCACTTTCACTCATTAAAACCAAGCCACAATAGAATAATCGCTTTGCTGAAAAGAAATATTCTGTGCAGAGAGTCCCAGCAACCCCAGCGACCCCTACTGGGATAAGTGGTCACGGAAAATGAATGAATGAAAAGAAATATTCGTACTGTGGTAGGTGTTAATAACAGGCAGCATCTTAAGGGCAGTGAGTCAAACAAAGCTGCCATAAAAAGACTAAAAATGTCCTCTTCCCCCCCTTCTTCCTCCTCCTGTGGGCAGGAGACGATCATAAACTCATCAAATCTCGTTATGAATTTTCTTTTGTTTATATAGCTGTCAGGTCGGCTGGTTATGGTATCCACTCTGAAATATCTGGGCACTGAGAGAGGTTGATATCCTGCCTGGGGCAGATCACAATGAGAGGCTCGTGCAGTGGGAGACTTATTGGATCTACTCCCTCAACACCTTGTCCCCTCGAATGAGGACTTTGATATTATTATAGCCTATATATATTCGTTTCTAGTGCCTCTGACACATATAATCCTAGCCTATTCTTTTCCTTTTTTTCTTCTTATAGGATGTACTCATGGCATGAAAATCCATAAAAAGAATGTATAATTAAATATTAAATACATTCATCTTAACGGTTTTTGACACTTACTATTACTTGATACAGTATTTATGTTTTTAATATCTCCTGTTGTGGCCTAGTGTCTTGTTAACTCAGGGTATCCACCTTGTTAAGAAAATGATGGTTGATGTTTTTATTTGATCTTTTGTTACTTATTGATTTGAAGATTCCCTTGAGTTGTATAATATTATAGCCTATTGTAAATCTATTCATATTTATGTTTTTCATTTATATCTCTAATTTCCTTCCCGTGGGTATTTACCCGAGGAAGAGCTGAGGTGAAACATCAATAATAAAATTAAATTTAATTAAAAATGTGATTCCAGTGTGCAGGTACCCATTGTATTTTTTTTAGTTCTGTGGATGTGCATACAACTGCGCTAACTTATGGAGTTCAGCTACAGCAACACTGTGTGAAAGCCCTCTGTTGGCATCTGAGTTTATATTTAGAGTACACAGACACTGCAATGAAAAAAAATTAAGGTGGCTCATCTTAAAAACTTAATAAATAAAACTAAATTCACAAATTGTTTCAACTTATTATTTTGAGTCTAGCCCTTTTATGCATAAATTATTACAACCTCAGTCAAGATTCTTTTCATAAGTGTGAAGGTGAAGGAGTTTTTCACATGTCCCCTTGGATGGAAAGCATGTGTTAAATATAAACCGATTTAAAGATCATTTGAAACTGTGACAAATATATTTTTAATGCTGTTAACCTAGTGTATTCACACATTTTAACATATTCTAATACTGTTCAATGCCACGCAAAAGCGTTGAATTTTGCTCCTGACTCGTAAGCTTCTCCCCTCTCTTTCTACTCCTCCCCTTCTATACCTACCCCCACGCCCACCCCCAGCTCCTTCCTTTTCACCCATCAGTCCACCACCCACCTCTTCCTGTTGAACTAAATCATTTTTTCAATGCACATTTTCTGCAAAAATAACAAAAAAATCAGTCAAAAATATTGCTTCTGTTACAAAAACTGTAAATTACCTTCTAACATAAGTCTGAAGTATTTCCAAGAACAACAAAGTTGCAGTAGAAGTACTAATTGTAGTTGAAATATAGCCAGTGATGCATGAGGCCCAGTTTAATGGACAGATGATTAATTGCAATTTCCTCCCAATACATGGAAAGTTTAACAACTGTATTACTCCTTAGATGTTACCAGATTTTATTTACCTGCCAGGGTCTCCTGTTGTAGAAGGGTTGGCAAGATATTCTTGAGGGGCACATTTTCGTCGGCCATCTTGGTTTTGAAATATTTGTTGCACTGACAACACCTGGCCAGTAATGACTTAAATGCAAGTATATAGCATCAAAACCCATGCATGTACAAGAAAATGGCTTGTAAATAGCTGTCCACTGCAGTGACCACTATGTATGAAAGGGCTGGATTAACTGTTTAAATTTTGCACTGCACTGACTTATTTACATGCTTTCTGTTGACTTGTCCCAGTTTCAGCTTACTTGTTTTAGTCAAGCAAAATCTAGACATTACTTTTCTAGTTGAGATGATTTATAAGTCTGTATTGTTTGAACTTAGAAATTATAGTTTTGAGGCAAAAAATAAATAAATAAATAGGGGATTCATATACTAACATACCTGCATGTCCAGAAAAGAGAGATCACAACAAATACAGCCGGAGTGTGACTTCATTCTCACCCTTCAATCATTACTCCTTTTGTACTGCTAATGCACTGAATGTTCCACAGAGCTTTTTGAAGATTCTGTCTATCTGACACATGGATATGAGTAATTTAAGATTTAGATCAGCAGTAATGTACACAGTAGAACAGAAGCTCAGCACTTTGTATGTGTGAAATCGAACAATCATGATAATTTGGCAATTATTTAAAGGTATTGATTGGAAACCATTTCTTTTTAAGTTTAACACCAGACAGATGACAGTTTTGGCCAACATCCACCACCTCCCCTTCCTAGAGTTACAAAAAAGAAATGCTAAGAGAATGAAAATAATCATTTGGAAAAGGTGTCCCAATTAAATTCAAGACACGTTTTTGTCTCAGACAACCATTAAGCGTGCTACATTTCACAAAGTATTATCATTTGATGGGATACATTAGACAAAGAACCTTATCTCAGGTTAATGTTTTCCTGAGTTTACTGTTTGTAGTCCTTTAGCGGAACACAACACTGCTCATTAAAGTGTCTGTCAGTCCAGTTAACTGCATGCTTTGTGACTTGGATTGTGGAGGAGGAAGCAGAATGCCGCCTGTCGCACAAGGATCACATATCAAAACCTCTCGAAACATTTCAGCTCTTCCCTTTAGGCTGAATCCATCACCGTTCTGAGAGACGGATGGCAGCGCTATCAACCCCCTCTGAAAATTCCTAACCATTCTTTCTACCTCTCAAATGTTAGTGTGAAGTCTCTCCAAGTTCCCTGTCTCCTCACCTCGGGTTCTTTCCGAGCAACTGGAGATAACATTATTGAATATAAAGCACCTGGGACTGGCTTCTCACCCTGCCAAGATCAATTTCAAGTCAGGGGCTGTGAAAAAGTGGCGGAAAACTCTCTGAAATGAAACTGTGAAATATCACCCCGTCCCCAAAAACCCTTGCAAATATAGGGGTTCCTTCTGAAAAGTCTGATAGAATAGGATTCATTTACGAAGCTATTGGAAGTTGAACCGACAAACGTTAAGCCTGTAAATGAGTTTCCTGTGCTGAGCATCACAAAACTTACCTTCTGCTCGATAAGGCATGTTAACATAAGACCTTGATCTTTAAATTCCCAAGCTTTGAATGTGATCATAACACAGAGTAAACAAAAACAACTTGGTAAAATGTTATGTTGGCCCGAGCCTCGAAAACAGTGCTCAAGGGCAAATTAATAGTCTGGATGTTTACCTGCGTGTCAGACATTGGCCTGTTGAGACAGCAATTAAAATAAAGCCTTCTATTGAATCTTTTCCTTTAATATCTGCCCCCATCCATCTCCTTGGCCTTTCAGTGTAGCATTACCATGACAGACAAACACGAAATGAAAAGTTACCGCTTTTTGATACTTATTTATACCGTTGTGAATTTGTGTGAACTGAATACATACAATTATTTAAGTGTTTTAGCTCCAAAAAGTGTTTTAGCTCCAGAGTGCTATGGTTTCCTATCACCTTTTGTGATTTAGAAATGCATGTTTTAGCACTCTCCTCTCTCGCCCGCTCTCCCATCTCAGTTATTCACACTAATTTCACCTAAAAGCTTCTCTATTTAAATGCGTCCACTGTTTTGTTACCTCTCTTAATAAGCTGCCCTCACTGCTCCGTGTAAATAGCTCGTGATTGCATCTTGCAGCAGCGTGTCGCACACTCATTCGGGCACAAAAGAACATTGTTTTCTGCGCTTTCAACTTGGTTTCAGAAGGACAGGAAAGGGACACACTCCAAGTACAGTTCTTTTGTCCTTCCGGGCTTACCATGAATAGATCTCATCATGTTTTCATGGAAATCCAACTATCATGTTGAGGGAAATTTTCATCTAAATGCAGTGTGGCAATTTAAAAGTCCCAGCTGACAGATAGCGGCCAAAAGAAACCCAGAGGAGGATCAAAAATAGTGAGACGGAGAGATGTGACCTAACCTGGACTGGTTTGCATCCCAGGGCTGCTGAAAACTATTGTTTATTGTGAAGATGTAGGAAAAAAATCATAGCCAGAAATTAAATATATTCCTACAAACGGGTATTTTCTGGCAACTACAGAGGAATGAATTTGTTATATAATAAGACTTACAAGGTTAATGTTCAATATGAGAAACTAATTTTATTAGCAGCCCACCAATGACATCATTAAAAAAGTTTTAAGTGCTCAAAATGAGTAACTCATCTAATGGATTTATGTATTAAGCCTCATTCTCTGCACTTGACAATGAATGGAGGATTTGAGCTCTTACCCTCTCCTTGACAGACTGACTCTGTCTGGAGACCTAAGAAAAATGCTTGGTGATAATTTTATGAGGACGGGGAATAAAATGTCTGAGGTTGCTCTGACCTGAAAATCTCATTAAAAAGCCAACTCTGTATTAACTATGAAATATTCAGCTCATGCTGGACAGCCTAAAAAAAAGAGCCACCGATAATCCAATCAATCCAAAAGGAGTCATTTTTAAAAGCTTAATCAGCTGCTGCATATCCATGTTGGTTCAACCACATGGCTGGATTGATCCTGTATTAGACCTGATTTGGCTGCAGGGCGAGGCAGATGATTGACCCTCTTTCTGCAGCTTAGGGCTCCTCTGGTATTCAAGAGTGAGACTCTGATAACTGACACTGACAAGGCAAAGCCGGAGCAGATGAACCTCATCGACTCCTGGAAGCATTGCTGATCACAGCCGTGACAGCCCTGGAGAGAAAAGAGGAAGACTGACAGCAGAGCAGGAGATATGGAGGTGCGTGTCAGAGCTGATACATATACACCCCCTTGAAACAGGTATGGCTACCAGTATCCAGAATCTTAACTTTACTAAGGAGACTATATAGAAGCCAGCAGAGATATGTGAAAGTGTAGAAAAAGGCTTTTTACCCTCAAGTTAGAGGAGGTAAAAAAGAAACTCTGTTTACCAGGTGAAATATCTGAACACTAGATGGCAGTTTGACACAGAGAAGTATTGTTTTCTGTAGAAAAGCTGTATTTTCTTCAGTAACAATCACTGTAATTGCTGTTGTTTGGAGATTCTGATGGAAGCCGTGTTTACCTCCCTCCAGATTCTTATCAGCCTTTGATTGTCCCAAGCTTCATTTGATCCTCAGGTCTCCGTCTGGAATATTAAACTTAGTTCCCTTTGTGTGTGTGTGTGTGTGTGTGTGTGTGTGTGTGTTTGGGTAAGTAGGAATTTGGGAGACAAGACAGATGTCTGTTTTAAATTTCAAAGGTTGAGATGAGGTTTTGGGCTTCACATGAAAAGAAATCAGTCAGGTATGCTATCAAACACTCCTCGATTCCTTTATTGCTTTTCTTGGAAACAGGAGAACATGTTTGAAGTTTAATTTTGGAGGTTTTCACAAACAATCACACTCTGACTTTGGACCACAGATATCCAATCCACACAGCCTACAGTGTTGTGCACTTTATGTCTGCTCTCAGCCATCATTATCTTAAAGAGTATCTTAACACCAGGCTGAAAAGCTGTGTTTTGCTGCAGTCTCTGGTTTAAAGTTTCAAGCCTGTTTTATCTCTGGTTTTACACACAGAATCACTGATGAGCCTGTGACCACACCCAACAGTGACATTACCAGGTCCTCAACTCCACCTGTACTTCAATCTAACAAGATGAAAAGTTCGAACACTAGATGTCAGCAAAGACAAGATTTTAAGCAGCGTTAAGTTCCTCATTAAGTTCATCTATTGTAGTCAGGTGAAAAAAGAGATAGACCACCATGCATTACTCTGTATTATTAACAATGTAGTATTATAACTATAATATTAACACTTCAGCTTCAAGCGTTCTGTTTTACTTTGAAATCACGACCAGGAGCAGGTAGAGGTGTCAGAAAACAACAGCTAGGTGTGCCGGCTGATTCAGCTTGATCATCCTGTGACATCATAAGCCTAGTTATCAAGTAAGCACTCAGCTAGCACATCCAATACTTATTAGCTGTTGTCTCCAAGAACTGCAGCTATTTTGGACTAACTTGGTATGTATTCAATGCTTCATTTTAGTCTCAGCCACGAGAGCAGTTAGCGCTGCTGTTATGTACGTGCCCAGCACTGTGCATAGGGCATCAAGTGCTGAAGGGGCCACCAAAACAGCTGATGATCATCATCAGTAATAATCGTTATAGGCAGTGTGATAACCTATGCTAATACGTTCTCATCCCAAGTCACCACCTATTGCCACTTTGTCAGTGGTCCTTTCTACACATTGACACCTGTATTGAAAATATACACAGTAGCTCAAGAAATGCAACTTTTTGAAGGAGTTTTCCCCCTCCTCTTTAACAGCACTATTTGGGGTGATTGAGCCAGGTAGAATGAAGGATAGGTATAAAGCTTAGGTCGTCTCTCTGTCCACATTGCTAACAAGAAAATTGCTGCTTCAATTTTGGAAATCTAAGAAGCTTCCAACATTTGATAGGTGTTTTACAATTAGAGAAAATTAGGTTCAGCCTGTCAAACAGAGAGGGACTCCTTCAGAAAACCTGGCAACCGCTGATAAGTTTGACTGAAGACTGCAAGTGAATGGGTATCATGATGTCATATGTCAGTACTGTGTAACTTGTCGGATAACTTATGTCAAATCTTTCTTTTTCCCTTTTTGTCTTACCAGTGCTCTATTTTGTTTTGTTTTTTCTTTTGCTGTTGGTATGTTTCTTTACTGTATTTACATTGTTCTGCAAAAACCAATAAATAAAAATAAAAATAAATAAATCATGATTTGGCTCTACATTCAAACAGGAAACGAACACCAGGTTCCCGGGTGAAAGTCCTGGGTTTGTTGGACCCATCCACCATTCCTCCTGCCAGCCCAATAGCGACTTTCCCACTCTTTATATTATGTTGTTACTGGCAGCGTTTCAACCTGAGAGATGCCATCTGGCCACATTTCATACCACCGTGACAAGTGCTGACCGGTGGCTTTACATCGGTGTCATGTCATTTGTGGGAGGCCCCGGGGCAGACCCAGAACACACTGGAGGGATTACATATCTCGTCTGGCATGGGAACGCCTTGGGGTCCCCCAGGAGGAGCTGGAAAGCGTTGCTGGGGAGAGGGACGTCTGGGATACTTTGCTCGGCCGTGACACGCCCCCGGACAAGCAGGTGAAAATGGATGGATGGATGGATGGATGGATGGATGGAGGATTATATCTAGCCGCAGTAAAAACTGACACCGCCTGCCGGTATATCATACTGCAGTGAAAGGTGGCTTTTGGTGTCAGGTGTCTTATCCCGAAATCATTGACAAAGTGGTGTGATTTATGCGTCAGAAGTCATTTAGTAAAAATGACTTCTCTCTCTGTCTTGCTCCTTCATTGACCAAAATATTCAATTCCCGGGATCGCTAGAATGAAAAAAGCAGAGTTTGGACTGATAGTTATATTACAACCAAAAAACAATCAAAGCTGAACAAAAAATGACATGTTATGTCTCTCCTTTGCTCTATTCCTGTAAGTTATTAATAATTTACAACAACACCGCACCACAAAGCAATTATCTGTAGGGCACACAGATGGCCAGTAGTAACCTTGAGCAGGGGCCATGACTGGATTAACCTGTAAGGGAGTTTATTGTAAAAATGTACTTCTGGGCTGCAATTGACCCTCCCACCCCCGTGCCCTCTGTGCATTGTGTGCGTTGACTCTGAGTTTTTTATTAAGCAGACTAAAACACAGCAGACACAGAGTGGTAGGTTCATTCTATTTTTCTTAAATCCTAGGAAGCAAACCAGTGGTCTTTGTTGCTATCTGATCTTTCCCAGTAAGTTTATAAAACAGAATTAAGGAAAATGCACCGTGTGTACAATGTAAGATTAAATAATAACGTTTTTAAAACTAGGTTTGGACTCACAGGACCGCAAGATGATGCAAAATATGCCAAAAGACAAGGTTGCCTCAGCTGATATTGTGTTTCAGTGGTAAAAAATTGAAAAACAAAATTGCAATTAGTCAAATAAGCACCAACCAAATGACACAGTGAACCTGGAGGCCCTGAAGCAGTCTGCCTGATTGGTAATCCAGCCTTGGCAGAGACATCCGTAGGGATGCGTACACAGTGTGGTTCACGAACACATTTGGTACAAAGGGGAACAAACCTGTTATTTGTTTTTAACCTGCAGACATAATGAGAATCTGTCACAGTAATCACATGCTTTTTGGCTTTAACCAGCACTGAATGCAGAACATATTCAATAGTCCCTTGTCTACTCTACACCACTGGCGCAATTATCCAGCAGACCCTTTAGAATAATGGTAAAAAATCTACAGTGCGAGGTCTTTGGGCTGAGCCGAAACCTTAAAAAACAGAACAGCACTTAATATGCCCTCATTGTAAACTCCAAGAGGTTTGATAATGGAAACTGTAATGGCACATCAGGATGGAAAGCCTGGCGCTGCCTGAAGAACATAACAAAGAACTGATTTGCCTTAGTCTATCAGCACTTGTGGATGTATTTCATTAGCAGGGAAATTGCTTACAATTCAAAATATTATGAGTTTTAGGCCATCCCAAAAATGACAGTGCTTGCAGAGAATTTGCCCTTGTTCCAGTCAACAAGTCCAGATATGAGCTTTCATTTGGGCCCATTCAAAATCAGCACAGACGTAAATGAAAAGTAAATGGTTTGTTGGAAAAAACTGATTATTGTGAAGAGATACCATTATTATGCTGATCGTGATGCAGATAACGCAGACTTTAACTTCCCAACAGAGAATATTACACAACATTATTGACTGTGCCTCTCATCATCATCTCTGAAGAATACTTTAAACAGTGTCCATCTCTGGTACACGCTGTTTTCACTTTCCCTTACGTTCCTTTCTATTTAATTGGCTCAACATCTTCTGCTGGTAGCGCCGGTGCCCTTTTTATTTTTGTCCACTGTTGTTCTGTCTTCTTTTTGTCCTTGGCATTTCCTCTCTGTCTTGCAGATATTAAGATGCAATTTCTTGGAAAGCGTTACGTAACTTTTGCATATACCTGTGATCCTTTGCTCCAGCCACTTCAAAAAAAAAAAAAAAAAAAAAAAAGTCAGTAACTTCTTTTCACAAAGAAAAATACAATCTGAAATAAGATGCCCTCGGAGAAATATACATTCTGTAAAGGGTGAGAGACAGCCTAATATTTGATGCATTAGGAGTAACAAGCAAAAAAAATCACAATGGATTCACACTCCTTTACTGGCTCATGTCTCAATACCTGCCATGCTGTCCTCTCCCCCTCAGGTCTCAGAGTGATCATAGCCTACTGATAATGTTCTCTTTATGCTGTCATATCTTATTTCCGTAACTATTATCACCCTTTCCTCTGATTGTCTCTTATTTTCATCTCTGGCTGCTCATCTTGCATTTGTTTTGCTCTCAGCTGTTTCCTGCTGCCTGCTGCCTGTGCACATCAAGACAATCACGTCTTCATTTTCTTCTTCATTTTGCCTTTTTATTCTTTGTGGCGAGAAAATCAGATCATCAGAGACGGAGAGGGGAAAAACAAAACAATAGAGGGGTAGAAGCACACGTTATGTGGGCTTAAAGCAGGAGAGGAGGGACTGAGGTATGGTGGATGAAGAGGGCAAGAAATGTTTCTGTGTAAAGACCTGTTGGTGGCAGTGTTGATGCTTACAAATATGTGAGGAGTTGCGCTTCGGTGGACCTTTACCATACACACACGTGTGTCCCCTCTGATAAATGATAAGGACAACAGTGCAGCCCAAGGCCGAATGGGGATTTTAAGCAGAATTTGATTTGGGGGTTTGGGAACCTTTTTATTTCATGGTGGTGAATCCACAATTCCACAAAATCAATTCATCACTGTGATACACAATAAAATATGTAATAGGCAATGTTATATTTCGCTTCAGGAGGATCAGGATGATCTAATGTGAGTTTTGCTGATCAAATCAAAATTAAAAAAATGCATCAGTATCAATCCACAGCACACTTCACCTAGAATCATCATTCTTATGTCAAAATGGTCCCACCAAATTCGCACACTACATGATCTTACAATATCTACTCTTCCATTTTCCACACTATGTGGCGGACTGACCATCTGGACAGACTGGAGTTTTCCCGGTGGGCCAGTCACCCTGTGGGTCTGCAGCGAATCTAGAAACACTGATAAGGAAAGATTAAAAAAAAAAAAAAAAAAGTCCTGTGCTGTTCAATCCTGCTGTAGAGTCGGCTTCATCCACGTGTGTGCGGAGAGAAGAGCTATAAAAACATCACATCTCATGAGTCTTCCTTTGTCTCTCTGCCAGCTTCACTTTCTGCTTCTCATACATCAAGCTGATGACGATGGACTGATTGTGTTAAGCTGTGACAGAGTTAGCTGTACAAATTAACTTTATGCTGCCTTTTTGTAAGTCTTTGGAAATACTGGAATAAAAGCTCAAATGCATGAGGAACATACACAATACTGTGATATGGGACAGTCAGTATGTCATGAACCTCCACTGGCAGGTCTAATATCACCTGTTGAAATTACTAACTTCATTAATGTTCATCATATCCGTTCTGTGATTCAAAGTTTACTCCAGGAAGTGACTGTCTCTCAGCTACCCATAACACCTGGTAAACAGCTCAAGAAAAAGTGTGAACAGTAGCAGGTTTGCAACACTTAACTAGCAAAGGTTCAGCTTTAACTGACACAAGTTGGAGAGGAACAGGACTGAGAACGGCCACGTTTGCAGCTTTTTGAGGCTGCACTTTGGCACAGCATTACTTTGAGCAAAACGCTAACATCAGCGTACTAACATGCAGGGAAAGTCACACATGTGCAAGTCACAAGCAAGTCTCAAGTCTTTACCTTCAAGTCTCAAGCAAGTCCCAAGTTACTCGTGGTGAGAATCAAGCAAGTCAAGTCAAGTCCCTGCTATAAGTCAAGCAAGTCAAGTCGAGTCATTGCTCAGGTCAAGCAAGTCACATGTCAAGTCATATATCACATACAGCAAACATCTCCTCACAATATGCTAGCTACATGTCCTGAATAAGTCCAATCTCTGTAGGCAGCCCAGGCTCCGCAAATGGCAACAAAAACATTTGGGTCCAGGCTGCACCAACCAGCCAGCGCGAGACCAGCGAAAGCAAGCACACACATGAACACGGTGCCCATGTCTCATGGTCTCGCGCAAGTACGCACGCATGAACCCGGTGTACAGAGAGGCAGTTGGAACTACAGGCTACAATGAGGCTAAAACCAGAGTTCAAATGTTGTTTTTCCAAACAACTTTTTGTGTCGGGGCTTCAGGACACTTGGATCACTACGGACGAGCAGTATGGAGATGTTGTTACTGTTTGATTACATTGTTGAACATAAACAGAAGCGATGCCCAACGGTGCTTAGCGTGCCTTTAATATTGAACTAAAGCCAAGTCCTTTCGAGTCACCTGTCTCAAGTCAAAGTCAAGTCTCAAGTCATGAATACAAAGTCAAAATCAAGCCCAGTGTTTTATCAACGTTAGTCAAGCAAGTCTCAAGTCATCATATTTGTGACCCGAGTCTGACTCGAGTCAAGTCATGTGACTCAAGTCCCCCGTCTCTGATGCTCACAATGCTATCATCTGTGTCTTCAGTAGGTATATGTTTACCATGTTGACCATCTTAGGTTAGCTTATCAACTTGCTAACATTTGCTAATTAGCACAAAACATTAAGTATAGCTGGGGATCATGGGAATGACATTAGTTTTTCAAGTAATTAAAATCCAACCAATCATTTGTCTATAAACTAAAGTTTTGGATAAAGTGACAATATACTGACCCAATTGTTGTGCCTTATAAAAAGTTGATGGATCATCAAAGTCATTTAAATTCATACTTTGGGTATCCATGGATAGCCAGCCCAGTCGCCGGAGAAAAATGTTGGCATCGTACGCTTCTGCAAACTATGGATACAAGTTCTGATTACATGTATATGAGCTGACTTCGTCATCAGGAGGAGAAGGGATGGTGGATGGCATGACACTTTAGGAAGATAGCTATCAAGTTGCATACTAGTGGTGTCAGTGGTAAATGGTAAAATGGTAGATGGACTGCATTGGTATAGCACCTTTCTAGTTCTCTGACTTCTCAAAGTGTTTTACACTATGACACGTTCACCCATTCACACATACATTCACACACTGGTAGCTGAGGCTGCCACACATGGTGCCACCTGCTACCCAGTAACCACTCACATGCTCTCACACAGCCAGCGGGAGCAATTTGGGGTTCGATATCTTGCCCCAGGATACTTACAGACTGGAGGAGCAGGGGATCGAACTGATCTTTCGATTAGTGGATGACCCGCTCTACCTCTGAGCCACAGCCATCAACTGTTATTGGCGTGTGTTTTCGACCAGTGGCGCATGTTAGTTGAGAGGTTAAATTTTCTACTCTTCAGTTGACTGCACCGTGCACTGCACTGCTAATGTTAGCCAAAGGCATCACTCATTTGTTTACTGCCTGTATCACCATCCAGACCCAACATTGTTACTGTAGAAACATTTGGCCCACTCTCCTGGTCTCCCCCGAGGTTGCCCTGGTGAGTAAGCAGCTCAATTTTGAGCTACAAACCCACTTTAGCATTGATAACTACTGTTAACACTGTTAGTGCCAACAGCAGTGTCAGCATGACTAATGGTGCTAAGATGGGGCTTAGGGGGGTTTGTGGCTCAGAGTGAAGCTGCTTACTTACTGTGACTACCTGGGGGGGCATCAGAGGGTGGCCAGTATGTACCACAGTTATGCTGTGCTGTAGAAATTAAAATTGAGTTGAAAACTTAGTTACTGTTTAATGGGTGTCAGAATACTGATAGCAAAATTAACCTAGGCTGACATTCCTATTGCAGACCACTGTTCAAGACCTATCTCTACAAAACAGGCTGTTCAGTTAGACACACTTTGGTCAAATTAAATTTTATTTCCATTTGCAGTGTTCCATTTGGCGATATGGCTCTGTTTTGGGGCCTCTCTGCCTTTCCTCTGGCCTACACGGATGGCCTCTTCCATGCGCCAACACGGAAAGCATAAGGTGGAGAGAGCACACCTCTCTGCCCTTCCACGTGCAAATGAAAAAAGCCAGAGGCAGAGAGAGCAAACCTGCCCTTCCATGCGCCTACTTGGAAAGCCTAAGGCAGAGAGAGCAGCGAAGACCCCTTAGGAACATAAGAGAGCAGCATCAATGACAAACAGAAATGGCATTAGTAAGTCAGACGCAGCATGAAAAGGAGGAGCTGGGGTGGAGGTGGGTTGCAAAGCAGCTTGCAGAGGAAGCAGCAACAGTAGGCAGGCCAGAGCAGATTAAATAGGGCACCCTGAATGAGATTCACCAGTTGGTTGCATAGAAAGGAATCATGTGATCTGTTGGCTGACTCCCTTCCATCAATCAGCTGCTCCATCAGCTGATTGGCTGTTTGAGATCAGCTGATGTAGCTGGGATGTGAGCTGAGCTTGACATTGTGTCCTGCTTGAACTAACGCTATGCTCAATCTTTGAGGCAAGGCATCACCAGCAATTGTGTCACCAATGTTTTTAAATGAGACAAAAGGTGGCATTTTAAGCAAACAGGTGTTTTTTGGTGAGACAAAACATAATCTTTCAAATTATAATCAGAAAATGTCTACCTCATGTTGGCACAAGAGGTAAAATCAGTGGGTCAGTGGGGTGAGATTTATCCTCATAGGACAATGAATGTGTGTACCACATTTTATAGCAATCCATACATTAGTTTTTGAGATATTTCATTCTGGACCAAAGTGCCAGACGACTTTGCTGTCAGTCTTTATGTGGTTTCACTTGTCACCTGTCACCTGTCAGATTTTGATGAGTCATAAGTGGTCATAAACCACCTCACACCTTGGGTGACATCCAGAGGAGGAGAGCTGGGACAAAGCCTAAAACGTGTGAGGAAGGTGAGTGCAGAAGCAACAATAAAATGAGTCCTCCAAGTGCAGGATAAGAATTTACACAGTACTTGAATGTGTTTTTAACTCCTGGTTTTAGCAAACATTTTACAGAACTGTGAATTTGTAAGAATGTTATTTCCAACTAATATATGACAGATGCCTAAGGAGCTCATCGCTGAAAAACACAGAGGACATCACAGGGTTTTCCCTTTGATGATAGACAGAACTTATATTAAAAGTCATTAGAAGAAGCAACAGTTGAGGGCAACACAAAACAAACTGCCATTACCGTCTCGTTTAATGGCCTGGAGCTGTTTACAGACTGAAGAGCAAAATAGAATTAATAAAGCATCTTGTGCGTCTTCCAAGACTAAATTGGTAAGTAAACACAATTTGAATGTAAATTCCTTGGCTGGTGACCACCTACTAATCAACAATAATTCCACTATCCCATTAACTTTGGTACTTAGATGAAAAAAGGCTTTACTTTGCAAGTATTGGGGCTCTGATTTAACATGTAATTTTAGTTTTTTTTTTCTTTCTTGTATGTTTCTATTTGTGTATTTGTGCTACATGTATTGAACAGTCGCCTAAAGGCGAGGCTTAAACATCAGTACAACAGGAAATTAGACTTCAAAGCGAGCTGGCTTAAGCTTTTGCCTTTCAATACCATGTCTGGATCCAAGTACTCAACTCAGACATTTAAATGAGCTGGCAGAAAGCACGCCCAGATACACACACACTATTGTGCCTACTGTATTTATAGGGATCAGTGCTCACACACACACACACACACACACACACACACACATAGACAGAGACACACAGACAGACACACAGCAAACTGCCACACACATCTTGTTTATTGTGTTTTTGCAGTGAGTGCCATTAGTGACCAAAGCAAGAGCTGATTCGCAATAACAAACTGATGCTAATACAGTAGTCAAGCCAATTAACTGACTGTTTTGATTACATTCTTCTAATGAACATTCAAAACGATGTTGTCAAGCTCTGTCTGGCTGTTTATGTAACTATTATATTGGCTTTAATGAGCTATGAATAGACACTGTGCTTTGGTATTTATTTCACAAGAGAGTCTCTCAGGCTGAATGGCGTGAAATACATTTATTATAAAAACCAGAGTCTGCAGAGGATTGTCAGGAAGAGAGACTCAAAACAATGCAGTACAAACCACAAACGTACACACAGAACATCGAACTGCGGCAGGAAATGACAAAATAATCCCACTGCAGTGTCAGCAAGGGGATTCATATTCAGATAGTGATTTGGAAAATGCTGCTAATGCAATGTTATGCAATTGTGATGATTTAACAAGTTTAATTGATCTAAGATAGTCAGCGTTCCACCTGTTGCACTCTGGGAGTCTTTCAGACTTAATGACATGGAACATTATTATTACAGCGGCGATGTGTGCAGACAACTGCATCAGAGGGCTGACAAAGGACTCATCTTACCCAGGCTTGATTTCTACTTCATTGTTACTGTAATATGGAGGAAAATTATTATGCACACATGTGGTTTAGATGCAGCCATATCTGTATGATTGCTGTTTTCAAGAGCTCCACGTGAGATTCTTTTCAAACCATTGTTCAAACCATTGTTTATTCAGAAGAAATTCACTGAGCATTAAGCTCTTTTATAGCAAGTCTCAAATATAAATAGCTTCATATATCGTGTTATTTTTGAGCCAGTAAACAGCATTATTGTGTCAACACCCACTTACTGGAAAGAATTAAGAAATAATACATCCACAGATTTAAGACCAATTATGTTTGTATTTTTAGATTTTAATAATGTAAAAAATAAGCAATTAAATAAGCCAAAAAAGTCAAAATAAAATTGAAAGATCAATCAATCATTAAATTAAAAATGCAAAAGCAAAATAAATGTGCGTACTGGCTACTATAAAGGAAACTAATGGTAGAGGAGGTTCGGCGCCAAGAGGAGGCAGATAGATGCACAAAGGCAGTCTCACAGTCCAAACAGGGACAGTGGACCAGCTGGGAAAATCTGGAACACCGTAAGCTTACCTGGAGGGATCTGTGGGAAATGGAAGGAAGCAGAATCAGCTTCATCATCAGGGCTACCTACGATGTTCTTCCTACTCCCAAAAACCACTTCACCAGTGGCTTGGAGAAAATCCCATATGTGCGCTCTGCCAATCTCCTGCAACGCTGAGGCACATCCTTACTAGTTGTAAAACCAGCCTGTCCCAAGGACGCTACACCTGGAGGAACAACCAGGTCTTGCGACAGCTGGCGATCATCCTGGAAGGAAGGAGAACCACCACCAGTGCCCTCCCTCCTCCCATGCAGGGACTTCCAAGCACCACCCCTTTTGTGAGAGCAGGCAAACGTCCGGCCAAAACATCGGCAAGAGCGAACACGACCCTCCTTGACCCGGCCTGTGACTGGAAGATGTAGCCTGACCTTGACCACAGGCTGGTCTTCCCAACAGAGATAGTAACAACTAATCTCAGACCAGACCTTATCCTGTGGTCAGCTTCTCAGAAGTTCCTCTACATCCTGGAACTAACGGTACCATGGGAAGCTGCTATTGAAGAGGCGTACGAGCAGAAAAGCCAGAAGTACGCTGAAATAGCAGCCCAGGCAGAACAACGCAATTGGTGTACCGAAGTGTTTCCGGTAGAAGTTGGGTGCAGAGGGTTTGTTGCTAAGACCACAACAAGTCTTAAGAAAATGGGGGTGAAAAGACAGGCCTTCCGGCAAGCAGTAAAGTCAGTCTCAGAGGCTGCCGAGCGGGGCAGCAACTGGCTGTGGATAAAGAGGAAGGACTCCAGTTGGGCTGCGAGATGACCGTCGAGGGGTAAAAACAGAGGGGGGCACATCTGGGATGCCAGGTGTCGCCGTTGAGCCCTCTGGAGGTGTTGTGGGCCTAAATCAATGAAACACCAAGGATGGAGGGTGCCCACCTGATGACCCCAATGAAGTATTTACCCCTCGCCCACTCAATATACCACACAGGAAGCTGAGCTGATTATTCAAGGGATTGTAACATCAAGTCCTACAAGCTTTACTAAATGAAGAAGACAAAAATAAATTTAAATCTAAGATTAGGACCCTAACTTACATACAATGGTCTTGAAACAATAATTTCCAACATTTATCTCCTCCCTTAGTTTGTCATATCTTCCTGAACCTTTCAATATTAATATATCAGTTATATATTAGTGTTCAGACGTTAAAAGAGCCACATTAGCATTCACTGAGTTGTGTTTCTTGACATTTGATGAGTTAAAGTCTGACACCTCTTCTAACATACAGCGAGTGAGCGAACTCTGACAGATGAAGCTTGGAAAATGAGCAGGTATACAAGTGCCAACAACATTCATAGAGCCCTAACCGAGCCTTGCTGTTGTTCTGAAAAAGGTTGAAGGTGTGCAAAGCTTCTAAAAAATAAAGCTATACATTGCTTAACCTGTACGCTGACGCACGGTGCAGGTTAAGACATCTTCTATGGGAAAAACTAAAGCTACAACAACCTGCTGTTTGCTCATTTGTAGCCTACTGTTTCCAGGTAGGAAGAGATATGATATTCACTCTCCTCTTAACTTCTGGGAGAAACATATGGCTCTTTTGTTGTAAATGCTCCGCTGTGTTCACCAGCTTGTTGCTGACTTAGTCCTTCAGCTGTATGGTGCTGGGCTCGTAGCCTGCAGCGGGCCAGAAAACCAAAACAGCTGAAAGCTGTTACAAAGCTCCACAGAGCTGAGAGTAACTGCAGAGGTGCATGATGTCACTATAGGCAACATCCTTCACATATTAGTAGTTAATAAATAGACTGTTAATGTGAGAACATTAATTTTAGCTGCTTTAAATACAGCTACTTTGGCTGAACTTCATATTCAAATTTTAAAAATATCACAATGTTTTGTTTACATTTATGTCATAAGTGGATTCTTGCTTTATTGAACATGATATGTATTATATACATACATTGTATGCTTTGGCATGTTTGTAGATACAGAATATGATGCCAGCCTTACACCAAATGACTTTAAGTGCTTTCACTGTCTCAGACAGATTTCCATTTTAGGAATAAAACCATGATAGTTTTAACTCAGTTGGTGCATGCTCCTGTGATCTTGATGGTTTGGTCTAAGGTGGTCATAAAACTCAGTCTCCAGGGAGGCACAAGAACCTGAGCTAGTCTCGGTTCTGTTGGACTGTTGAAAACAAAGACAAACTGGTGGAGTTACAATATCATATCACTTCTCTGGACAACAAAGCAATATTTGCCAATATTACAAAGTCTGCCACAATGCGATTCCAATACGATACGATTCAGGGGCCTGTAAATGATATGAGATGATATCATCTACATATTTAACATGATCTATTATAGAAGAAGCTGCTTAAATGCAGTCAAGTTTACTTTAAACTGACTCTACTAACACACATTACCCAGCACACAGTTTCTGGAGAAAAGGTCACCATTTTAACCCATGATCTTTTTCATAAAACTTCAGGTCTATCTGGCTTTTAACCCTGAAGGCAAACTCCTAACAGCTATAAAACATGGATAAATAAGATCTTTTAACATAAGTATCACATTCAGCTCAGTAATAACTGTCAGGGTTCGGAGACATGACAGTTGTGTTTTACTACTCACTCATTACTAGTTCAAACATGTTTACACTGCATAAATTAGCCTAGCGGCTAGCGAAATTTCTTCAATTCATAGCTTAACAAATTACATGTATTATTTATACTATTTCTTACTGCATCCCCTGACAGAACAGGAAGGTTGAATTTCAGCCTGTATGCATGTTCTTTCACCCCAACATTGTTGATACAGAGCAGCTAATGTTGCTGTAGTGAGTAGTAAGCGGAGTTGGATGCTCCTCCAGGCAAGTAATGCCCTGTATATCGTAGAGACATGAAACTTTGCACAGAGATGCCTCTCCTCATGAGGAACAAATTTGCCTCAAGAACCCATAACTTCTGGTTATACAGATTTTCCCCCATTTTGAATTTTTTTGAAAAAAAAAAAAAAATGGGGGCGCTAGAGAGCTCATTTCTTATCTAGGCCTAACTGCCATATCGATTTTTACTAAACTTGGTAGATATGTAGAACAGGACGCCTCAAGGTGACTGGAGAAATTTAACTCTAATTGGCAACTGGGTGGCGCTATAACAACAGAAAAATGATTAAAAATGGCTAAAATGTGACTGATCACTGTGGCTCCCCCTGTGGCCCAATGTTGGGTTTTCTAATTTTTGGTATGACTAAGTCATGGTATGGTATGCTGTAAATTAATCACGGAAACTGTCAGTAAGTCATTCTGTCAGTCAGTCGTTCTGTCTGTCCCACGTTTTTCTACTCACTGACGTGGTCAATCTATGTGAAACTTGAGGATTGAGGATTGGCATAGGTAGAAGGTGACAAAGCTACCAATGTGTATGGACTATTCTCTACTAAACAGCACTTATTTAAGTGAGAAATCTTACTTTCGGAAACTATTCACCTCTCACTCCCACGATCTCCTCCCACTAAAACAACACAGCTAACCAACTGAGGCTGGTAGTGAGTTGAGGTGACATAATCCAAAATGTAAAGTTTGTGTGCACTACAGATCATCTTCAAAGATTACAATAATGCCAAATTAATAACATAATATGACGTCCTTTATTTTGTGCTTCTGGAGTCTGTATTTTTGCAGACACATAAGAAATGATCAGTCTGTTATTTTTCTTAAAGGGAGTTTGGTGTAATGTTAACCACCAGGAGCAGGATAGTGTGGATGGAATCTGGTTATAATCTTGCAAATAGTGACCCTACAAGATCTCCAGTCTTTGCAAAATCTTGCCTTGTGACTGAAAACTCACATTTTATGAAAGATGGTGTCATACTTTAGTCTTTAAAAGTCTTTTCAAAGTCTTCCAGTATATGGTAGGCATGAGTGGATAGAGTTGAATAGATGACAGGATAATTGTATCCAATATATAAATAGGTTTTAATATCTCTACTTACTTTTATACTTTTAATCTGTCCAGGTCGTGTGAAAGTCCATGCAGGATTTTATCTGAAAGACCATAGTGCAGTCAAGTTTCTCATTACTATTCCTGTCACCATGGCGATGGGACGGGTTAGAGATCTGGGCCGTGTTCAATGTCATACTTTGTCTATAGCATCATCGCCATGCTCCCTCTGGAAGTGTTTTCTCTCTGTGCTTATGTCAACTACAGATGACAAGATCCTCCTCTTCTCCTCTCTTCTTCCTCTCTGCCCTGCGGGTGTATATATTCAGTCATGTCTTTTGTTTTCATGCGTACCTACATACTTACATGAGGTTTGGGATGTGCTGCTTCAACTTGTCTGTGAAACAAGCTCCACTTCAAAATCAGTGGCCAAAGCTGAGGCCCTTTGAAAACTACTGATAACAGAGAAAGAGCTTCTACGCCTACTGCATATATTCATTTTTCTGAGAAGCAAATCAACAAGACAATAAAACAGGATCTGTGTCTTTGAGAGAGGTGTTTCTTGGTGACAGGCTGGAAAATTGCAAGCTTCCTTTTACTGAGACTAAAGTAGAGGAATAGGAAACAAGACTTCAGGACAACACTCCTTACAAATGACAAAATAATTGCAGCTATACATGCTTTTTAGGAGCTGTGCTTCCAATGCAAGCCACGCTACGCTATTGAGTTACTTAAGGACAATAGTGCAGAGGAAGTGAATCAATCCCCACTTGTCTTTTTAAGAGTCCTACATCTCTTTTAAATTTTTATTATCCAATTTACAGCACAGTAATGCTGCTTCCATTGGGGTTACCACTGAAATAGTAGAACACAGATCATTTGCAGAGAAACCTTGGCAGGAAATTATTTGCAGCCCTGAAAAATAAAATAGGGAAAACTTTCTTTGTCCGTGGGGACGTAAAATATGTGTAGAAAGTTAATACAGAGAGCCTTGTGATTCGGATTTAATGTACTGTAGCTTTTCTGTGTGAGTAGCGCAATAATACTGCATAACGGTGGCGGTTAGAGATTTCACAAAGCAAATAGAAGTTAATAAGTTCAAAGCTTTCGCAGAGCTGATGAAGTGTATACAATCAAGACCTCCTCTGTGGCCGCCGATATTGACTGACATTGTGTAATAGCTTGCACAACTTCCTAATCACACCGCACGAAAGGTCGAAACAGAGGTGGTCTCAAATCTATTTGTTCGACGGACTGAAAGCCGGCTAAACAGGCTTAAGTATTTTCTTTTACTGAGGGACAGATGCAAGTTGCGCAGCTTTTGTATTTTCTTTGATATTCTTGGTTGGCTCTCGGCTTGGTGCTGACTACCCACCCTCATCAGCTCCGCAGGAAACAATGCACTATGAGCAATGACAACAGCGATGCAATCCACACTGCTGTTATTCTCGGGGAGCATAATCACAGAGTGTGAACTCTATTTCATAAAAGTCGCTTTCTGACTGACTTGTGTCTGTCTTTCTCTCCTCCGTACACACACACACACACACACACAAACACACACGTTGGCTGCCTCCTTTCTCTGCATCGATACCTGTATTGTGGGCTCCATGCGGCTCAGGAGACGGGGTGGAAAAACTGTGAAATCCAATATAACTGAATGTCTGAATGATAAAGATTGTGGATGCGGTATGAGGGGGAGAAGTGCGCAGAGGGAAAGAACAAGAACAGATGAGGGGTAAACGACATCGAAAAATTAAAAGCAAGCTTGTCCATCCGTGTGCTGAATGCTCACTGAGTATAACCATCTCCTTCTGTACAGTATAATGAAGTTGTGTTTGAGTCAGGAAGCATTTAAAGTTCACCAGGGCAGGCAGACTGCAAAGACATAAAGTTTGCCCGGCTGTATCAAGTTAATTTGGATATTGCTTCAAAGGACCATTAAGCATTTTCTAAGGGCAAAACAGAATAGATGAATATAAGAAAATAACAGACAAAATGAAAATGGAAAAAAAGAGCAACTTTGAGATTAGTGTTGACAGAAAAACAAGGATAAACACTGCTGTGGCCTCTTCAAGATAAAATCCTTAGAAGACTAACAAATAACTAGCTTATTTTTTTTGACAGACAACGAAATTAATCATTTTTATTCACCCCAGTGTCCTCATCAACTGCACTTTCAGTCATAGGCGCCCATTTATATTTTTGCTGGTGGGTGCTCAAAAGAAAGCACCCTCTTTTACTTTTTTTTTTTTTTTTTTTTTAACTTTCTTTGTTGAATGTCAGGTTTAAATAACTGCACTAACATAATTAAACCAGTAAAACAGCAAAATATAATTGCAATCCAGCCTGCCGTCACTCACAGCGGTATTACTTTGGAAGCATGTTGTACAAAAAAAGAAAAAACACAATAGGTCAGGAGGCCACACAAACATGGCTCTGTACACACAACAAACAGCCCTGTCCATTGTCCTGATATTTTAGCGTTGCTATTCATGCACTGTAATAAAACCCCTCCTGGCTGGACTCAAACAAAGTGTTTATTGATTAATTCATCACTAAAGATACAAAATTATTTAGTGCAAAGTCTCATAGAAACACAAATCATAGGCCAAGTGCACAAATCAACACAGACACCCCCGTGGCTGTGTGACACCGCCCCTATAATACACTCATTAAGAATGCAACAGCGTGGGCTACAAGAGGCCCGCCTGTTAACAAGCCAGCAACTTTTAACAACCTAAAGTCTTTACACATGCACAGAAACCATACAAGCGCGCACAGTAAAATACAATCAATTACCCGTCAACACATAGACCCACACTGCAACTAAATAAATTGGATGCTTTTCACTCACCATTGACGTTATGTCTTTAAGAGGAAAGTGTTGCTCCTTGCAGCTCTGTGCTTTAACCTTTAACGAGTCGCCACACATTTTTTTTTCCTCCCAGAGAGGTGCTTTGGTTCGGTGGTGTAATTGGCTAGTCAGTAGGGTGGGACAACGTGGAACAAAGCCAACACATGGTGGTCAATGTGCTTTCTGCTGGCCCTGATTGTACGCTGGTGCATTCGGGTACTTGGACCCCGAAGCACCCATGGAATCGGCACCTATGGGGCAACACCTTTCTCACTTTTTACTTGAAGGGTAAAATGCACTGAAATTTGAGTATCAGTTTTCTTGGTTTTAGTGTGAGCAGCTCCGATTACACATGCACTGCAAACCTGAAATTATCTAGACGGTGTGATAGGAGCTCTGTGAAAACGCAAGTGTCTGAATCAGATGGATCAATCTCTAAAAAAACTTTACCCTGCCAGCTCCTCAGCACAAAGTCCTAATGTAATGTCTCATTGAGCCCATGTGTGAATAGAGCAGGTAATTGTCAGGAGAACTCACCATGAGCAAGAGGGCCTGTGGATGACAACCCTATCATGCAGATTGAGCCAAACCTGGTGAAGAAGAGTCATTCACACACACACAAAAACAATGTGTGGGCGGAGAGAGATGAGATTCGGGAAGCCCAAATTGTCAGACAAATTAGAGAAACAACAAGAGACTTGGTTGTTTATGACCAAATTACAAATTGGCTACGTGACCAGAATCTGATCATGTCCTGCCTCCTGCATGCTCCAACCAGGCACCACCCCTCGCCTAAACCAAACGGAGTATTGCCAGTGGGTGAGAATGCTTCAGAGTGAAAGAGAAACTCCAGACAATGTCCAGACCTGACTGTCCGGACATTGTCTGAAACTAGAGGCACAAGACTTAACTACCTAAAATGTTAAATGTTTTTCAAGTCCATCCTGCATATATGCACACTGAGGCAGTTTTTGCTTGTTGTAAGTATTCCCCCTGTTTATACTGGCCATTAAATATCCCTCCCTAAAAAATCCACAGGTCTCAATTAGTACAAAAACTATATTTGCAAACATATCTGAAGTTATAACGAGGCCTCAGCAGTCTGAGTTAATCAAATCAAGTGGATTTCTTCCAAAGTCTTTTCACAGAAGTACATCAATCTCCCTTTAATCTTTATATTCAAATGCAGTTTTCACACCGACAGCAGCACTTGATCTGCAATCATGTTATTGCCATGAGTGGCACTGCTGTGCTGTGTTAGTGTAGCTATCTTAATGATTGAAGTGCATTTCCAAGCTATGATATTTTCATGTTGCTGCTGTATGTGTATCAGGTTTAAGTAAATTGAGTGGGAGTGGGCGAGAACACAGCAGCCCTTGACCCTTGACAGAAAACATGTTTGTGAGTCTACAGTATGAGGGTTGACAACGGAGAACCTTATGGGACAAGCAGATAGGCTCTTTAGATCAAGTGGAGGATGTATAGAAGTTCAAAATCCATTCAAAATCTGCCTGTATCCACATAAAAAGGCAAGTGTCAGTAGGGTCATACTTAACAGTGTCATATCTTTGGAGATAACACTTTCAGAAAAACTTTTAGCCCTGCTAGCAGCTTGCTCTGTTGATGGCAAAGTTGGTGTCTACATCAGTTGAATGGATTGCAATTAAATTTGGCACAATCGTGATCCCTGAGGATGAATCCTACTGACTTTGGTGATCACCTGACTTTTTCTCCAGTGTACAGCAGGGTAAACCTTTCACATATCCTTTAAAATGTCTTACCATCAGCCAGATAGATTGACAAAAACATTTGTACAGACATTCATGGTTCCTAGATGATGAATCCTGACTACTTTGGTGACCCCCTATTCATCTAATGCCACCGTGAGGTTGAAATTTCTGGTTTTAAGTGAAATGTCAAAGAAATATGGAAGTGATCCTCACACTTCATCCAGCACAACTTTGGTCTAAGGTCAAATACCTTCACAACTAATGAAATTCCCTTCAGCCTCTGTGTTAAATGCTATTCAGCGCATTAACATAGCAATGCACTAAGCTAAGGTGATAAATATTGTAAGTATCTCCAGTCGTTAGAACAAAATATTGTTCTTGCATGTACCACTTATATGTTACATTTGTATCATATGCAGTACATAGTTCAGATAACACGTATGAGCTGAGTTTCTCATCAGGAGGAGGAGATGTTGGAGGGTGTAATAACTAGATGGAGGCCAAGCAGCAGAAAACTGTTCTAGACCAACAAAAGTAGGCATTTATAAATAAGAGTTTGGGACATTTCTATTTGAAACATTTGCAACAACCAAACCGGGTGTTTTACACCAAGACAGGATGTCTTTCTAGGCCTTACTAAGTTGTTTTTGTGCCTAAACCTAACCACACGTTTAACCACAGTGTTGTCAAAATATAACATTGAAAACTAAAATGTAAAGAAAAATTTAATGTTTCAACATATCTGCTACATATAAACTGCACAAACTGTGATTTGCAGAAATGTACAATGCAAACATTTTGTGAGGGTCCAAAGGACAGAGGGATGTTGTATGCTGTAAATTGTGATTTGTGATATTGGGCTTTATAAATAAAATTGATTGATTGACATTTCATCTTGCAATTGGGTTGCCTAAACACCAGAATGCTAACATTGCCGCTCTAAAAACCAAAACACACCAGTGGCGAATGTCAGGCATCAAAACACATGCCTCTATAATTTTCAATGCACAACCCCACAGCAGGCAAGACGTGCATTGGCGCCTCTTGACGCGCAACCTCACGGCACTTTACGCCACTGTCCTGTTTCCAGTCTTGTCGCCACTGGATTTAAATGCATTTCCCCCCCACTCACTACCCATCCATCCATCCATCCATTTCATCCGCTTATCCAGGCTGGGTGGCGGGGGCAACAGGCCAAGCAAAGCACCCCAGACATCCCTCTCCCCAGCAACACTTTCCAGCTCCTCCTGGGGGACCCCAAGGTGTTCCCAGGCCAGACGAGATATGCAATCCCTCCACCGTGTTCTGGGTCTGCCCCGGGGCCTCCTACCAGTGGGACATGCCAGGAATACCTCCAGTGGGAGGCACCTGGGAGGCATCCTGATCAGAAGCCCAAGCCACACTCACTATCTGCTTGTAAACACCAGCTCCCGTAGCAGCTCCTTTTCTCTGCTCCTATGGCAGCTCAACTCCACGCCTCACCATTAATGCAAAGAGAACTCTGCTGCTGTGTCTTGTGTGTGACAGAGAACAGATGAGGAGAGACTTGTTGCTGAGGTTTGGAAATATCCCGAGTTAAAAGACCCACAATTTCATCAAACAGATATTTCCTGGCAGGTTATAGCTCTGGAGATTGGCTCTTCAGGTGAGAAATCAACTTTAATTAGGGGCTCTCCACAAATGCCTGATCGTCCATTGATGAGCTGCAGTGCAATGTGTCCAGTATGTTGGCATTAGCATTAAGCTTAAACCCCTACTCTACGTAATTACAGCCTCGTGGCTGTAGACTGCTGGTCTTGATGAATCAAACTGTTAAGGCCACATTTAGTGCGAATGCTTTAATGGAGCTAATTCAGTATAATATAAAATGTATTTTTCCCAAAGACTCACTAAAATGCCATTTTGCCTCAAAGTAGCTCTTACTGCTAAGAATGTGAAATTTAAAATGCAAAATGTATAGTGTTTGCATACACTGGAGCAAATCAAATTAGTGTCTTCAGTTATGGTGGGTGAGGAAAATCTTAACGCGCTTATCTCTCTACTGATACAATTTCCAAAAGAGCAGATGCTGGATGACTCTGCACTTTCCTCTTCACTTTGAAAAAAAAAAATGACTGAGCAGAAGAGTAACTAGCAGGGAGCAGGGACCAGGCGGATTGCATCCCTCCTCACAGATGGCTGTCTGATTCTGCTGCATTGATGGAAGACAGCCTGTCATTTTGGGTTTTGTGTTTATCATCATTAGGTGAATTGACAAGGCCCGAGCATTGTTTTTGTTTCCCTGTTCTCTTCCCAAACACAAACAGAAATCGCTGACTTTCGGCAGACATGCTTCATTGCCATCCCCTCAATCTGCTTGTCACGCGAGTATGCGGTAGAGATTCATGAGTAGCTGCGCTGCTAAAATGTCACAAGAGTTCCGGAGGACATATTGTGTCAGTTGTAAATTGCCTTATGAGCATTTCATTTGAAAAACCGAGCTCTTCTTTTCTTCTCTCACCTCGAAACATAATTAAGTGCAAAAGAGTGAAAGGAGAACTTTGACACAGATTTCTAGTTAAACTCTTCAACTGTAAAACAGAAGCCTCCCCATCCGCACCTCTCCCGAGGATTCTTTATCTCCGCTATGAAGGGGAGCCCTCTAATGTCAGCAGCTGAGATAAATACCATTATTATGAAAGTCTCATTGCTCAGTTTTACTTCCCTGCAGCTCCAAAGTGTGCTTTCCCTGCCACTGTCAAGATTTGCCCTTTTGATGAACCTGATGTTTTTATTAGCAAGTATTTGTCAGACTGGAATTCCAATTCTTGCACCCATCTAAATACTGAGGCAGCAAACACATGAAACTGTTTGAATAACAATTAAATATAATTTTCTTGAAGTGAAGCTTACAGTTAGTGAAGCCTTTTTAAGAAGGCCTGATGTGAGAAAAAAAGTAGTGACATTTTTGAGGTTATTTACTGTCTTTAATCTTTAGATGATAACTAAACAAACTTTCCACCCAAACCTTTTAGGCCACATAAAGTTAATGATAAAGAAATTTCATGGTAGTTTCACAGTATTCATTTTACATGTGAAAACCATCAGTATTTCTTATATTAAAAATGCACACCTCATATTACAGGCCATGAAAAGATAATTATAGGTTATTATAATGTCATTTTTAAGTAGTTACACTGACAGTACTCTAAGTTATTTCAGGGAAGTTACAGCATTAACCTCCAATGAGCAGCAGTAATGACAACTTGTAATATAAAGTCAGACAAGTGATTACCTAGTAAGGACTTTAAGGTACAGTTACTGCTTGCAGCAACTACCATCAATCAAAAAAGCCACTAAGAGGCTGAGTAGGCTCGTAACTGTGACTTGTTCAATAAAATCCATGCTGAAGTCCAAAGATGCATACTATGGTGGTTTATTAAACAAACAACTGAGATAACTGAAGCAAAACGAGATGAAATGAAATATTATGCTCTGTTGGGGTACCTAGCACACAGATCTGGTACTAAAAGGTGGAGCTGTGAACACTGCAGTCTGTTGATTGGTCAATAGAGGACAGTCACTCTGCTCAGGGCTGAGTTGTGGCTGGTTTCATGTAAACACTATTCATACTGTGGAGAGTTTTATTTGTAAACTGTAACTATAAAATGAAAGGATTTTTTGCTGCCTCTTGTAGCAGCTGTTGTGGGATTAAAAAATAACTTAATTCACTGGGCCGACTGCCGGCGACTTTTAAGGTGGAACGTTAACTTGTAATATTACTCAATGCATGAGTTGATGACATGAATCAATCCACACACTTAAATTTCTCTTTAACAACTTTAGCCATCACTTTAGTTTTATATGACATACACTTTTAGGAATGAGTGGATCTTAAAGCATTTATATATGTTAATTTCAACCGGGTTACGTGAACTGCATATATCCCAATCCTCACTCAGAGGGAAAAAAGCACTGTCGTTCCTGTGGGCTCTGGAAACACTAAACCCCTGGACTTGCCTGAGAAGGACTTAATGCCCAAACAATTTTTAAATATCCCACGGAGAGAGACTCTCACTGCAGCCTGTTTTATTTGTTCTGAAAATGTCGGTGTGTAGCCTCGTTCTGTGGATGATAAACGAGGTGCAGACTTCCATTTGTGTCACCGCTGATGAAATACAGTTTATGCTGGACGGAGCAGTGAGTGACAACAAGCCCACCCAAATTTAAGAGTAATGTTTGCAGTTGAAATGCCAGGGTCTAGGTACCATGTCTGAAGGGTTACCTTTGGTTCCAAAGGGACCCTACTGAAAGTGTTTGGTGGGAACGGGGCTTTTGTCTAAGAACTGCCAGTGAATGAACAGGTAAAATAATATGAAACCACACCAACCCCTGTCCCAATTACAACTACCGGAAGTGAAAGTGACCAAAAGAACATGTGCAGCTTAAACAAATAATAAACGACAGAGGTTAAATACATATTCTTGCTCCTATGCTGCTCAAAATGTGCACTAATCAGTAACTACCAGCCACTGTATTAAGTTGCCTCCATGTCTTACCCCTTATTCTTATTACAATTTTACAGTTATTTTCAATTGAGTTACTGGCATAATCTGTCTGTCTTTAATTTAATCCTAATTACTGAGTTATTGCACAGTGTTGCTGACTAAGTACACATTTCTTATTCCATAAATATTACTTGGTTACACCTTAAACATTTCTTGTAACACAACTGACAGTGTGAAAATTCAAGAGTTACCTTAGTCAGCTACATTTTTAAAAGTATCATGAAAACATTACTATTCATTGGATTATGTTACTAAAATTTCCTGGTGTAAGCAAAGTAAAACCTTAAAACAAAAAAAACAAAAAACAAAAATTGCATGTCATTACCGAGGAATAGGTAAAAAACAAGACTGCTAGACTGCATGCCACTACTTTCATTCATTTCTTCTTTATCCATTTAAAGTGATTTCACCTATAAATGCCCCACAATTCATTGCTCATGATTGATGTGCTGATTGAGGGACAGAGGACAATTTGCACAGTTTAAAAGTACGATTGCAAAAATGGTGAGTAGCAGAGATGGATAGAAAAAAATGTATGCGCTGTTCTATAATCTCTCCGCTGAGAGACAGCTGAGTTATTCTGCCATACTTAGTCTGTTTCTTTTCATCTTCTTTATCTCTCCCTCTGCTGCCTCACTTGGTGTATTTCCTGCATTTGCTGTTTATCTCTCTTGTCTCTTTATTTTGCCCATATTTTGCCCAACACATTTATTGTATTCCCATACAGTATTGTTTCTGCTATCTACTGACATTCTTCCTGGATGTAGTTTGCTGAAAGTCTTCTCCTCTCCATATCCCTCAGATAGATAGATAGATAGATAGATAGATAAAAATGTCAGTTTCATTCCTGCAACAAAAACACATTAACGCAATGCTTCCTTTTGCTAAAATTCTACAATTTATTAGTGCATATATAAATTAAAATACATTTAATTTTGCAATGGAGCAACCATTTCTTTTGGTCCTTTATTCACGCTTGGTTGTGTGTCTGTGTGTGTCCGTGTGTGTCTCCCCCCCAGGAATCCAAGATTGGTCATAAAAAGGGAGATGGGGGTCATAAATTGCCTTAGTATTCTCCCCCTGGTTGCAGCTTGTTTGTCTTGATTCAGAGACCAGAATTCTCTGTGAAAAACATAGAAAGTGAAGTCCGTGTTCTTGATGTTACATACATATGCACATGCAAAAAATAAAAAAAAGGTTATGTAGGTTAGGCCTAGGCAAGTAAAGTGACACTGGTTAGGTATGGGAAAAGAAACACGGCAACCATGTACCTTAAAACGACACACAGTTCACTTGGTTTCCCATAATTCTGAACACTGGTCTCTTGGGGAAAAGTCCTGTGTTTTGTGACCCATCCACCACCCTGAGCTCCCTCCTCATGTACTTCTGTCAGCACATTAGTCACATGATTGCAGCCTTCCCAGTTACGTGGGTTATAAACAAATGACTGGCTCATGATTATGTGAGATATATACTCTCATGGGTGTGGTAGGAACCCAATTGCAGCACCACAGGCAGACAGGAAAGTTTGTAATGACCTTTTATATTTTGCTTGTCAAACACAGAATGAGCAGGCAGGTAAAACAACAGTGAGAGACTTCAAAGATACAAGTTCAGTACTAAGCACTGGTGTAGTGCGCAAGTCATAAGGAAATAGTTCAAACATGTGCAGTGGTACCGAGACAGTCAGACAGGAGGCGAAGTCAGATGAGCAGAGAGTCCGATACCAGGTGAACGCACAAGGAAACCCAAGACACCTGTGAAGAGACAACTGTGGGTTGGTTGGAACCGGCAAGCGGGTCTAGAAACCAGAGTTGATGATGAGTGGGTGCCGCTGTACACACACAAAAGCAGAATATGCAGCCACGCAACAAGGTAATCCTCGGCACAGGAAATCACAGGCAGCAAAACAGGTAAATTCACAATGCAGAGCTGAGCGGCAGTCTCTCCACACAGGAGCCAGCAAACAGAAACCAGGAAGATGGAATAGAGACAGAAGGCTGAGTGGTTTACCAGGGAGCAGACGAAGCAGGAGAGTCAGAGACAGGCAAGGTCGGCAACAAGGAAGCAGTCTGGGAATAAATGCTGGAAAGTCTTGCACGGATATGACAAAGAACAATCTTGCAACAGGAGTCTGTGAAGCTGGAGCATTTATAGTGGCAGGGAGTATTGAGCCACAGGTGAGCGGAGTTGGCTTGATGATGTGGGTGTGGTGGACCTGCAGGAGCAGGAGATGTGTGGAAAGGTAATTGGCTGGCAGGTAGGTGTGGTGGAGAGGTGGGGTGGGTGGAAATTTCCTGGGTAACTGCGAGAATGGCAGGTATGGCAGGTTGGAAGTGCACACTGTGACATAAATGTATTGTGGTGCATTACTTTTTGTAGGTATACATACATACAGTGCACGAGAACAGCTTGCACTACAGCACCAACAGATATAAAGACTTAATAATACATTCATGAAACAATTCTGTTGCATAAAACCTCTGCAAAACTTTTGGTTGAATGTATCTTTACTGAAAAACTAAAACAGCTCAATACTGAGAGTGGGTAGGTGACCTCGCATAAGTTGGAGTGTTTGTCTGCTGAAAGTACAATCACCTCTGTGTGCCTCTGATGCCAGCAGTCACACTCTCATGGGGTCACTAATGCAACAATTGGAGCTGCTCTCTGCTTTCCATTTCACACGAGGCAAGTGTTTACTCTATGTTTACAACCCTTCCTCACCTCTATCTCTTCACTTCTTTATCTTCCCCATCTCACTCTTTTCTCTCCATTTTTTCCTTTGTTCTCTCTGTCACTCTGTCAGTCGTCTCACCAGTAATGGAGGGGTTGTCATCCCTGGTTCACCATATGCGACAGGTGTGTGGTGAGTGTTCAGTGTCACCTATCATTGTCCCTGTCACCACTATCTCATCTGCAGTCGCAGAGCTCCATATCCAGGCAAGGAAAATTCATATCAATGACTTAGATCTGTTTGTGATTGGCTGCTTGTACCCCCGCTGCTCAGCAAAACACACAGACACATAGGAAGTAAATGAAACAGGACTTAGATGAATAATAAGCGGTTATATAGTGAATCACCCCATGACTTTCTACTTCATAAACCCATCAGCTAGAAGATTGAAGAAGACTCTGTCTCCTCTAGACTCATTTCCATCGTCATCATCATCCCCTCAGACATCCAGTGGCTTTGAATGTATTTCACAAAATCTGCAGCAGTCATGTAGATGTTTTGGAGCAGTGGCCGGTGACAACCAATGACAGCTTGTGATAAAAAACCAAGAATATTAAGTCTCTACTAAAACCATCATCATGGCTTGATGATTTACCTCCAGCTTGTAAAAGTTTGTTGCTTTCATCTTCCCAACCACTCTCATTTAAATTGTCTGTTTTTTCTCCCACTCACATGATGGCACCCACTGAGTGGTGAATGCTGCTCTTATTTCTTGAGCTCTGTTTATACTTAAGGTGAAAAATCATGCTTTTGGATTTGTTTTCATCAGACAGTAAATTTGGGATCCTGCACAGCAACATCCAGGTGAATCATTTTTAACAGGCAAAGCTCCTTTTCATCCATCATTTTAGGTGCACACCACTCTGTAACAGTAAGTGTTTGCAGTGAGGCAAAGATGCTGCATATTCACCATACCTTAATCTATTTTTATTAGCAGACAGATAAATGTATTTATTTAATAACAGCATTGACGTGTCTGGTGCAGGACAATCAAAAGGACACGATTTCACGAACAATACATAGTCCTCAATAAATACAATAATTAAGCAGCATACAAAATGTTGATTTCAGTTTAAGAAAATATACTAAACTATCAATTTGGAACTCTGATTAATAATTAAAATAAAGGCCAAAACACACCACTGGCAAATGGCGTGTGTCACAATGTACAACCCCACATCGGCGGTGGCAAGATGCACATCTGCGCTTCTTGGCTTAACACCATTGTTCTGTTTCCAGCCTCGCTGCCCCTGGAATTAAAGGCATTTTTCCCTCACTCGTTCTTTGCTTGTACATGCCAGCTCCCGTAGCAGCTCCTTTTCTCTGCTCCTATGGCAGCCCGACTCCTCTCCTTACCATTAATATATAAAGAGAATTCTGTTGCTGTTGCTGTCTCATGTGTGGAGATTGGATGAGGAAAGACTTGTTGTTGAGGTCGAGAAATATCCTGAGCAACGACCCGCAATCCCGTCAATATAAAGACAATGGCAAAAAGATACTTCCTGGTGAGTCACAGCTCTAGAGATTGGCTCTTCGGGTGAAAAATCAAGTTTAATAAGGGGCTTTCCACACATTATTTTAAGCTAATGCATAGGTAGAGGAAGTACAGATCTGTCAGTTAAAGAAGTAATAACTTTGCATGGACGTCTGTGCGACATGTCCAGTGTGTGCTAGGGGCAGCACTCGACGCACATCACATGATGCACCTCGCTGTGGCAGTGCTGGTGGGTTTTCAGCTTAAGACCTAAAGAACAGAATAAAAAATTAGCATAATATAAATAAATATAAGAAGATAAGTAAAGAATTTTACAATTCTTGATGCAGCAGGGGTTGGCAGATTCCCTCACTCTTGTACAATATTAAACAGACTACATGTATGTCCCAGAAGTATTTATTGTCATTGTTGTTCTGTTCTGTGGCTGTATCCTTTATTTCTACAAGTGCTTTGTTCCATTCAGGTTTATGTGTGACTCTCAGCCAAAGCCTCTAAAGCCCTGTTGCATTTACCTCACAAAGTCCTCATGCCAGAATCAGCCTGAAACCCAGCCCAGTCCCCACCATCTTCTGTATGTATGGTTCTGCAAACCATACACATATTACATTTGCACATTTCAGACATATTGACATGTATAAAGTAACATAGTTAAGATAACATGTATATGTGCTAGACTGGATGCTGGATGCTGGTCCTAGGCCAGTCAGCTGCCAACCAGCAGACAGCAGCAGACCTCTGCTTCAGACCAACTACCAACAAAATCAGGTATTTCAATTGACACATCATATCCTGACATGTTTCTCATTTCCTGTCTGTTGTGACAAAATCCAGTTTTTTCTTAAAGCAACACAGTGGAGGATTGCGCTTTTTACCTCACGGGGTCCCCCTACGGACAAAAAATGGCATTGTCTGTTACAACTGTTGCAAAAATCTTTCTGTGCGCGCATTTGTTGACAAGCCAACGATACCTGCTGGAAATAAGCTGGCCGTGTAATGCACGATCGTCATGTCTTCAGAACAGGTAAAGTAGCCTTATAGCATTTTGTACATACATGATTAGGCCGATTGCTTTGTTTATTCATTCGTTTTCGAAACTCAGAAATGAGTCGCTCTTTGCATGTCAGGGCAGCCAATTTCACTGAAAAAAATTGCTACTGCTGCTTGTGTTTCATTCCTACATGGTGATGAAGGTGCGCCTTGTGTTAGATTTTAAAAAGACGAACATTATTTGAACTCCCTTGAGGTTTTGTGTGTTACATAATATTTTCTTCGCTTAATTGCTTTTTACTTTTATGTGAGGATCAAGCAAGACTAGCAACTACTACGTCTAAACTTTTCTCAAGATACCTTGTTAAGGTCTAAACTGCTGGTCAAAGGGAAATTTTGACTTGATGATGGTGGAAAATAATCTCACTGGTGACCTGCCAAGGTCTTTTTGGTCCTTTTCGACCAAAGTTTGGATGGAAAGATGAACAGGTTTAATTACTAAAACTAATATAATGATATTATAGTAGTGATGTTACTAATATCACATCCTCAGTTGCTGCCAGTAGCAGTAAAATAAGCATTTTCCTGTCCATGTCCACATACATCTAGCCACTGACACTAGGCATACAGTGACACGTACAGCAAGAACCTACTGTTTGCTCTTATCTAACATGACTGATGTTAAGTCATTATAATGACATTATTTTAACTTTAATACACGTGCAAACATTTCTAATACCGTGTTATCAGTTTACATAGATGGAGTACTTTGCATAAATTCTAAGGGGGGAAAAATCTGATTTGAATATAGGCTGTAAAACCACAGAATGATGGAAAAAACACACATCTCTGCAGGTTTTGAAAGGCAGAGGCACTGAGGTATAAAATTGGCAGGTATGTGGGAGTTTTGATCAAATGGGATCTCCTGTAAGATGAAGCATTGAGGCTTGCCACTCCACTTAATCTAAAATGACAGCACCGCCTTTCATCAATTCGTCACACATGTACACTCATCTGCACAGTGTACACACACTCGAAAGGCTCGCACACAAAAACAGCCACATACACCCTCCTGTAGAAGGTTATTACAGATGCCATTTCAAATTAAGTTTGATTACAAACACTTTGTCTGTCACCTTCACCTCAAAAATACCTTGTTGTTTTCCCACCTCTTTTTATTTTATTTTGTATTAAAATACACACTCTGATACGGAGCAGAATCAACCTGCTGCTCAGGCAGTCATTGCAACAGGCAGCTGATGTTTAACAAAGCAGAGTATATTTAGACTTTATTTTGATGGCTACTGTGGTAAGCACCCTAATCTCTCCAATTTAACCAAATCAGATCTGGTAATGAACATTCGCGCCAGTCCCACTCAGATTTTACCCAGAATCCATTGCGCCTCACCATGCTGGTAAACAACTAACATTAAGCAGAGAGACAAAGTTCAGTAGCCTGCTCAACTGTGAAATAGACTTCAAATTGCACGTAATTACTGCATAATGAGCTCAATGCGTTCTATACAAGACCCCTACAATCATATTGAATTAATTAAAGTTTTAATTACCAAATCACCATGGGGGATTTGTATGCTAAAAAGGATTGAGGAGTTTTGATCTTAGACTGTTTTAGGCCTCATCTAAAACTTGTTTTCATTTCCATAAATCATTAGCATATTTAAAGTATTAAGAATCTGGCATTCTAGGCTGATACAAGATAAGGAATCTTGTATCAGCACACTCCATGCCTCTATCACTTTGTATTGATCAGCCCATATTGATAAGCCCATTTTAGACTTAATACAATCATTACTGATTGTGAACTTTTCATTTGAAAATTAGAAATATGAGGTTCTATCTGACTTTTTTTTGTCAACCACTGTATTCACATGAAACTCACTGAAACAGGTCAATCACACTTTGTGTAGGTTTATTTCAACTCTGGTGGATTAACAGCTCCAAAATAAAGATAAAAAAAGAAAATGTTCTATCACTCAAAATCACTCTGTTTTCATTCTGCAACTTTTTTCAACAAAATTGTTGCTACATAGTGCAGACCAAAGATTAGTGATGAGACGAGTTTAAACTTGAAACCTGTCATTTTACATTTCTAAGCCGACACACGGTTGTGTATTTAATGACTCTTGCCCATTAAATAAAGGCTTTTTAATTTTTCCAAACTGACCTGAGTGCCTGGACTTTGATTTTTTAAACTCTCTGCTGTACTTCAGTTCTAACCTCCAGCTTTTTTGTAGCGTCTTAAAATATGAAAGAGGATAGTGATAGTGGGATACTTGCTATAATTCAATCAGGAGAGACAGAAGAATTAAATAAACATAAAATTAAATACGGAATATGAGTGTACAGATTAACAAATGATTTGTCCTGACTAAGATTTAACAGAAGTCTTTGGCACTTGGACACCAGAGGGAGATATTTTGTGATCAAGGGACATCTGAACAGCAGCAAGATAAACCCCCCCATGGAGTCCAGACACTGGTGGTGGTGGTGGCTGATGACTCTGAGGCTGATGAGGTGGATGAGGCTGATGAATCCGTAAAGGCTAGGTGGTGATGGGGAGGTGTGCATGACAGCAGCGACTGGTGTGTCGCTGTGCTACTGGTTGATTGTGAATCCAACAGCTGAAAAGAGCTGATGACTCAATTGACCTACCCAGACAATGACACCTAGAGATAGTGTGTGAGCATACATGCAAGGAGTGAATGGCAGGGTGAGAAAGAAACTTACAGCCTGAGCAAGAAAAGTATTGTCTTCCTGAGTGCACTTTCGCTTTATTTGTATTTCTAGGAATTATGAAAATGTGAAAACGTAAATAAACAAAAACAAACATGAGGTCAAGAATCTGGAGCGGTCTACGGTTGCTTCAACAGAATACTCAGGGAATTCCTGCAAATGTATTCTGTGAACTTGAGACAGGAGAGCTCTTCTTTTTGTCAGTTTTTCTTGTCCAAGCCTCGGGCAGTTCTGTCGGTCAGAGGAGTTGACATCACTGCTAATCAGAAGAGAAAACTCTATCAAGACAACAATTCACCAGGGGAACAAGTGATGATAACACTGTGCTTCTTGGTGACAGGTGAGCTAAAGCCAATAGATACAGAGAATAGTGGAGACTATAAAACACTCTTCTGTATGATATATCCTATTAGACCTTGTGCAGTGTGATAAAGGGTTGTTTGGTCATTGGTCTTATTTAAGTAAATTTAAATTAATACTTGTGTCAAACACAGCCGTTCCTCGTACAATTTGATGAGGTGATCCCCTCTTTCCTCCTTTCAAAACTGCCAATTCAACCAGCTCATAGTTTGTAACTGACTCAAGCAGCTGACCTCGCTACAAGGTGATTAACTGTTGAAACAGGTGACTTGTGTTACATTCTTAAACCAGGCACTGGTGACTTGAAAAGCTGAGTCACAGGTGACACCATCAGCTGGCATTAGCTGATCTTAGACAGCAGTTCACACCAATGCAACTTCTCTGATGGAAAATGAGTTTTCAGAATTATAAGGTTCTGTATGAGGCTGTGTCTGAAAAATGGGCATAGACACTGTGGTGTCAGCCATTGGTTTGGGGACTCCTGTTCTGAAGCAATGACTCTGGTATTTTGGCTGTTGCCAACTTGGATTTTTGGAGCCAGAGGGCCTGCAACTAAAACAGCCATGCCCTCCATTATAAGTAAATTGAAGGCTTGATAGAATTTTAACCAGTGAGTAAAATAAAAAATCACCCCATGCACAGTTGTCACGGAGAGAGAAATTAGCTATAGAGATCAAAACTGTTTTTGTACGAGGCTATAAACATGTCTTTTTCTGCTGTAAAGTTGGGAATTTTAACATGGGGGTCTATGAGGACTGACTCACTTTTGGAGCCAGCCTCAAGTGGCTATTTGAGGAACTGCAGTTTTCGGGTTTACCACATTGCGTTGGCTCCATTTCTCAGCCCCGGAGGATGTGGCTGGGTCTGAAATGACTCCCTTTTTACTGTATATTGCACTGAGTGTGTACAGTAAATGTATCCTCTGCATATACTATAGTATAATACGTCACAATGGAACTAAAGAGTAGATTTGTATCATGCGCACTACTTTCTACTATCAATCCCACAATGCAATCGGCTACGTTTTTAAGATGTTAAAATTTGTGCACAATTCATGTCCTTGGTTATGCAAAATGATGATGATAAGTGTCCGCAATCTCAATTTACTTTTCAGTATCCATTATACAGGGAATACTGAACGAGTAGACAAGCCTAAAATGCAACTGACTGAGTATAACACATTTAAATTTGTGAAATGATTTTTATATTGAGGGTTCCTGTTAATTTGTAAATATCACATAAGCATTTAAGGAAGATATACATATTTTCTCTAAGCTAAGACACAGGTGAGATGAAAGTTATACATCCACAAGAGATGACTCGCCTTTTAATCAGCTTAGATGCTAATAAATGTGAATCTGCTTCCATATGCAGCGTTCAAGAATCGCTTCATCATTGTCACAGAGTGACAGGTCTGTTTTACATCGAGGTTGTCTCTGGAGATACAAATCAGCCACCCCAGACCGCGACCCATCAGCACACCCCGCCCACCTCATCACACAACTCCCCCTGAATACACCTCAATTATTCAACATGCTCAAACAATGACACATCCCTCAATGTAGTGCGGGTAATGGAATCCATTACTTAAGAGCACCCCACGCTGTTGCTGTTTTCTGTTTTCCGTTTCTCTTCTTATTGTTCCTGGGTATCTCAGCTTTCTGCTTGCAGCCTCTTGTTGTAGTAACCTTGTATCAGGACACTATGTCTGTGAAGGTTGTGAAATTGCCTTTTCTTGTTTCAGGTTATTCGCCTCCCCCTCAGTCCCTGGTAGACTTTTGATTTACTGATGTTGTTGCCACAGAGGTTTAATGTGCAGCATGAGGCAATAAAAAGGGGGAAAGTAAAATGAGAGGCCTTTTTTTGTTGTAAAACGATGTCTACCTGTGAATGCTCCTTTATATATAATTTAATATTTTATTTTTCTTTATTGTTCCTCTCAATAGTATTTTCTAAAGGTGGAAGCTGAAAAAGCTCCTAGAAGCAGAGCAGAAGTTTTATTCATCAATTACAATAAAGAACCAATATTCTTTAGTTTCTTGACAGCAAACAGTAAAACTTATGTGTATTAAAACATGTGTTTACAGACTCACAAAACGCATTCAGTATGATCCAAGTCTCATTTAGACACTGATCACACAGAAAGCATTTTGCAGGTTGCAGAACAGGTCTAGCTGTGGTTGAGGGTGAGAGGCTGTCAGCAAATAGTTTGTTGGGCACAGGAAAACGGAGATCTGTGTGGGTACAAAAGAGAGGGTTGGATCATGGGAGTCTCACCAGTTGGTCCAGGAGCTTCACCTCCATGATGGCTGTTTCCAGGCGTATTTTAGGATGACTCAGGGGCAGTTTGACAACCTGCTGTCTATCGTCGGGCCATGTAAGTCTGGGTATCCAGCAACCGCTACCACCAGTTTCTCCTCCATTGTTTGCCAACTCTAAACTTGTTGTTTGAACCACCACAGAAGGCCCGCCCCTCAAATCATCCAATCACGGGGTGAGTTCACCATCATCACATAAAGTCTGCGAGGGCAAAGACCGCAAGCTGCTGATAGACAGCCCTTGAGACTGTTTTACTTGTTGCAGATGAAACAATAAAGCAATAATTGTCATATTCTGTCTTTATAGGGCCATGTATAGGGTTGTTTTGTGAGCAAATAAGGACTGGACTATGGCTAAATAAATGGGTAGAGCTATTAGTTACAACAGAAGATCTTGTTTTGTTGTTTTCCGGCCACTTCTCTACTCTTTTTCAAAGTCCGCTATTGAAAAATTACTACAACGTCACATCACCCCAAACGGACTCTCTGAAGGTCTGCAGAAAGTCCGCTTTAGGCCTGTTGTGTACTGGATGAATTGTAGATTTAGCAGCCCTAAGCACTCCCAGACTTCCTGGGAATGTGTCCGCAAACCCAAGAATCTGCAAGTGTGGTGAGGTCCGAACATTTGGATTCAGCCAAAGATACAACCTTTCTAGAAAGGCAAACAAGATTGGTGTACGTCATGACATACAATGAACGACCATTTTATCAGTGTACCAACAATGTCCAGGACTAAGGACAAAAGACTGGTGAATATTGGAAACAGACTAGCTCATGTCTGTACCATATTTCGACCACCAGTCAACATTGCCATTGAAAAACAATCTGAAAATTTTACTCCACTGAAGAATACTGTCTTGCGCTGTGCAGTACATGATGCAACTCTCTCTAGTAAGTTAATTAAAGACAAGTAATCCCTTCCCTTTTTTGGCCTATGTGTTGATAGATGACTTTAATGGTAATGAGTAATGTGTTGATTGTGCCAGACTCTAGTGGATGAGATTATTCAAACTGGCTAATGAGTGGGCTAAACCTCAGATTGTGGGACAAGAACTTTGCCACAGAGAAATTCATAAATGTGTGGATTTATTAATCATCGTGTCAAGTCATTGTCTGAAAAAGTTCATATGGTAGAAGTTTCATTAAGAAGCTTGTTGTTTGGCTACTTGTGTCTTACTATTACCAGCTACTAATGAGGCCCCGAGTGAATAAGAATTAATTGAAGAAGAGAAACAATGCCCTTTCTTCTTCGTCATGGGATCATTTGCCCTGCTCATAGCTCGAAATTCAGACTTTAAAACCCCAAAAAACATACAGAGGTGTCATTCTAGAAATAACTAGAGTGCAATAATTACTGCAATGTAAGTCAGTGGTTCCAGCTGAACTCTGGCTTCACCTCCTTATGGGAGCAGCCTTCATTAGAATATAAAGTGGAGAAGGGGTGAGTTTCCTTCTGACACCGATGATGGCTTTCTTTAAAAGCAACACCATTGTCGAAATGATGGTTAAGTCTCAGCCGAGCATCTGAAAAATAATGAATGAACAAAATAATCATAATACTCATAATCCCATGAGTAAGCCAGATTACAAAGACAGTAGTGCACATTCATAAACAGAGACTGAAATAGCAATAAACAATACATAAAAACATTTATTTCATGACAAAATCAGCAATTATTTTGTTGGTTTCATGCAGGTTTTAAGTGAAAAGTGAAAAGGGTCATTCACTGTAAAACTAACAACGTACTAATTAAGCTCGTCTCAGTTTGGGAAAGAGAAACTTCAGAAGCTGAATGGTTGTATTTTTCTATTTAACAAGGAAAATAGGTGCAAGAGTATTTTCTTTTTGATATCTTACGAGTTCATTTTGTGTAAACTGAGTAACTGTGAGGGCCCTGACACACCAAACTGACGGCCAACCGTGGGTCAATGTTGGGCCATTGATGTGTCCAGCATTATTGGCACTAGTTGGCCCTAGTCACCTGATTTTTGGCAGCTTCAGCATGTTGAATTGGCATTGGAGCCAATGGAGCCTGGCGATGAATGAAATCACTCTGATTGGCAGATAAGACAAGTGAATGAGAAGTGAAATGGAAGTGAGGAAAGCAAACAAACTGCTAAAGTCAAGAGGGCGTCAGAATGAAACAAACTTGTTAAATAACGTAAGATTACTTTTTTAGCCATTGAGCTTTTTAGCAGAAACTGTTCGTAACTGTTTCTGTTACTGTTCGCTAGCGTATGGTAATTATTCTATTCTTAACATCGGGTTGTGTTGTTAATGTGCTAACAGGCTAACTAGCAACTTGAAGCAGTCCTCTCAGTGATCCTGTTTCCCTTTTTGAATGGCAAATACCAGACTACTGCTGCTAGTTGGTATGGCGTTATTTTCCCGCACGCAGGTGCAGAATTTACATGCTAGTTGGCTGTTGTCTTTGCAGAGTGTTCAAGTGCAACTATCTCACCAAGACGCAGGTGATGTGAGGCAATCCAACAGTTGGCCTTTGTCACCACTAGCTCTTTGATGTCAGTTAAAAGATCCTGTAGAAGGCAGGGGAAAAAAAAGCTCCACCACCAGCATTTTAAGTGAAACTTTTTTTAAGTGAAGTGTAAAACAGAGTAAAACAGTGTACTTCTTTGGTTAATTGTACAGTTTGACTTTTGACTTTTTCCCTCATTCTCAGAGTTGAGCTAATTAAACTGAGATACTGAACTGGAACTGAAACTAAAGGAAAATCTTGCTTGAATGTGGCACTGCATTTAATGTGAGTTAATTTGCCACTGTATTGATGCTTGGGTTGAATTGTGAGGCTTGGATTGTGTTCTTAATGTAAAAGGTTAATTTTAAAGGGGTATTAAGATAGAAAAAACATGAATCTGAAAGGGGACTTGTTCATGTCTCAGGTTTATCTGGAAAAGTTAAATAATAAAGTCAAAAACAAACAAAGGTTGAATGAACAGGTTTAACCTGTTAAATTAAAGCCTTTACCCTAAGAAAATGTAGATCAGTCTTAATTTATACATCAATATCTAGTTGACAGACTTGATTTGACTATAAACAAACTAAAACAACCATTTTTGAACAAGACAAATGAAAAAGGCATTTTTATTTAAAAGGCTCTTGTCTCTGGTGAACTTTTACTTAGCTCAACCACTCCTTCCAGCCTAGAGTTGGTCCAGTAGCTAATAGTTTTCTATGATACAGTGATGCAAGTGCAATACACCCCCCATCAAAGCCCAATATGTCTAAGGGATATTTTGCCAATTTTCAACCAGTTTTGTGTCCAAACAATGTGGCTAGTATGTGTTAGAAAAACTGATAAACTTTCTTCCACCTAAATCATGCCTAGATATCCCACCCCCAACAGAGTTTTGCTAGTTCTTCTGGGCTGTTGCTCAAATTACAGGCTGTATACTTTCACATTTTCATACTGCCCCCAAACCATGTTGCCACCATGGACACAAAGAGTATAGAGGCAAATAAGGAGACAGACTCGCCTCTCTCTCTCTCTCTCTCTCTAACACTCAATCAAAGTTGGACCAAAAGTCAATCAGTGGTGAAACTAGGCAGTGCTGATCAAATACAAATCAAGCTTATGCTACTGCACTGCTTATTTCTCACCTAAAATGTTTTTAGAAACTTATTCTAGTGCCCTGTTTAGCTGTAATGGTGGGAGTTTATGAACAGGAAGTGGGCAACATACTGTTTCCTGTACAGTAAAAACTGTAAAACTAAACTGATCAAATGTAAACCAATATTCTGTCAGAGTTGCCTATTTTTTGCCCCAAAGTTTTCAGAAGCATTATTCAGCTTCCTGTTTAACTGTAATACCAGATCATTTGTTGCCAGCTGGCAGCCATTGTGTCAAAGGGAGGAGTTCGCATTACGTCACCCACCAATGGGAGTGTCTGTTGGTCTAGTAAGACGCAGTGCAGTCGACTGTCGCTTTTCTACCTCTTGAGTAAAAGTGAATACTACAGTCCTTTTCCTCTGTTTTCGCTAGTCGTGTAGCACCAGTTTCAAAATTATTTGCATCTTTCTGTCACAGGTGTGGTTAGAGCCCAGATGAGGCACCACAGACAAGAAGGACAGTTTGTAATAGTATTTAATGAAGCCTTGTCAAACACAGAGGGAGAAGGCAGATGGAAAAACAGTCTATGTGTTGGCTCAGAACCTTCCAAGACACAATCCAGTCCAGAGTGCTTGGTGTGGCACACCGAAGCAGGGAACTGGTGTGTCAGTGGTATCTGCTGGATGCACACTAATGGTTAACAGTTTAAATGTGAGCAAGGGTACTGTAAGGGAGTAGACAGAAGGCGATGTCTAATGAGGGAGTCCAGAACCAGGAGTGGATCCTGCAGCGCACACACAACAGGCAGAATGTGCAGCCACGTGGCAAGGTATGAACTCACTATGAAGAGCTGGGTGACGGTCTCTCCAAACAGCCACGCGAAACAGGCAAACAGAAACCAGGAACGTAGAAGCAGAGCTCTTGGTCAGGGACAGAAGGCTGAGTGGTTCACCAGGGAGCAGACGAAGCAGGAGAGTAAGAGACAGGCAAGGTCAGCACCAAGGAAGCAGTCTGGGAATAAAGGCTGGAAAGTCTTGCATGAGTATGACAAAGAAAAATCTGGCAACAAGAGTCTGTGAAGCAGTCTTTATAGTGGCAGGAGGTAATGATGAGATGGGTGTGGTGGACCAGCAGGAGTGGGGGATGTGTGGACAGTCTGGCAGGTAGGTGTGGTGGAGAGGCAGGGTTAATGGAAATTCACTGGGCTAACTGGGAAAGTGGGGCGGCACGGTGGTGTGGTGGTTAGCACTCTCGCCTCACAGCAAGAGGGTTGCCGGTTCCCGGGCGTGGGAGCCCTTCTGTGTGGAGTTTGCATGTTCTCCCCCGTGTCAGCGTGGGTTTTCTCTGGGTACTCCAGCTTCCTCCCACAGTCCAAAGACATGCAGGTTAATTGATAACTCTAAATTGTCCGTGTGAGTGTGAATGTGAGCGTGAATGGTTGTTTGTCTCTATGTGTCAGCCCTGCGATAGTCTGGTGACCTGTCTAGGGTGTGCCCTGCCTCTCGCCCGATGTCAGCTGGGATAGGCTCCAGCCCCCCCGCGACCCTCAAGAGGATGAAGCGGTTAACTGGGAAAGTGGCATGTATGGTAGGTTGACAGTGCCCACTGTGACACTTTCTACTGCATAGACAGACTAGTTTTATGAGAAGGCCATCTTTCCAGTAGTGAAATACTTCTTTGAATATAATTTATGTATACTGTAAACACTATTAACAAATTCACACAATAAATAAAACCTTACACAAACAACAATAATGAAACACTAAATAACATCATCTGTACTAATAACAGTAAAAATGAATTTTGAACTGAGGTCAGTAATAGTCCTCCTACCTCAGGAGACACTCAGCACTCACATATTTCTCTATTATGCGTTTAGGAGCTACTGAGATTGTCACTACAATGTCAACAGCTGGTTCATATAACAGTCCACCTTAAGTGAATCTGGTCAGGTTCCAAAGGGAGGCTGAATTTGCTCACTAACTTTGGGGCTAACCCCTATTCACTTTAATCAGTAGATGAAAAGCAAGAAAGGGGAAACTGGCTTGGGTCTTGGGGAGCTGTAACATTTATTCACTGACAAATAGCCTGAAAACAGCCCTAAGTGTACACACATTGCACTGCTACATTTAACTTCATACTCTCACAGTGGTGGTGCACTGCCTTTAGGTTTATTGTCACTGGAAAATGTGCTAATATAAGTGACCATCAGGAGCCCCTTTTCCCATTTTTTTGAGAAAGGGGCCCTAACATTTGTCTGGTTTGCCTCTCCAGACTGTGCCCCTCTGGCAATACATGCCACTTCTTCTGCATATATAAACCCTGACAAAATGGCAACGTGATGGAAGTCTCCATGTTCACATTTCTTTGTTGTGCTCTGCAGTCTGAAGACATGATAAATTCACATTTCTCTTGAAGTTCTATCACTGCTGCGAGGAAGCATTAGCAATATGAAAGGTACTACTGTGATGATTTGCTTCTCTGTGTGTACTTAAAAGGCCCCATGTGAACACTGAAGATGAAGTAAGTTTTAGACAGAACATCCATAAGAAAGAGTTATGCCTTTCCTGCAAGAAATCAATTACTTATGCTTCAGGCAAAATTGAATGTATCTCTGGGAGGTGTTGTAAGTCTTTCAGCTTATACTCTGAGGTGATTAATTAAAGCAATCCAGCTGCTGGGGGCTGATTGGTGAGTGGTTTAACTGTCAACAAAACTTGCACATGTATTTGATATATTCAGGGACGTTTATGTGTGAAATCATTTTCTGCCTACTGAGCTGAAGTTCAGAATAAGGAGGAAATTTTTTTCATGTGTTTGTACAACCTGATATTACCCTCTCTGAGGCGCTGTAATTCAGCCATCGTAAAGTTGATCAGTCAGTTCTCCATGACTACGGCTGCATTCCTCAAGGTATCATTCGGGTGCCATTGCTGCTGCTGTGAGCCATATGGGCCCTTTACACTCGTAATGAGTACTGTTCACATTCTTGGCATTGTGTCAAATTCAAAGTGACTGCTGACTTCCAAAACTGATCTCCAATATCTGAAGAGTGCATCTCTCAATGACACAAGGGTATTTCTTTCTCCGAATGACGATGATGCATTTCTGGCCTAATTGAATCGTGACCTTGATAGTGTGTCAGAGTGCGACACAGCTTGGATAAGATGAGCACCCTGAAAACTTGAGTGGTTCTTCAAATGATATATTGTATCCTTCAGGTTAGGCATGACCAGAGGTTGTGTTAGACTTTCTCTTTGTGTCAATTTGACAGAGAGAAATGTAAAAACAGTAGGCAAATTCATGTCGTCTTGAAAATTTATCAGCACCAACCTACGTGTTTTTTTCAAATCTCTTTAATGGTGCCACATGGTCTGACATTACACTAACTCCTCTTGATGCAACTATATGTTAGCTACCTAGCTACCCAGCAATTTGCTAACATTAGTTAACTTATAAACAACGTGATGTGTCCATGAACAACCTGGTCTCACTCTGAAGTCATCGAAATCTGGTGCTTGGGCATTGACCTGCAGAGTCAGACACCGACAAAAAAGCCATCCTTTAACATCGGCAAGATAAGTGGCCACTTGCTGTTATAGTTTAATGGTACTCTGCGGCATCAGGGGGAAACACAGTGGGACAAGAACGAAAGGTAAGGTGGCAAAAGTCAAAGTAGGGCAGGTGGGGTGGTGGCTGGATCCAAAAAACATCAACTTTCACCTAGGAGAGCAGTGTTTGTGTCCTGTAAGATTATAAAGCCAAACCCTGTTCTTTTTTCCTAAACCCAACCACAGGTGTTAGTTGTTAAAGAAACACAGAAGTAATTTCATGGTGTTGTACCAATGTAGTGCGTTTATTTTGAAAGAGGCTGTATGTAAACGGTAAAGTTCCTGTGAAAACATAAGTGTCTTTTGAAAGAAGACCTGGACTGAACTTGACGTGGCTTCCCACAACGTAAACAACCAATGCACCCAGGGTACCTTGCAAATTGTGGATGTGGAAAGTCCATGATCATATGTGACAAGGTTGGTGTGAGAATATGTTGCATCGAAGACTGACAGTTTACCAGTCACATCTTTTAACCATCTTCAAAATGTGGTTTTCTTTTTAAACATAGACGAACCTAGCACATGGAAGTAAGCTATAACAGGACAGGGAAAAGTTGACCGAAGTTCTGCCCTGTTCCAAAAGTTCTCAACTCCTAAGGGAGGACTAAGTGAAAAGGAGCAGGACAAAGAAAAGACTAATCAAGATATATATACGCATTTAGCATTTAATATTCATTCATTTATTTTCATTTTTAAATAATTAGCCTAATATATAGAACAAGCTCCTGGCCTAGATCAGTGGTTCCCAACTGGTTGGTTGCGGTTCAAAAGTGGGTTGCGGGCGTATTCTGAATGGGACGCAGGTGACTCGTGAATGTGTCAGGTTTGTAAAAGACACACTTTATTTTCAAGTACAGTGAATTTATGGCACAGAGTTTTTATTTTGAAGTGTCGTTTCCTGCTACAGAGTAAGTGGATAACAGATAGCTACTTGGCAGAGACAACCAACTAGATTGATGAAATGGCCAAACACAAGTATGATGCTGGATGTATTATACTGTGTGGACCTTGAACTAATGACTAAGGAGAAATCTGAACCCTGTGGCTGGACCAGTTGGGAGCCACTGGCCTAGATGATGCATTTATAGGGGCGTGGAGGGGAAAGGTTAATAGAGACACTGACTGTTACTTTTCATGTCAACACCACACAAGTCAGATAGATATTTCTTTCCCCACCACAACAATCCCGCCTTTTTTAACCTACTTTATCAACACATCACAATTATTGGGCTTTTTAAAGAAACCAATGCCAGTACCAATGGGATGACTAAGCCAGCTAGTCAACAAGGTCATGCATGTGAGATGAAAGACAAGTCTACAACAGCTAATTAATATGCACACACCACCAACAGGACAGGAATGTGAAGGACTTAAAGTTATGGTAGATTGCCCAAATTGTTCTAATCTGTCAAAATGGTGGACGGCCTTCGGATTTTTCCTTCAAAATCAGTCAGTAAAGGAAAATATTGGGTTAACACCAACTCTTGATGTGACACTTCCCCAAGCAGAGACGTTTGAGTGTTATATGGTCTTACTCACAGGTGCAGCTGAAACACATCATAAGATAAACGGCCTTTTTAGCTGTAAAAGTTGTAAATTCAGAGTCACAGTCTGGATGTAACGATCACTCTGTCTTCCGTTCTTTGCCTATGGTAACAGACTTTAGGAGTGATCAGCAGATTGACATCTTGTTTGAAGAACAATTGAGGGGAATAAAAAGTAGTTTGAGGCTATTCTGCTTGCCACCGGTGTTGTTTGTGTAATTTATGTGTCCCTGTGGAGGTCGTCTGTCAGTCGCACCACAGATGGCATAACAATTAAATTCTAATCATAGGATTTAGCCTGTTGATACCATCACGCCATCACACCATCACTGGCATCACAACACTGGATGGATTTCTCATATATTGTGAAGTCATGTCATGCTTGTCTTTTTTATAAACTTGAGGTAATTTTGCGTACGTTTTTTTTATTCACTTTGTGATAGAAGCCATGTTTGCATAATGTGTTTGCGATGATCCCAAAACACAGTTTCTTTCAAGCTGTTTCAGAGGAGATGATTGATGAGCGGGGGAATCATTAAATGCTCATAGCAATGTTGTTTGTTTGATTACACTATATACTGTAAATTTGTATTTTTCATCACTGCAACAATAACAAAACTGAGACTGTCTTTAAATTATGTCGTGTTGTTTTCAATATCAGCAATATCCAGCACTGGAAATATGTAGGAGGAAACAAAAGCTATGCAGTTAACCTCCTGCAGAGCTATGGAGCCTCTGCACATTAGAAGTAGAAATCCATCTTAAATCACACCAGCAATCATCCTTGTTCTTTTACTGCAATAGCTGTATTATATACAGCTGTTTCCCAGAGCCTGGCATTGAAGAAATATGTCTATCAGCAGATTAAAACAGCTAACAGCTTTGCTCAAGTTTCAGGGACACTTATTAAAGCCGACTTTGTGATATCCAGAAAAAGTTTAAAGAGAGCTTTGCCCAGGGAAAGCTATCCTCTGCTTTCTCTTAAATTAGATTGCACCACTGCCAACTGCCCACTTGTTTATTTGTGTTTACCATAGCCTTTGGTGCCGCTGTGGATGCCAAGAACAGTAAACAGAAGAATTGAAGGATATCTGTTAATGAGCAGGCTACTTACCTAGATCTCTTTCAGTCGTCAGCGTTTTTTTGCTTATTCCCAGAGGGGAATTTGTGTTTTATATATGCCTGTTTTGCGTGGTTTTAGTCTTGACATTGTCCTTTCTATTTGCAGGAGTTAAAACCCTCTGTGGGTAAACAGGGGGAATGTTAGAAAGGGTAAAAGAGGTGTGTGTGAGAGCGCATTTTGTCCATCTGTCATCTATCCAGGGGGTGCATCTATCAATGTTTATGTCCTGGGACAGATGCAAGCTCAGATGATCTCACCTGCACTCCCGGAAACAACATAATGCAGCTCTCACAAAGACATTTGATGTGTTCATATACGTCCTTGGTAATTGCCAGCAAAAGAAACAAGAGAGCAATATAATTTTAAAAAAAAATCAGTGTAAACAGTTTGACGCTTTATGTAATTAAACACAAGTTAAAGGAGGCTGAACTGGAATTACATTCTGGGCTATACAAGTGATGCACACCTATATATGTCAAGAAATACAGAGGATGTCTTTTTTAAACACTGTTGACTATAGGAATGTGTGTCTGACCTCACTGGCATTTTAAACTCCAGAGCAATTTGTACCTGTCTATTCTTATTTTGTTGATGCCTCAGCGTTTTAATCCTGCTACTAAGTGTTCTGTGGTTTTAATGGCAGTTGCTTCATTAACTGCTAGACACTTACAATCCAAGGCTGACTACCGCCTTCCACTTAAGCTGCTGCAGCGTGCAGCACAAGTACAACACACAACTGTAAACACAATGAGCCACTGAGAGCTCCTGTTGCATAATGCATGATGTAGCTCAGATGGTAAAGCCAGGAATCACAACAAAACCCAGACACAAGTACGAGAGTTGGCGAGGTGCTGGCTGAAGAGAGGCTCAGTTTAATTGCCATCCTTGCTCCCATGTTGGCAGGCACACTTCAGTCATTATGCACCAATTTCTGGAAAATGAGTTTGAAATATTGCAAAAGAAGAAAAGTAGAAGATTTTCATTACTCATTACCCCGTGAATTTTAAGGATGTTACTGTCCAAAAAAAAAAAAAAAAAAAAATACAAACTACAAATATAAAGTAATGTCCATTTAAATTCTAGTTCAGCTGTAAAATCCCAAAGCATTGCAGATCACCCATCTGTACTCCAGTTGCTTCTGATATTACTGTCTGCTGAGGTGCACTGGCCGGAGGATGCAGTAGTGAAGTACATTCCACTGTTTCATATGGAGTTGTTTGGCTGACCTTCGCATCAGAGCTGAGGGTGGTAGAGTGGTACATGAAAGCAGCGAGACGTGAAGGAGAAAGCAAAAAGACAGAGTGAAATCACCTGAGTTTGACCCTTCATCAGTTGACAAAGCTGAACACTGATATTGTACCAGTGTGCTTCTTGAAACGTACACAAGAAGACTGGTGCTGCATAAAACCGAAAAATAAACTATGGGATTTAAAGTTTCAAAACATTCAAGGCTTTGCAGTGTAGGGGAAGCATTCAGTACATTTGTTAGACCTTGACACACACAAGTTAAGTGCAAACAAAATATAGCCTGAGTGTCAGACTGAAGGTTCTGGGAGCTTCAGCACAGAGAAGCAGTCAGAGCTACAGGCTACAGTGAGGCTAAACACAGAGTTCAAATGACGTTTTTTGAAACAACTTTTTATGTCGCGGCTGCAGCACACTTGGATCACTATAGATGAGCAGTATGGAGATACTTTGTGGATTCAATTTTGTGTTCTTGGACGTTAGTCTGGGGCGCCGTCAGCCATTAGGTGTGCTGGCCGCTCCCCCCGCTGATCTCCGCAAGGGATGTGAGGACTCTAAAACTTCACCAGGGCCTCCGTCGGCATATGGGTGAGTAGATAATGGCTGAATTTTAATTTTTGGGTGCACTATCCCTTTAAGGCAGTGGTAGACCATCAGCTCCCGTGTTCAGCGAGATAAAATTACTGTTTTTGTCAATGGAGTCTGTCTTTGAAGGCAATATGCTGCACGAGTTGTGTGACATTATGTAAACAGATGATTTGATATGATTTTATGTTGTTAAACACTATGACTTCAATTCATTTAGAATTTTCTTCATCTTTGGATTCTTCCTTTCCCAGAGGCATGTGAGAAAAACAAAGTTTCTGTCACTCAGTGTCATCCAAAGTAACACAGGGTGAGTAACTGATATACAAATGGTCACTCTGGGGGTGGAGTATCCCTTTAACGGTGTCAGATCCCTGGTCCTTTGAGGCTTCAGCAGCCAACACCAGCGGGATACCAGTTAAGACCCTGCTTTTCTTAACGATGATGCAGACTGCGGTGTTAAGATAGTACATGCTGCGGGTGGCAGAGGGGCTCAGTGTTTAGCACAAAATGTTCTCTGGCTCAAACACATTGACCGTCTGGGTCTGTACAAGGTTTGGAATTAGCATGTTTTCCCTGTGTTGGTGTCAGTTTTCCACAGGTGTTCCTGCTTCCTTTCATAGGTGAAGTGGAAACTCTATAATAAGTTACCCGTAGGAGTGATTGGAATTGTGTTTGTCTCTTTGCTAGACTGGCTGCCAGACCAGGATGTACTGAGAGAGGCTTCAACCTGCCTGCTCAGAATAAGAATGGATAAATGAGATTGTGAATGCAGGACATTGCCAGTGCAATAGCTAACAGTGAGTACATTGGTCACCAGGTGGATACAAATTGGCTGTTTCATATAAAGAACTGCTAGTCACATGCTGTTATGCATTTCCTGGAGAAAATGTCAACAGCTGATTTGCATCATGTGTACTCCAGTGACCCCCTTACTGGCATACATAAATCAAAACATTTTTGAATGATTTTAGTCTGAATTTAAAGCCAAGTACTATAAAGATGGCCTGGATGAAAGAAAAATTATGATTTTTGTTTACTGTTTCATAACATTTTGAGCATACTAGTGCTATCTTTATAGCTACCATTGGTAACTGTTACGAAAATACCTGTCGTACTTGCTGAAACTGTAGGTCTGTCCCTTATTGTCAGCCAAACGTTAGTGGACCAGAGAGGTTATTAGTCGGCAAGATTTCATTGGTTGCGTAGTCACAGAAAAAGAAAAAGAAAAAGTGAAACTCTATTAGGAGCTGCGCCTTGTCAAAATAAATCAAAACCTATATGACTGGACCATGTAGGACTTTAATTTGAAAGGACAGACACAGGAAGTGGCCACACCCAGCAGTCAGACAGGAGTCACGTTACAAACCAATCACAGCCAACAGATATCTTTCCCTTCTTCTTAAATATCCAGTCTGATAAATACGGAAAAGTTGATCATGTCAGTGCAGGGCTACCCAGAGCTTTACATCTGTCCCACGGACGATAGGCCTACACACTTATAAACAGCGCCTGGAAGAAGATCAGCTCTGCACTCAGGATTTCAGGTAAAGAGGCTAAGATACAGCACTTGTTAATGTTGCAAACTACCGCCACACTCTTGAAACCTGGCTCAAAAAAGGCGCCCGGTGCCCCACCTCACATTGCCCAGGTGGTTAAAGGCCCTTAATTGCATTTCGTGAGCAGTGATTGACATGACTGATTGACGCGTTACAGACTCCTCGGCTCTGACTATGATTTTTTTTTTCTGCCCTATTTAGTGCTGTGTGAGAATAATAACAGTTTCAGCTAAAATGTAAAAAGCTTTTTTTTTTCTTTTTAAAGTTACCAACTACAGCTTTAATTATACAGCTCTCTGTGACTTGCAGCTTTTTCAACCTGTGAATTCCATGTGGTTAACGATACTCCCACCCACTCATATCACCTTTAACCATAATGTTTTTTTCCCCATTGCTCACACATTAAATCCCTAAACTCAAGAAAGGTACGCAGCAAAAAAAAAGCTTGAATCTACTTTAGTTTGTATGTAAGCAAAGCTGCTTTATTGACTACAGGCATAAAAAAGCTTTTTGATTAAGGGTTTGGCACTAATAGGCCAGAAATGACTGGTCTTTGTTGACAGGTAACATTTATGACCCTCAATCAAACCACTGTTTTATACACTAAGTGTGGACTGAAAGCATTTGACTCATAAAAAACACTTTAAAATTTATCCACGTAGAGTGGATGTGGCCTTAATCAATGCTTACTCGAATAATACTTGTCTGAAAGGGTGAAAAGAGAGGCTGTCTGCTGTCGGCCTTGGGGATTGTGTGATAATACGTTTTTAAAAACAAGCTGCAATTTAAAATGAGAAAAAATAATTTGTCTCATCAAACAAAACTTTGTGATGAAAAGGAAGTGGGGTGGGAGTAGCTGCTGGATTAACTGACCTCTAAGTGTTGCCGTAATTCAATTAAGGCCTTCACAACACTTGGAATTAGTGAACATGTTGTTAAAGATGAACTATGCAGGATTTTCCTAAAAAACAAAGTATTGACTCATAAAGAAGTAATCCCCCTCAAACATCACTTATGAGTCACTAGAAGTGTGTTCTGGTGTAATAATCTGCACAGACTCTGCCTTCTGCCGGAATTCTCTTATTTCATTTTTTAAAATCTCAGGACTTTTTTGGGTGTGTACAGTGCTCAGGTGAGGCCGGAGCTTTATAAAAACGTAGCGACCAGGTGCCAGACCATAAGCAGCAGGCATCCAAGAGACAAAGGCGCACCTGCGCTTCGTCAACTGGGTGTGGCCAGGCAGATTTTGCAAGTTTGGCACACCGTGCGTGCTGGCGCAGCTACTCCTCTTTCCCACCTCCCTCCCTCCTACCTGTGCAAGTCGGAAAGAGGGAGGAGAGAAGGCGTGGAGTGGGTTTTACACACATCACACCAATCAAATGAGCCCCTCTCCTCGCCCTTAAATGGGCCGCGCGAAGGCGTAATGAGAGTTTACTCAATTCGCCATGGCAGAAGAGAGCAGCAGCGTCAGACAGCCAAACTTCTTCCAGGAGGAAACTGATGTTTTGGTCCGGGAGGTCTGCTCGCAGTGTCCGAATATACGGAACTGCGAGCAGACGGGCTGATGATGCAAAGGTAGCCTGGGAGGAGGTCACCACAATTGTAAATCAATGTTGCGTTTCTCTTGTGTGCGCGCTCTCTCTTTCTGTCTCGCAGCCTCACTCTGTTTCTTTTCTTTTGACTTTTCTAAGATGACAGATGCTGAATATATACTCCCTATCTGATGCTGTTGCTGTTTGTGGTTGGCTGAGAGGAGTGTGAACTCACTTTGCAACTGTGTTAATCAAATCACGTTAGGTTTCCATTACGCGTGCCGAACGTGCCAAACGGTGCCAATCCCCTTTGATCTGACATCAGATGTGACGGGACAGTCGATATAGAGATACATTTATGTGCTGATTGCAGATAGTTGCACTGAATAGTGTTTTTTGGGCTATTTATTGCATTGTTAATGTGCCTGATATTCTGGAAACCTGCCTGTGCGGTTTTAGTGACGTGTGCGCACTGTCCGCCGGTCAGCCAAACTTCGGCTTACACTGGCTGCGCTGACAGTAGACCTGGTTTCAGCTGGCGAGCTTTTAGCGCACCTTCGGCGAAGCCTTTTGGCATGAAACTGTCACTGCGCCAAGCTGGATCTGTCGACACCTCCCCCTGCTGCGCCGCCACACCCATCTCAGCGCACCTCGGTCTGCCAAACTACCAAACTGAGCGTGCCTCGGGTCGCGCTGCTCAAAACTAGCTCTGCACGGGGTTTGCCACCCTGCGCCACCCTGCGCTGCGCCGGGAAACTAGAGCCCATTGTCATGTTCATGAAACCAGTTTGAGATGATCTGAGCTTTGTGACATGGTGCGTTATCCTGCTGGAAGTAGCCATCAGAAGATGGGTACACTGTGGTCATAAAGGGATGGACACGGTCAGCAACAATACTCAGGTAGGCTGTGGTGTTTAAACCATGCTCAGTTGGTACTAAGGGGCCCAAAGTGTGCCAAGAAAATCTCCCCCACACCATTACACCACCACCACTAGCCTGACCCGTTGATACAAGGCAGGATGGATCCATGCTTTCATGTTGTTTACACCAAATTCTGACCCTACCATCTGAATGTGGCAGCAGAAATCCAGACTCATCAGACCAGGCAACGTTTTTCCAATCTTCTATTGTCCAGTTTTGGTGAGCCTGTGTGAACTGTAGCCTCAGTTTCCTGTTGTTAGCTGACAGGAGTGGCACCTGGTGTGGTCTTCTGCTGCTGTAGCCCATCTGCTTCAAGGTTGGACGTGTTGTTGGTTCAGAGATGGTCTTCTGCAGACCTTGGTTGTAACCAGTGGTTATTTGAGTTACTGTTGCCTTTCTATCATCTTGAACCAGTCTGGCCATTCTCCTCTGACCTCTGGCATCAACAAGGCATTTTCACCCAGAGAACTGCTGCTCACTGGATATTAGTGCTGCATGATTTGATAAAAATGTGCGATTGCGATTATGGTGGACAATATCGTGATTGTGATTACAATATAATTACAATAAAATATAATAAATAAATGGTATCATAAGTCTTTTTGCTTGATTCAGTGTTTCCCCTACATTATATCAGGGGGCACTGACCTGACATAGTTATTGTTATGGACAGACAGTGTGTCAATGACCATCAACAGACTGAGCACAGTCAAACACGCTGCTCGCACAGCAGCGCAGCGCATCTGCAGATGAAAATTAGCCTGTATGGCTAAATTTGGCACATTTACGTGACTTAAGTGATCATGTTAATTAATGTGCACTGTCCCCTCTTAAATAAAATAAACATAAACATAAACTGTACACACAGCGGAGCAAGCCTGTGTTGCGTTCAAGCGTTGTCACGTAAATGACAAATTCCAGCACGCCATAGCACAACACAACAGCATGTCAAGTGGGCCGAACCCGAGCAAAATTGCTCAATTTTTCATTTGTTATGGAGTCCATGATTTCCCTGTGACTCTTACAAATGTTTGCTTAACTGTGCTTGGATGTTGTTTTATGAGGCTCTGGCGGCTTTCAGTTGTCTCTTTGTCTTTAACGTTACGCGGCTCGGCTTTCTCTCGCATGCACTCTTCCTACTTTTCCCTGTGCTGTCTCAAGTGTTGATATAGACTGGTCGTGTTGCCGCAGGACGTGGCGACTACAGGAGAGGCAGTCACGTTCACAGGCACACACATTAACATTTATTTAGTCTACATTAAATCGCGAATTGCAGCCTTTTATGTGGTTATGTAATCGCACAGCCTGACATTGCGATTGCGATTAGATTAATCGTGCAGCACTACTGGAAATGTTCTCTTTTTCAGACCATCCTCTGTAAACCCTAGAGATGGTTGTGTGTGAAAATCCCAGTAGATTTCTGAAATACTCAGACCAGCCCGGCTGGCACCAACAACCATGCCATGTTCAAAGTCACTTAAATCACCTTTCTTCCTCATTCTGATGCTCAGTTTGAACTTCAGCAGGTTGTCTTGACCATGTCTACACGAGTTGCTGCCACGTGATTGGCTGATTGACTACTGTGTTAACAAGCAGGTGAACAGGTGCACTTTATAAAGTGGCCGATGAGTGTACATTTCTCTGTGTGTCCTACATGTTCAGGAAATAAATCTTAACTCAGTTCCAGCTCAACCGTGGCCAAAGTCTCATCAAGTCAAAATGTTTGAAAAATACTTATCACATTAATATTCATGAAAAAGTTACAGCTGCTTTTTCTATTTTTGCTGCACATCACATCCAGAGGCGCCAGTATGTTTGCTGAGTTTATTTCCAAATGGTTTTGCTTATTTTAATGGGAAACTACAGCATGGTTATGACATTAGTGGCAAACTTCAGTACAACAGCGTAACAATATATTGCCTCCAGCGTCTCGTCAAAATAATGTCCAGCGCCTTCCTACAGCAGAGTTTATAACTGGTTCAGAGACATTTGCTAGGGAGATGTGTGAGTCTTTTGATTGGCAAATTCAATCTGACATCAGAAGGCTGAAGAAAAAAATCACTAATTAACTTTCCTCACTTAACTCCCACCTCTCAGTTACTGTGCAATACATAACACACACTAAGGGTTGTTGGTCAAAGGCAACTAAACACAGTCTCACATGCAAAGACTCCCATACTTTGATGTATGCTTGCTCGTGTACATACAGTACAGTACACTAACATACACACATTTTCAAGAGCTCATATGAACATTGGTGCATGCAGACACAAACATGAACCAACATGAATAAACTAATACACTGATAAACACGGGGGAGTTTAGTGCTTTTTGACAAGTGTGAGAAAAGCACATTAAAAACACAAGAATCTAACCAGATAGAAAGAAACATTCACAGTGGAGGGATGAAAGACAGAGAAACAGCCAAGATAAAAAAAGAATCAGAGTGTGGTGGTGGTGTTGTTTTGTTGATGGGTCTTTGAGTTTACTTCCATCTACTCCCCGAGTGCCGTTAATCAAGTGATTAGAAAACTGCTCAGCATTTATTAGTAGCTTAACAGGTTATGTAACACATATTAGGCCATATATTAAAATCTCATTGCTTGTAAACTTTTTTAGAATATATTATAAACAATAGCAAACACACAATAAATATTATTTTGCCATTTATGACAGTTTGGTAATCATTTGTAAGTGCTGTTTTTTTTTTTTTACATTTATTCTGTACAATCTACATAGCTCACTTCTACTTCTCATGGATGTACCAAACACAAACTGTCTTTGATCTCTGGCTGTCCAATTTGGACATTTGACCAGGAAAACTACTGGCACGTTTAAAGCTATAAGGTTGAGGCAGTCAAAACAAGTATATAAGGCAGGCTTGTCGTCAGGGGGGAGTCAAAGGGTACAGATGACCCTGCCCCAAGGCCAAGGGGTGGCCCATGAATAGGCCTGTAGTTGACCTTTAAATCAGATCAAGTACAACAATTTACTTACTGACTTATATCACTGACAATACATTTTTATGTATTTACATGATAAATAAATGTGTTGTTATCATTAAAACACATTTCAACATGCCATCTGATGCTCCCACCCCCTGCAGGTATTTTGAATTGGTGTGGTCCATCTGACAGCAGGGGTCAGATGCATGATGTGTTGAACTTATAGGCACTGCTAGGGTGCATTCAGACCTAGAGTTGTCTTGCTTTGGTCTGAATCAGGGACTAATTTTGTTACAAAGTTGCATAATGACCTAGAGTTGGTTCGTGTTCTCACGGCAGCATTTACAAGCGGACCAGATCAAATGCCTTGTGTGAGAAAGCTGCTCTTGATTGGTCAGAATTTCCATGTGGGAAAAATCCAGGAAGTAAACAAAACGTTGAAGAAGAGAACACTTGCAAGATAAATGTGACACTTTCTAATGTCACAATGGAGGGACAACTACGCAGGTTGATTTTAGCGCTGCTCATCGTGGACTATATTGCTGTCATTGTTCATTTTAGTCAAACCATACAGTTTGAAAACGAGGCGCGGCTCCAACTAGAAAACAATGTTTTGATGCATTGGATGTGCTGAATGTGCATATTAAGGCAGTACAGGAGGAGGTGCACATTAATAATCCTCCAGGACTGTAACATGCTCATGTTTAACCCAAACAATGTGTCATGTGACTGCAGTTGGTTCACATCCAGGTCGGAACACGTTCTCACCACAAACGAACCGCACCAGAGTTCATTTGTAACCAGACCGAGACCACCTCGATTGTTGTGTTCACACCTGCCCAAATGAACCACACTTAGGGGGCAAATGAATTTGAGTTTGATTGAATCGAACCAAACAGGGCAGGTGTGAAAGCACCCTTGATGTAAACGTGAGGTGGACTGCAGTCTGACTAGCTACCTGAAAGTGCCTCACCAAAAATCAGGGTCAGTGTACAGAGAGAACAAGAAAATGAAAGGAGCAGAGATGCAGCGGCCAAATGTCTGACAAAAAGATGTGAGGAAGCAGCAGGTATGATTGGCAGAGCTGAAGACTGGAGTGAAGTGGAATAATTTTTAACTAATAAAACCTGCTGTATCGGACTCAGTTTTTAAGCTACAGTGAAGACACAGGTTCCACATTAAATTGGAGGGCCTATGGCATCCATTGGTACTAATGCTATCTTGTCAGAGAGGGGGCCAAATAACGCTCTTGAGGTATGCTTAATTTTGGCGAGGGAAAAAAGGAACATTGCCTTTTATCAAAATTATTTCTGCATTCTTGGGCAACCAAACATTCTTCCAATTACATAAATTGGGTATGACTGGAAAACTGAGAGTTGACAGCCATACACTCTTCACACTACTTCAGTTCTGCACACAATTTGACCAACATTTGATGAAAGTAGTGTGATATATGGTTTCCTCATCAGTCCTAACTTCTCCTGAGATGGCTGCTTTGAAGGAGTCTTGACCGTTGCTCCAATCAGAGCTCATGTCGTCTAAGCTAGCTTCATCATTCTCATGCTTTAGTCCTGCTTTTACTGAATGATCTGATTCATAAATGGCATAAAATGCCAACATTAAAAATATGTTGTTAATTATCCTTCACCTTTGGGTAAGCTTCTTTCTCACTAGTAATGTTTTTCTTTTGGTTTCTCTGATGTCTTTGAAAAGTGAAGCATCACAGTTGGATTCTTCCCCTGTAGTATAGCCCAGTTATCTTACATTGTAGTTGTGGGTGAAAATTAATTGAGGTCTCATTTTAACAATGAAACTGATCACTGATGCTTCAGTGCTGCAATGGGATCGTCCCTTGTGAATATCAATCATTCAGGCCATGGTTAATCACAAGGGACTGGCTCATAAAAATACTGTGTATGGCTATATGTACAGTGTCCTATATCCGTGTTCTTAGGGGTTTTATACTAATTACCAATGAATATGTAATTGCTACATGTTACATAATTGATGAGGTGTTACTGTGTCCTTGCTTGAGGAGTTATTAATCCCTCGGAACGCTGCTGTTATGTGTCACCCAACACAGTAAAAGGTATAGCACGCCAGTGGCAATGAAAAAGTGAAGGAGTCAGCTCGTATCTTAATCATTTTTAATGATCTTACTTTAAATGAATGGACAGCACAAAGTGTGAGATGTCACATTGTGCAATCAACAATCACCAAAGCATGAAAGCAATTACACTTGTGCACATCTGAGAAGATCCTCAAGACCAACAATTAATTCAATGAGTGATTAATTAATAGGGAATTCAAAAAACTAAAATATTACTGTATTCAACATATTGACGACTATAAAAGTCATTGATTGGCCAACTGTTCTAAAAGCATTTATCACTCTTGAGCTTCTAATTTCAGTTTTATTAGTGTCAAAATGGTGAAAGTGCCTTTTAAATTTTGTTGTATGAGATGCAGGGGAAAAAAAATAACCATCGCTGTCAGGAAACAAGCATTTTTAACGCTGTAATAAAACAGCTTTGCTCAGTAGCTCTCAGCTGGTGTTATTATTTTATTGACCAGACAAGCACAGTGTCCTCGAAGTGCACTTAAATCTCCTACGTCCAGCCACTCTCCTTAATGACCAGCAGATTACATTCAACATGTTTCAGGTTACATTAAATCAACGTGCCTTCCAGCAAGAACATGCGGAGGAGCGAGAGAGGATGCAGGTCACACTGGGATGAAGACTGTGGGCCTGTTTATTTAATTTTTTATAATCCTGAAGAGTGTTGAATTGAATGCCATATTTTTTGGGATGTTTTTCGTGAATTCACTCCTGGTTTCACGTCCTCAGCATCTTGCTTTCCTTATATTTCTATCCCAGCAGAGTGAATCAATATAGTGTTGGTTTTCCTTGAATGCAGAATTGGTACCCTCAAGTTATATTAAACTGAAACCAAGGTAAGTATCCTATAACTATATTAAACAAGTAAGTATTGTATGAATCCTTATCATTCTGGGTTGCCTTTGAGTTTAGCAGACGCTAACTGTTAATACTATCAAAGTTTTCTTCTACTCTATGGCACCCTCGCTAATGTAAGTCCAAGGTCAACTATGTGCACAGACTGTACTGTACTATGCTAGATTATGTAGAAGCTTGTTGGTCTCCCACACCAAATATAGCCAGGGAGAAAATCAATCTACTGTGGCAGTGTTAACAATTATTAAATTGGAAAGAATGTATATGTCTCAACACATACACATACCTATTGTTGTGGCAGTTGAACATAGGACCCAGGCTTGAATGAAATGATGGCTGAGGTGGGCAGGGACTGACAGAGCAGTGCAGGCAGATTAGCTGAAGGCAGAGCAGTCCAAGTCTACAGGCAGAGGATGAGAACAAGGCTGGACTTGGCAGGTTATGGTTGAGGCTGGCGTGGTGAACCTGAGACACAGAACTGAGTGTGAATTGAGGCCCAAAAAGCACAAAAACACAGTGTCAAAAAACTACAAGTTGGCTTAGATGTCTGTACCACAGAGGAGACTGAACAATCTGGCAGAGTCTGGATGTCTGCGCCTCGGTTTTATGCTGCCGTGGCTTGCTCTGACGTATTACAAAAGCGGACAGCGGTTGCAGTTGCTCTCCACCGACTGCACTGAGTGGCTCTCACCTGATCTAACAGCTGATTGGTTTAGATGTCAGCTCAACAATATAACGTTTTAGATTTGTTGAATTACAGATTTAAATTTTATTTGTCTGATTTGGAGGTTTATTCTGTGAACAGAAAACATGTTGTGTGACTGATGGTGAAGTTTAGTTGTTAGAGACTACATACATTCATCATAAACTATACAGAGTCTACTGTATATTAACATGAGAGTGTTTTAGTTATTTAAGTATCTAACATCACAAAGACTTCAGTGGGATGTGAGGATTCTTAAAATAACATCTGTACTGACAATATCTGACTGATCTGTAATGAAAGCTGTTATCTTATATAAAATATGAACCTTGTAGTCAGAGAAAATTTATTTAGCCTGTGTAGTTGAGGGGACAGGTCTTCTCTGCAGCAGCAAACTGATATGATGCTGATTCACATGAAAATTAATGTCAAATGGAGGTTGAACCATGAACAGAAATTACAGATCGCCTGTAAAGCATTTTGATAAATCAATCTATTGTAACTAAAACAACTGGAGACTGAAAACAAACTGATATATGAGTCTGATTATATTTTAATAAATCGACATCACATGGGACAGGATGTAGCCTTAGTGTGTCTGTGACTTCCTGTACAGACTGAAGGCTGCTGCAAACTGTCGGGAAACTGTCCGACTTGACCACGGCTTTTTGTCACCGCCTGCTGCTGCAGCCGCCTGCATTCGTCTACTTCCCAGGCGAGGCGCAGTTCATCTCGAACAAGCTTTTAGGGAGAATATATTTCTGGATTTTACTTAGGAGTAAGTGGAGTATTGAAGTAAAGACAACAGCTGAAAAAAGTTCTAAATGATCATTAACAGTAGATACACAGAATCACACTGTGATTCCAAAGTATTCCATATTTTATGTGTGTATGTGTGAAGCTGACAGAATGACAGCAATTATTATGTGGTTAACACTTAGAGCTACATCTCTGCTGTAAATGATTAATTTAATCTAAATAACGTTATTTTTAAGATCTCATTATTCTGCAGTGGACGCATTGGAAAGAGACATTAATCCAAATAAATGATGAATATCTATCTATCTATCTATCTATCTATATAGATATAGATACATAGATATCTATATCTATATCTATATTTATATTTCTGAATCTAAATCCTGCTGAACCCTCCGCTAGCGCAGATTTCATTGAAGAGGCCCCGCCCTCACTTCAAGCAAATCATGCACAAAGAATTGCGGGTATTTTATACACGCTGAGGATCCACACATGCATCCTTGGAGTTTCTCTTAAAGAAGGACTGAGTCCCCAGTGAAATCAGGAAGTATCCTTGACATTGGAACAGTCCTTATTTGGTGGTCTATGTCGTAGCGTGCTTCAAATTCGGCTGTTTGAGGATCTTTTTTTTTTTTTTTTTTGTAAACATAATTTGAGGATCTTTCCTTGGCTTTGAGAAACACCCAGACTGCATGTTCCAGTACCCATACTACCACACTATATAGTATGCCAGATAAAGATTTAGTGTGTCCCAATACATAGTATGTCAAATGCGGTATGCCACAAATACCAGGATGTTCTACAACATCCGGTCCGATTTTGCAGTATGCATGTCAGCATGTTTTTCTGGCTTTTCTGACCCACAGTCCTCTGCGCAGCTGACGATACATCACATCGACTGAGCTGCAAACAGATGACAACTTGACAGCTGATTCACAGCTGACAGCACATTTTAAGTTACTGATGACCAGTCAAATAGTAATAATAGGAATATTAATTAAGGGAACAAAATATTCATAAATATTACAAACAACAAAAGAATATAACTATAAGAATTTCAATAAAAGAGAAATGCAGATGAAATTTCAGTGTTGCAGATATAAATTGTTAGACTCTAAAGCAGTTTTTACTTTAAAGTTAAACTACATACCTTGCAAAGTAATAACAGCAGAGCTCTCCAGGTTGATCTCTACCAAATTCAGCGTTTGTTTTATCTCCAAGGCAACGAGTAAACAGGCTCAAAGTTTAGGGTGTAATGTTATAAGACAGTAGTAGTATGTCCCTATTGTGCACATGCTGCATGCAACAGTACATTTATTTCAAGGGCAGCTGAGGTACCTACCAAAAGTAAAAAGTATGCACTTCGGAACGCACCCAGAAAAGAAACATGAGACACAAGGAAGGGGAAACAGGAAACACAAGGGAGAGGCAAAGCTGAAATACTGTGTAAATTTCATTATGTATTACTATCAATCATGGTCATAGTGTATCCGTATTTTGAAGGGGTGTATACAGTGTCAATAGATTTTACATTATTTTATTTTTGTTTTATCTAGTTTGTATTTTAGTCATGTGTTAATCCCTATTTAACACTCAATCATTTCCCCCCCTTCATCCCCTTGCTTCTGACTCTCGAGCTGCTGTAACGTGTGAATTTCCCCGGTGTAGGATTAATCAAGTCTTATCTCATCTTATTTGGTGTATAGGACATGTACTGTATACTTGGTTCACGTAGAGAGCAAGTTTAGGTGCTGAGAACTGAATATGCTTTGCAGCTTGTTTCCTCTCAGAGGAAAGTGGTAGCGTGGCACTGACAGGGCTTGGACATGTGTTGGAATAGCATGAGAGCTTGTTGTTACCCTCAGTAATTCTGGCTCAGCTTTAATAGTGAGGTTTGAGGGAACTGAAACCAGCAAGAGCCACTTGCCAACCTTGGCAAGAAACAGTCTCCCCAGACTTGGACCTCGCTGTGTTTTTGCCCCTTGAAGAGTCCTGGGAGTAAATTAGCCATTGAATTAGCTGATCAGGAAGTAAATGCACAAAGACGAACCCTTCGAAATAGTCTATTAAAACATCAAAACTTTTTTTTTCACTTGGTTCAAACAATATGTGCTATCGTTTTTTCATTGGACTTTGTGTCACTTTCTGCATTTATATTTGATTAATGACCATTTCAATGACTTTGATTGATTTTCTGAGCCAAGTGGACGGACTTTATGATGCTGAAGCCATGCACAGTTGCACAATACAAGAAGTAAAAATTGTACACTCATGACTTGCAATAAGAACTGTCCATAATTCCTCTTAATGTCCATACCCCTTAATCTATCTGTTATTATGTCATTAAGAGAGTGTCTGAGGTACTGAAATGAGTGTCTAAGCACTCAACAGTCCCAGAGTGACAGCGTCCTTAATTTACTCCTGGCCTTGTGCTTTTTTCTTACAGCTGTGTGTCAGGTATAAAAGATTTTTTCAAGGGAAATCATGTGTTGCTCTGGTGTAAATTGTAGTTAAAGTCTTTTAGTTAGTAGACACTGCACATGTTGCTTTACAGCATCTAGCATAGGTTAGCTGTGGTAATTAATGCTAAGAGGTTAAAGCTGTAGTTAGCAACTGTCACTATAGCCTGGGAGTAAAACATGAGACAGGTAAGCTGTGACAAAATCATGTTCTCTGCTTCCTTGTGGTGCTTCTAATCACATTTGCAATAATCCTCTGCAGGTGAATTAATAAAACCAATCAGAGCTGAGGAGTCTCTAATGCAGCTGTCAATCATGTCAATCATTGCTCCCTAACTGCGGTCCCTTATTTTAGTGAACTGTTGAGCTGTAAATGAGAAAGTTTAGTTTTAGCTTGACTGTTTTCAACGTGACCTGGCGGCCATGTTTTCAACTTTTCATAGTGGAAATGAAAAAAAAACGTACCAAACTGAGCTCTATTGTATGTTTTTTTTTCATTTCCACTATGAAAAGTTGTGGATGGTACCAATGGAACCGTTCTGTACCGTCCCCATGTTTGGTTCCCCCTCTGTTGGGGTACCTAGCACACAGATCTGGTACTAAAAGGTGGAGCTGTGAACACTGCAGTCTGATTGGTCAATAGAGGGCGGTCACTCTGCTCAGGGCTGAGTCGTGGCTGGTTTTGAGGCTCATGTGACCACTGTTCATACCGTGGAGAGTTTTACATATAATAGTAAACTATAACTATAAAATGAAAGGATGTTTTACTGCCTCTTGCAGCAGCTGTAGTATGAGAAAAAATAATTTATTGGGCCGACTGTCAGCAACTTTTAAGGTGGAACATTTACTTGTTAATGTCGCTCATGTAGAGGCGACGTCATAAATCCATCAGCACACCTTAAATTTCAACGTGACAACTTTGACCATCACTTTAGTTTTTATTGTCTCTTTTGGACGACATATACTTTTAGTAACAAGTGGATCTTCAAGAATTTAAAATTATGTATTAATTTCAACCTGATTATTTGAACTGCATAGACCCCCAATCCTTGCTCAGAGAGAGAGAGAAAAAAAAGCGCTGTGGAGTGTTGTTCCTGTGCGTTACAGCAACACTAAACCCCTGAGCTTGCCTGAGAAGGACTAAAAAAACTATTCAGCAGTATTTTTGCAAATGTCTTTAGACACAGTAGGAGAAGGCAGATGAACATGACTCTTTCAGAGATAATCTGTCTTATGTAATGTCAGGATATAGTGACAGCTTCATTACGTATGACAAAAACATATTTTTATTAAAGTTACCAGCAACAGCTTTAAAGTGGACCAACACTGCCATAGAGCTGCACCATTAGTGATGAGTGATCAAACAGAGCAGGGAAATATAATTTTCCCCAGTGTCAAAATTATGTTTAAGACCTTTCTTGACCTTTACAACCTCTCCTTCTGTATCATATTAAATTACCCACCATCTGTGGCATGCAGCATCATCTCGCCTTGACCCATGGAGGAAGTGATGTCATATTAATTAAAGCTACCCTTATCACTAATATTAATCTTTCAGTGCTATTAGACAGACAATTCATTATTGATGTGGCCTGACTCAGGGGCTGCAAAGGATTTGATTCACCTCTGACTGGAAAAATGGAAAGTGCTTAGAATTTTTCTTACACCTGCAGATCAAGAATAGGCTACTCACGTCAAATTAAATCACCCTTTACATTTTCAACTCAAATCAGGTCCACCCAGCTTAAGTCCCTACTGGACCACAGCATTTAATTACACTCAATTACTGAGTACTGAAGCGTGTAAGAATATGGCGTCGCCTATCTATCACTGCCCTTGAGCACTCGCTCCTGACCTATCTGTATGTCTCTGTCACAGAGTTGTAACTCAGGCTGTAGCTCAAATTATGTGTCTGTTTCTATCTGAAAGTTATAATAACAAAAAACTATGAGTGGTTTAAGTAGATTGTTTACATGGCAAACAGTGACTTATTAGTAACTTTAAAAATGAACAAAAAAGGATTTATATCCAACCTAAGCTACCTGTTAAGTATGACTTAGTAAACTAAGGTGGTAACCATGCAACATACGCTGAAGCAAGAGTTTGTAAGTTATGCACAAGGTTTGCATGGTATCTTACAGAACAGAGCCCTGTCACTTTAGGTTTAGGAAAAGAATCATGGTTGGGCAATGGCACTTCCTCCTTTTTTCAATGTAATATAAGGAAGGACAGCCTGCAGCACAGAGGTCACATAATATAAGAACTACAGTGCATTTTTTGTAGGTAGAAGCAGCCCCGTTCTCAATCCCAGCTCATCACAAACCACCGCTTTGTCAGTGTCAGTTTCTCAGCATCAGGCACTGATGTACAAAGGTACCTTTTGCAGCAGTATGACACACAAAAGGTGGTAGATATGTCTAACACCAGTAAAACATAGTATAAAGAGCAAGAGAGTGGCTATAGGACAAAGGGTAATGGGACCAATTTATTTGAAGCCAAACCATGATGTTTTTTTTCTCCAAACTTAGCCACATGCTTTTAATGACCTACAGAAATAAACCCAAAAATGAAATGTGTTACCTAAGTTGTAATTTTATTTTGAAAGAGTGTGTGCATGCAAAGAGCTGAAACTGTACATTTCATTTAAAAATAGAAATGCATTTTGAAAAAACACATGGAACAAGTGTCAACTGAGACACCAACAGTGAGCATCCAAAACTGATGCAGGCGGTTACCTAGCCTGTCATATTTTCACATTCAACTCCACAGACAAAGTGGTGGTATTTGACAAGTTGGGGTAAGAATAGGTTGGTATAAGTACATACAGTGTATGAGAACAACCTAAACCAGTGTTTCGCAACTGGTCCTGCCATGGGGTCCAGATTTCTCCTTAGGGGCCGTACACATGCTGCATCTTTAAATGCCTGGAAAACGCAAGGTCGGGCGCTGGGCACAACTCTAGTGCTTACTCAGTGCCAGCTTTCAAGGGCGTGAAGGGGTTGCATCCGAGGTTGCTAAGCAACCATAAATCCTGAGTGAAGAGCTGATCTTGTTCCAGGCGTTGTTTTGTAAGTGTATAGAAGGCCAAAAATATTGTCCGTGGGACAGATGTAAAGCTCTGGCAGCCCTGGACTAAAACGATTCACTTCTTCTTCATATTCACCACACACAGATATTTACTGAAGAGGGGAAAGAGCTGTGATTGGTTGTTCCTCATCACATGACATGTGATGCGTGCTGATACGTTCCAAAAGTTGAACTCTGTTTCTCAGTGTGCAGCCGTCTCACCCTGAAAATAGGCACTTGGGAACGCTTGCACACCTGCCATATATCTACATTGAAAACAATGAATTTGAGAGTGCAAAGAATGCGGCATGTGTACGGCCCCTTAGTCATTTCTTTGAGGTCCCACAGTTATCTATGCATCATACTTGTTATTGGGCATGTCGTTGAGCTAGTTTGCTGTCTTTGTCAAGTAGCTGTCGGTTAGTCACTCACTCAATGACAGAAAACAGCAATTCAAAATAAAAGCTCTGTGCTGGAACTTTACTGTACTTCAAAATAGAGTGAGCTGTTTTACAAACTTGACACAGTTGTGAGTTGCTTGCAGTCCATTCAGAATGGGCCCTCGACCCACTTTTGGACCGTGACAAACCAGTCAGGAACCACTGTCCTAGACCCATTGTTAGCATTAAAGCTGGTTTGCATCAGTGCAGCTGTATGTTAGCATCATCAGTGCAGCTGTATGTTAGCATTGTCAGTGCAGCTGTATGTTAGCATTGTCAGTGGAGCACGTTAGCATGCTGTGCCATAGGAGGAGCCTCACAGAGCTGCTGGCATGGCTGTAGATTCTTAGTAGTGATGGGATTTCTCATTCACTTGTGAGAGCCGGTTCTTTGGCTCTCGTTCACTTTGAAGAGCCGATTCAAAGATGCAGTTCATTCGTTCGTTTTTTTTTGTGGGGGGGGTATTGCTGTGTGTGTGTGTGTGGAGGGCGGGTGTTAGTGGGTTCAACGACGAATTGCATTGCTGATTTATGGCATCACATGATCTGGATATTGTAATGTGGACCCAGAATAGACCCTGCACATACAAAGTTTGGTATAGCCATAGCAACGCCCAACAAGCCTGCCAATACAAACAAGTGCTGATAGTGGGTTAGCTTCCTACCTTTCGTTTCTAACCAAGGGGGGTCATCAACACAATGTGAATTAGGAACTGGCTCGTTCACTCTAAAGAGCTGGTTCACTCGTTCACTTCAAAGAGCCGGTTCAAAGACTCGACTTGTTTGCGAACGTCACATAACTAATTCTTAGCTGTGTTTAATATCTGAAAGGGGTACTGACAAACTCTTGGTTTTGCCTACATGAATCCGATCACTGAAAATGTTTGAGTAGTGCACATATGAGCTCGGCTTGAACGCAGTTAAGACGCTTGCATGTCCAGGCACGCTACTCAGCCATTCTTTTTGCACTGATGTGTTGTGAATCATGATGTTTTAGGAAAAACGCACGTGTTTGGAAAGTAATGGAAATATGACCCAATAAATGAGACTTTGATTATACTGCACAAATTGTGTGAGAGTTTGTAAACATTTGTTATGATATAGTGATCCCCCTTAACTTCAGTTCATTAAGAATGTTAGACTTTTTTGGATTCTTCGTTCACCATAGAGGCATAAGTCCAGGCACAAATTCAATGTAACATAGAAATGTACAAATTTACAAATAGTCATTTTGCTGGTGAGGTATTCTTTTATGATTCAGTGATCTTTAAAACTTGCTACAGACGTAGCATCATCTATTACCCTCATTCATTTATTCTTTGTCTCTGTAGCAGTATAAATGCAAAATAAAACACAAGGACCTTGGACTATTTAGTGAAACCAAGTATGTCTTTGTCCACTTACCCTTTCTGGCCACTATTTCTGTTTTCAGAATGTTTTTGCTGTGAGCAAGCAGACTGCAGGAGTTGGCTGTTTCCCCGGCGAAAGCAGCAGTGCAGGATCTGTCTCCCACTGGCTACAGGGCAAAACAAACAGGACAATTACAGATGGATGACAAATTAAAAGCAAGAACAACATCAAGCATCTTAGTGTGGCGTTTGGCCACCACAAACTGCTAGAAAAGCTCCAGTGCTCCTTGGCATGGCTTCTAAAAGTCTCGGGGACTCGATGCTGGAGGGGATGAACGCCATTTTTTTTTAAAAAAATTCTTCCAAAGCATATTGCCTCTCTCTCCTTTTCATTTATTTATTTTTATTTTAGAAAGAGACAATGAAACCTACAAAAGACAACAACAGCCAATACAACATAGTGACCCAAATCACCCCTGCCACAAACTGTTCTCACAGACGCTGCAGCATCCGGTTCTGCCACCACCAGGCTCAGCAGCAGCTTCATCCCTCAGGCCATAAAACTGTTAATCTCTGGAGCTCTGAGCTCATCACTTTGGTTAATGTCACTTATATTGTCACTTGACCTTTCTGTTAACAAAACTGTTTGCACCTCTGTACATATGTATTTATTTATACTCCCGTTACGCATGTAAAGGGATCACCAATCACTCCAGTGCCCTTCCGGTGCAGGTACAGAGCACTGAGGTGTAGGAGGGCCCGCTTTAAGAAGAGCCTGATCCCTGCAGCCACAGCCGCCTTAACTAATAGGCCTCGCTGAACAGCCCTGAGTGTGCACTCCTGTCGCTACTGTGATGTTGTTCATTATTTTACTGTGTGCTGTTGTACAGTTTATATGATGTCGTCCAGACTGTTACTGTTTGTTGTCTGATAATGAACAGCGCTTGAAAAAAGAATCTCCCCTCGAGGACAACAAAGTCTGACTTTACGTCATGAGCATTTTACTACATCCCTGTTTACATTATGTGTGTCCAATGCAACTACTGATCTATATCAGTTTATTTCAGATTTTATCCCCTATTTTTTTTATACATATTTAAATTGCATCATTGGAGAGAGTCTGAGACTCAGGTTTTGCAGTGTCGATGACTGCTCTTTTAGTTGTTGTGCATTGACAATAAATGACTTTTGAACTTTTGAGCAGAAACAAAAGAGACACAAATCAATAAGAGCAAAATGACAGTGGGACAAAACCAACCTCACTTTCCACCCCACGGTATTGAAAGACCAATGACTGTAAACCAGAACATGACAGGCTGTTCTCATGGGTTATGGAAGGCTGCTAACCAATCTGGTTGCACCTGGACACCGAGGAAAAAAGCTGTCCTTCCACAAGATATGTGGCTGGTTGCCGTTATTGTTTAACGGCGTCCGGTGGCATTGGGGTAAACTTGGCAGGACAACAACAAAAGTTAAGGCAGTAGGGTGGTAAAGTAGGAATAGGATCTCCCCAAGGGTGCGTGAGCTCACCAATTTTGTTCACACTGTACATAAATGAGTGTAGGAGCTCACAGCCCAACAACCATGTAATCAAATTCTCCGATAACACATTGATTTTAAGCCTGCTGTGGGATGGGGACTCGCCCTCAGTGTATTGCAATAAGGTGACAAATTTTAAAGTCTGGTGTGACAGTCATCACCTCATTCTCAACACCAATAAAACAAAGGAGATCATTTTTGATCCAAGAGAGGTGAGAGACCATGACCCTGTTACCATTGGGAACTGTGAAATTGAGCAGGTGGAGCCGTATAAATATTTTTTTGATTTTAACTTGAAATGGAGCAACCATGTTGATTTTCTGTGTTCCAAGCTGGCCCAAAGAATTCACTTTCTTAGAAGACTAAGACTGTTTGGAGTTAACCCTGACACCATGCTAACATTCTACAATCCTGTGCTGGACAGCATCATTAGATATGGTTTGGCGGCTTGCTACGGCACCGCCACTGTCCAACTAAGAAACAGAATAACAAACATGATCAAAACTGCCATGAAGGTGACAGGCAGAACTGTTTATCCTTCCCTTCAGAACACTTTTGAAACAGTGGTGGTCAGACAGACACACACACAGGATTCTTAAGGACCCAACAAATATTTTACTGCCCAAATACCAGCTCCTGCCTTCGGGCAGACGCTACAGGGCTAGCAGGTATAAAGGCGACAGATATAAACTCTCTTTTATACCTACATCCATAGCGCTCCTGAACAAAAAACCAGCCCTGTTCCCTCCGTAGTGAGGAATAGCCTCAGTCTAAACATGGTCTCCTCTTAAATTTAGGTTTTAACTTTTAATAATTTCATCTTCTAACCGCTTCATCCTCTTGAGGGTCGCGGGGGGGCTGGAGCCTATCCTAGCTGACATCGGGCGAGAGGCAGGGTACACCCTGGACAGGTCGCCAGACTATCGCAGGGCTGACACATAGAGACAAACAACCATTCACACTCACATTCACACCTATGGACAATTTAGAGTTACCAATTAACCTAGTCCCCAATCTGCATGTCTTTGGACTGTAGGAGGAAGCCGGAGTGCCCGGAGAGAACCCACGCTGACACGGGGAGAACATGCAAACTCCACACAGAAGGGCTCCCTTAATAATTTTCAGTTAAATTATTTTAACTGTCCAACTCTCCCTTAACTTTCTTTTAACTTCTCTGTGCACTTTACACTGCCGGGCTTAGTAGTGGCCGACGCCTGCATGGTGGCCGGTATTTGTCCTATTGTACACTATGTGTACTTGTAAGTCTTTGGAAAAACCCTATTGTTGTTTGTGTACTGTGTGCTGTGTGTCAATGTAAACGCAGTTTTCATGCACTCTGAGCCCAAGACGAATTTCCTGTAAAGGACAATAAAGTTTATTTGATTGATTGATTGATTGATTTGCTTGATTTATTTGATTGAAGTCTGAGTAGGGTGGGTGGGAAGGGTGGTGGATAGGTCCAACAAACACCAACTTTTGTGCAGGAGACAAATGTTCGCTTGCCGTAAGATTGTTAAGCCAAACCCTGTTCTTTTTTCCCAACCACGCGCTTTTGTTGCCTAAGCTCAACCACTTGCATTTGTTGCTCAAGGAGAAAGAACGTCAATTAATAACCCTTTTTGGTTGAGCGGGGAACATAGAACCCGGGAAACATAGATACACTCCCACATGGTAAGTCCATGACCAAACGTCAATATGTGAGGAGATCGGAGTGAGTATGTATTGTGCCAACATGTGGCCAGTGCGCTGACTGGGGTAAAGACGGAGGCGGTCCCGAGCAGTCCAATTAGGTGGCAGGTTGTGGCGGTGGATGGGTTTCAAAACACAGGACTTTAACCCCAGGAAACTGTTTTTTCAAAACCGTTTCAACTTAGCGTCATTTTAAGGTATGTCCTCACCATGTGTCTTTTCCCAAACCTAACCTCAGTAACTTTACGTTAATTACGTAATTTACGTGAAGAACCTAACGTCATTCATGGGGTGCTAATATGTAGAATATCAGATGAACTGTGGTATAAAGATACATTGGACCAGGTAAGATGGCTCCAACTACACCTTTATTTTTTCACTTGTCAACACCCAAAACCCAATATTGGACTCCTGAACTCCTATCATGGGACAGAGGACAATTTCAACTAAATGAAGTTGAATGTGAGAATCACATTGCCCACCGAGAGCTTCCTGGGATGTTTCCACCTCACAGCAACTAGTGTCTTGGCTGCAGCATGACCAGCAAAAATAGGTCTTTTCTGGTACCCAGGAGCTGGCAGCGGAGATAAATCATTTAGAAGTAAAGCAGTTACAGGCAGGGGCATAGTCGAGGAGAGCATATCTGACAGCTGAGAGGAGACCCTGTTCCTTACTTGGTGTTTTGATGGTGATGCATGATGAACGGCACTGTCTAAAACCCAAAATCCGCCATACATGTTACACATCTGCTGAATGCAAAGGTTATGGTTTATGATTCACATCACTTTTATACTCATTAAAGCTGTAGTTGGTAACTTTTATAAAAATAACTGTGCTCAATATTTGCTGAAACTGTCACTATATCCTGACAGTAGTACATGAGGCACATGTTTCTCTGCCTCTTCCTAGGGCTCTCGTGGCATTTGGAAGAATCCACCATACATACTGTAAACCAAAACAACCAATTGGAGCAGAGGAGTCTCAGGCAGCTGTGGAAGTGCTTATGAAATGCATGTAAATATCTTACTGTACTGTTTAGCTGTAAAACGAGAAAGTTTTTGACCTGGATGCTGTGTTGAAAACATTTTTTGCCCACCGACCAGAGCAAACTTTCTCATTTTACGACTACAGTGCACATAAACCTAAAAAAAAGAACCTGAGTCAGAGCAGGAAAATGTATAAATAATTTAACACAAAGAAGTTTTATTCAGTGTTGTCCACATATTCATCACTGGGCCATAGCCTACCTTTGAAATATGTTCAGCTTTAATGCGACAGGGGCAAAACACAGGGGTCAGCAGCTGAAGATGAAAAACATAGTTGACGATTTAAACAATATATAGATTCAAACACATGGACATGATTGAAAGCTCACAGTCTGATCCACTAATAACGTGGCTGTTGAACTGCGCTCTACTTGAAAGGGCTGCAAGGTTGAAATAAAGTAGATTACAGACATCTCTTTGAACCTCTCAACAGACTTCACTGTCTTTATTTCAGCTACTTCAACAAATTTTGTAAATTTAAACACAGTGACTGAAATGCTGTTAAAACATGTTCAGACTATACGCAGCACCACCACGATCTCGCTTACTCCGTAATATTAACATGTAATCTCCAATATTATAGGAATTATGTTCCATTAGTGAGAGATATTATTCATGATCCTACGTGTCTAAAGCCCCATACCAGTTTTTACAATTTAAACTGAGAATACACATATGCAATAAACGTTTTAGTGGAACTGCTCTAACAAACCGACAGCTGGCCTGTGTGTGCAGAGTCACGGGGTTATAAAAACGAAGGACATACAGAGGTTGTATTCTAAGCTGGGGGTTCAAAGAAATGATTGGCAGTGCACGAAAGCTGTAACTTTATAACATCCTGAATAACGAACTTAAATCCAACTAAGATTTTGATTCTGGCGTACTGTAAAGCTCTGTTGATTAAAGTGCTTCAATATGTGCTTTGATACGTGAATCACTGAGGAAATGAAACAACGTATCTGGCTCTGTAAGGAGGAGACAGAGAGAAACTCAGGGTTTGTTGAAGAAAAACTACAAGCGAGCAGGTTAGGTTGTGAGTTAGTTACCTCTCTTTTTGGAACAAAAACCTGGAGCCGTATTCACAAACATTCTGAGAAAACTGTCATAGAGCTCCTAACTTAGCCTAAAATATTTAAGTAAGGAGTCCTAGCCAAGGACTGATTTAGGAAAGCTCTCAGAGCAACTCTGAACGAGGAAGGGACAGAATCTTTTACTTTAGTGAGGAGGTGTGGTTGACCCCGTTGCTAGGTGTGATGCATTATTTTAACAGATGTGATTGGTTGTCACAGACATGCCCCTTTGTGAGCCTGCAAGGTGTGGACACCCAGTGAAAATGAAATGAACTGTGAAACTGACTGTGAAAGTGTTGTCATCGTTATGCCTGGTTCACACTGCACGAGATTTTTGTCTGTTTCGACAGTCACTGTTTCACACTAGGTGACTGTGGAGTCATAAAATTGTGCCATGGCTTGGCTGACAGGGGACTATCCGATGGTCCACATCAATCATCCCCGACGTGTGTGATGTCATCGGGTTATTCTTGTCCCATTTTTTATTACTTTTACTATTATTTCAGTCACTGTGTCTGTTCATGACCAAGCCGAGATGTTGTTGTAGTGCTGGAAAAAGTGCCACCAGATGGCAGGAGCTACATTTGAAGTACTGCATGGAAATATGCAAGTCACTGAATCCTCCACAACAAGTTCCTGCAAATGTTTCACAATAAAAGCATTTTTAGAAAATGAAGGGATTCTCTCAACCGATATTATTAGGGGCTTTTAATTTTATACGGATACAGGAAGTGTTTGAGAGGACGGCCTGATGCACTTTATCAAGACAAATGGGAGCGGATCAAAAGTAAAACTATTAAAAAAAAACGGAGGGAAAAATAAATAATGGCCATTTATAATGTAGTCTGTTTCACATGAAGCTGGTAGCCTCCGGAGTTGTGGTGAGTAAAAGCCCCGCCGCTATTTTTTAATTTTATTCCTTTATATCCTCCATTATGAAGAAATTACATTCTTTGCTAGCTTGATGCTAATAGCAGCACTGGGTGGTTAAAGTGCCTCTGCTGTTTCACACTATCATTTTCCCTTTTAACTCTTGGGGTAACATCCCGAGAGGAAACATCTAAAAGACTGGGGTATTGTTGATGTACAGTTGTCCATGGCAACAGATCGCTTTGTGTTCCTAATGGTCAAAGTGACGGCTGTGACGAGAGCAGTCGTGAACGACAAAAAGAAAATCAAACATGCTAGACTTTCTGTCGAGACGTCCTAAGGTGTCCCAGACGTGGCGTCAGTCGACACTATGACACACTACACGGGATGAAACGATAAATTATAATGCATGACACTCATTGTCGTTTACGATCCGAGCTGACACTGTACCACACTGCTTCAGGCTATAATCAGGCTGATATCGTGTGGTGCGAACCAGGCATTAGTGTGATCACTCTGCTGATGGAAGGTTGAGACAGACCCAAGTCATCACTGCTGCACTGTTGCATTTTTGCAGTTTTCCAAATATCTTAATGTTGTGATCATTTTATTTCTTGTGTCATAGCGTTAGGTGGGAAGTGTGTGTGTGTATCCCTAATGAGATCAACCACACATATTATGCCTGCACGATATAATCTGTAGCATTTCATTTACTCACTGTCATCCAGTGTTTAAAGAATATTCCTTTGACGTATTTGTGTTTCCACAGTTTTCTCCTCATAAGAATCTCTTAAACCTCTTAAGTTCTCTCCACTCCTAACAGTTTATCACATTAGGAGCTCTATTAAGGTCTCTGTGAATAATTTTTATTTTTACAAGGACGAAGTCTTAATTTTAAGGGAAATTCAAAGAAAATGTCACAATTCAAAAGAAAGAATTTTCATAGAATTTCGTCACAAGGAGCAACTCTTAGTGCTAGGAAGCTTTGTGAATACAGCCCCTCGAGTTTACCTCATGTCAGGTTGATTTTTTTGTTGCATCCGCTTTCTGACACAGGGCCCAATGCTGTGGGCTGGATGTGGTGTGTGTGTGTTTGTGCATGCTTATTAGTTTGTTTTGTATATGTGCACTGTATTTCCTGTGGTGCATCCATAGCAACATTAATAGTAGCCCACACACACTGAATTATTCACATGGCAGTGCCTATGGATGCACAGCTAGTCTGCTCAGCTTTTATTGTTTTAACTCTGTTTTCAAAGACAGAGAGACCGCAGGCAAACTGTAACACAGAGTTCATCTGTCACGTACCAGAGCTGACCACTCTGAAGTCAGTCAACACTCTCGAGCTGCAGCTCCAGCCTGCTCCTCCTGTTACCCTGCATATTCCTGGATTGATGTGTAGGATTCATGCCAAAAACGGGGTGTCTTTTACTTTTTGAACTCAGGATGTTTGCTCCCATATGGTCCCATATGCATGAAAGATATGAACAAAGCTACATTTGCATGAATGCACCAGAATGAACCTGAAACTCATTTTCATTCTCTTTGCCCATGAAGTATAACTTTACCTCTGCCCATTGTGGGATTTACTGATTGGTTAAGAGACCATTATTCTGTGTATTGGTCAGTAAATAAACCCTGAAAAAGAAGTTCAGAGGAAGACTCAAAGAAATAAAGTCAGAGAGTCTGGAGACAGTGGGAGAGTACGACTGTGAGACATACTGTAGGAGAGAGAGTCCAGAGAGAACGGGAGACAGTTTGAAGAGGCAAATACCCACAGTTGGTAGCAGGAGGTGGGAGGATAAACAACAAAGAGAATCTTGCCTTGGCAGCCATGGGAGAGAGCAAAAGTAAAAAAATACAGAGAAATAGAGGCTAGGATCCAGCTGAGTGTTTAAGCAGGGACGAGAGAGAGGAAGCAGAGTGAGAATAAATATGCGATTCTCTGTATCACTCTGTCTCACTGCACCATCTTTCCTGTGCTGTGTGGGTGGGAGCAGAGGCAGAGGGGGAAAGAGGGGGAGAGGTCGCCTGTGGTGTGTGGCTGGAGGGTGGTCAGGGGAAATTTTTGTCACTGTGAGATGAGCCCGTGTGCCTACTGACAAATAACAGCATCATTTTCACACATAATAGTGAGCATCAATTGGATCTTCGTATGTAGCGGTACACAGTAGGCTACATGTTTGTAACAGTGTGTGCCTTTAAAACACAGTGTGTCTTTCTGGTTGTTTGTACAGGCCTCTGAGATTTTTAACAACTGTATCATTGGGCTGCCAATGAGAATCCCATATTCATGCTGTTATCTCACACTTTTGACCAAAACAACTGGAACCAAATGTCCTTGCACCGACCACTGAAAAATGGAAGTTCAGCTCATACATTGCTAAAAAGAACCTAAAAATAAGTGTGTGATGGGGAAATCCAACTACCATGGGCCTCTTTATTCATAAAAGAATACCTCACCTCCGAAATGACCATTTGTATAACAATTCAGTGTTGATTTCATTGACGAAAACTATGACGAAAATTTTCAATCAACAACCTTTTTCCCATGACCAAAACAACACGATAACGAGCTGATAAAAGATCTTGATCATAAACACTTCGATGAAATCTATGCTTAATTTTTGCACTGTGGATGGTGTAGCTGTTGAATAGATTTGCGAAGTTTGTTAGTTGCAGTGGTGGCTGTTAGCAGTTAGCTCCGCTTGTTAGTTGCTGAACGGCAGCAGAGCAAGCAGCCATTAGTGGTCAGTCTTCACAGCTGATTTTTTTATTTATTTTTTATTTAACCTTTATTTATCCAGGTTTGCCTCATTGAGATTAAGAATCTCTTTTTCAAAAGGGACCTGGCCAAGAAGGCAGCAAAAGTTACAGACACACATTAAATCATTACAGATGCACAAAATCTCTGCAGGACTGTTTTGGCGGGGTCTGCCCATTGGTCGGACATCACATTGTTCCGACCATATTAAACCCATTATTCCAAAGTCCCATTGTTCCAAAATCATCATGATGCCCTGTGGTTAAGGTCTTGATAGGTTTAGGCACAAAAACCACTTGGTTAGGGTCAGGAAAAGATCATGGTGTGGGTTAAAATGAAAAAGAAAGTGGCAAACACATAAGCTGTGAGCCTGCTTCGCCTCAAGCCTTTCCCAGCTGACCCAGAGCCGGTCACAGTGCACCATCAAGGCAGAAATACAGCCGCCGGGAGCCGTTCAGCACCGCGGAGAGCTCCCCACACAACCCGGACCCCAGAGTTCATAACAGGAGGTTATGGTTTCAGGTTTCATTCTCTCCTTTCTATTACACTTGTATCTCAACCAGTAGCCTACTTTTGTTGCGTTTGCTGATCCTCTGGTACACAAATACAGTATAGCTTAGTATAATCACATATCGGAACAACGGGACGTCGGACTAATGGGATGTCGGACCAATGGGCTGTTGGACCAATGACATGGACCCATTTTGGCAAGGTTTAGAGATGTTCGACAGGCAGGTAGGAAAAATGATGCAGATTAAGAGAGAATTCAGGCTTTCTTAAGTTATTTCTCTGCTTCTTAACAGTGAGATTGATAAGTACAATGAACCTAGGTACGAAAATTGTAGTCGTCTCAAATTAGTTTTTTGTGGTGTCAAAGTTTTTGGGAGCATACATAGAGAAAGGTTGAACTTTTCAAATGATAAGTAAGTATGTGCTCGTAAATCCCCCCTGTCAAATACTGCTGGAGAAATGACAGTTTGTAAGTGTTCAGAAATTATTTGTTGCTGGAGAGAAAAGTCGTTGAAATGAAATTTTTATACAAGCTGTCACCTTGACTCTAATTTCTACAAGACTTTGTGAGGCATGCATGATTAAAAAAAAAAAAAAAGAAAAAAAAAAAAAAAAGAAAATTATACTAAACTACATCAAAACATTTCCAAACTATCCCACTCAACTTGTGCAGTATAATTCAAGTTTCCAGAATTTTCTCAGTTTTGGATTCTGAGTTCAGTGTAACACAGGGTGAGTATTGTTTTTTTTTCTAATATCTTTTTGCAGGGGTGTTTTTGCCTTTATTGATAGGACAGCTGCAGATAAACGGAAAGGTGGGAGACAGAGGGGGATGACATGCAGCAAAGGGCTGCAGGTCTGAATTGAACCCTGGGTTACAGCCTTTATAGAGCTCACACTCTACCAGGTGACCTGAGTGAGTGATATACCAGTGGTAATTTGGGGGGTGAAGTATTCCTTTACCGTTCTTGGCAAATTATGTGAATAACAGAATCCACTAATGGTCTACTGTCTAATCTAAACACACACTTATGCTTATTAAAGTCATCAGCATGAAATAATAATAACACTGTAGATCTGTGATTCTTCAGTTTTGATTACACTTTCATTTTTCCCCCCAAATTATTTCATACTCACTGCACAAAGTTGAATGATTTAGGATCAAAGCTGTGTGTGTCTGTTGATGTTTTTTTTTCAAAATCACAGCTGAGTTGCTGACTGTAAGCACTTTATTTTTGATGCAAATTTCAACAAACTAACTCTTTCTCCACAAAATATTCCCTTCTTATTGAAAGCACAAACACGCACAAAATTATTCATATATTCAGGCTTTCATATCTCTCACCCACATGCAAAGACAGTTGCACACAAACCACCACCCTTGCAATTATGTGCTCTGTCATGCATTACGACCCAGCTCTCCAGAGGAAAGGGAGACAACATAAACCATATGGATTTGGAAAATAAAGTTATTTATTGCATGGATTGACCGTCGATAACCTAGTAACTACAAAGGGAAAAGGGGCTGCAACTTGAATCAAATAAATAAATACAACCAAAACAGGAGTCCTCGAAGTTCTAACAAGGTCTACCTGACTCTAGATAAAAGAAATGAAACCTCAGCTATCTGATCTGCTCTACTCTTACCTGTCCAACATCAAAACATTTGAGCAGCATCCATGTTTCCTGGGTATGTGTGTAACTTTCACTGGAAAAACTAAACCTGACCTGGTCCACAAGTAGTTAAATGAGGGCCTCAGTTTCAGATTCAAAGAAGTTATACAAAACAACCAGGCGACATGGTGGTGCAGTGGTTAGCATTGTTGTCTCACAGCATCCTACGAGGCGGAAAATTGGGTGCCTCAGATCAACTCGCCAATCCGGCTCTGTGTGTCTAAACGCTCGCAGCTTGCCGGCAAAATGGCCCAACATTAGCGGAAAATCTGGCAGTATAAAAGGGGCTTATGTATCAGCCCTGTGATAGTCTGGCGACCTGTCCAGGTTGTACCCTGCCTCTCGCCCAATGTCAGCTGGGATAGGCTCCAGCCCCCCCACGTGACTTTCAACAGGATAAGCAGTTCAGAAAATGAATGAATGAATACATAAAAACCAACTTAGGCTACAAACTTTGTTCCTGCATCACTGCACATCTCCACGATTCAGAGGTTTAAGGATGCCGAGATGAGACTGGCATTCATAAATAAAACAGTAACATGATTGAAAGTAATAATCTCTAATGCAGTCACATTAATTTATTTTCTGTCTAAAGTGATTTATGACACAGCAGTAGTTCATGAAAGCTTCTGCAATGTGTACTCCCGAAACTTTAGAGCAAATACCTATTTCCCAAAACAATAAACAAAAAGACAAGTGTCAAAAACTTAATGCCCTTCAACACAAAAACTACACCAACAACCCCTCCCTTACCCCCCCCGAAATATTTATTAAATTAATTGCTCACAGGAAGGTGAGCATGCTATAAAAGGAAAACCAATGCCTCCAAGTCCTAAAGTAAAAAGAAAATCGAAGTTGACTTTCAAAAAATGAAAAGCGCTGAGGAGGAGCTGGGGAGAACATGCAAATGTGGTCCTCTTTTTCTTTTGGGGCTGGTAGCTCTCATTACTACCTATTAACCCCAGTCTACATTAAACAACCTCCCTCATTATTTTGGGCCACTGCCTTAATTAAGTTGTAGCTTATGAGATATTGCCAAATGCTAACACAGGTCTAGAACTAGCTTTACTGTACGCAGTCTCTATTTGAAGATATATATCATTGTTATGCATGAGTGTTTTTTAAGCAGCAGAGCAAAAGGCTTTGTTCTGAGAGACTGTATAATGCGTCATTTACTCTGTGATGGATGCAATTCTTTACTGATGTTACAAATTCTCAACAATATAAGGAAAAAAGTGTCAGCAACAGCAAGCTCATGTTTTTGTTTAAGTGGGGTTTTATGGTAATTTTTATTGGTTGCGTGGGCGGATCCCTCACCTGCAAAATAGCGCGTACAGTGTCACTGTTGTTACAGCAGGGTTTATTTAACAGGCGATGTCAGAATCTCACTGTCTCTCATTCTCACCTTGTGTGTGGGTGGGTGTAAATATGTTTAAGTCTGTATTAATGTGGGAGACAAATGCCATGGCTGTATAGGAGAACATACAATCTTGCATGTGTGTGTGCGTATGTGGGTGCATACCTGTTTGTGTGTCACAGCATCACCCCAGTTTGTCACTGAGGATTAATGAGGTGCGTTTATCTGTCTGCACTCTGCACACGACAGCCCTGGGTTGCCCTAATCAGGGTGCAGGTGTGTCTTCTCTGCAGTCCAGCGGTGGGATGCCGAGGAGGTGGGGTCTTGTGCCACAACGTGTCTATAAATGCACACAGTCTCCTTTTCTCCCATTGATCTATTGTTGGTTTTTTAGAGGTGGTGCTTAATGTTATCGGCAGGTTCGAATGGGTGTTGACACGGAGCAGCCTTATCTAAACTCAACTATGACAGACTAAGAAGGCTGGGCTGATTAAAAAATAATGAGCTATGGCCTTATTCCAGCCTCTGATTTTATCAACTTTCAGTGCACCTTAAAATATTAATTCAGACCAGTAAAGTTTCAAGTTTGCCTGAACATAGTGTTCAGCTCCTGGTCATTGATCTGAGGGCAAACACTTAATCCAGTAGACTTTCTTCACCTTCTTTGGACTTGTAGAGAGTGTACAGCTGTGACTAATAACACTGATGATGCACCCACTCCATGTCTAAAGCCTCCTACAGACTGTGAGATTTTAGCAATCTTATAAGTTTAGTGCAGCTACACTGTGCAAAATAGATCTAATAAACCTGGGTACGACATCAACTTTGATGTATGCAGACTGTACAATGACAGCGCCTACTGAATCACAGGTATGCACGATGCGATAGCTTCCCACACTGAGTGCACAAGGATGCTGCACAGATTAGTACTTCTCCAACTGTGAAGCACAGCATAGAGGCTCGCATTATTAAATAATATAAGGTTTTGTAGGCACTATACACTGCAGTGTGTCTGTGTGTGTTTGCTAGCTGCTTGCTCATCGGGCAGCTGCAATTCCACTGCTATTATCGTCCATGCTTCGTCCTTCTTTTAAGTGATCATAGTAAGAGCTGGAGGACACATCATACAGGCAAGGCTTCTGCTGCCACGACTCCACAAGGTTTTCCTCTTTGCCAGAATCCCACACATTTCTTTTAGTGCGCTTTGCCTCCATAGTGAGCTGCTATATCCATCTGTTTGTTTGGCTGAAGCATCAGTGCATTATTTCATGCTGCATTTCTATTGGTTGGTAAGTCGACGTAGGTTGTGACACAGTGAGATTGTGATCCCAAATTTCTGAGACTTTCAGAATTTTATCCCAGGTCGTCTTTGATCAGAAGATCGTGACAACGGCCATCCTTGAACCTCTCACACTGTGTGACATAGGACTGCTGTTTTAGAGCCATGACCAAAGATATCACCATGTGTCTTTCACATCAGTCATCTTCTGTCTGGGACAGAACGCTCACAGTGTATACCGGGGTTAATGCTTTTTTCCTGAGAACTTGTAATTCAAAAATTCTGACGGAATGCCACTCAAAATCAGAGAACCTGTAAAATTCCAGAAAATTAATCTACTGTAAAACTTCAATTAATAATTTGCTTAAATCACTAAAATCAACAGGCCTATATGTGGAACAGGTCTGTATTAATGTGGCCTTTTATTCCTTTCACACAAAAATTGTTGCTCAGCAAAGATTGGAAATACTGTCAAACAAATTTTAAAGGAGCTATATGTAAGAAATCTAAAGCAAATACTCATAAAATCCTCCTAATATGTCACAGACACTAAGGAATAATGTTCATATAACATACTGATCTCACCGACAACAATAGTACAGCCAGAATATTCGCATTAAAAAAAAAAATTTACGGTCCGCAAATCATGTTTATGTTTTGAATTTGTGTTTTGGCCTGTTGCGCCACCCACCGCCGTCTACCAGTCACACAGTCAGTAGAGTCTCAGCATCAGTTACAGTTACGACTGAGCTACAGCAGCACGGCAAGCAGCATTAGCAGTGTCCCGGTACATAGCATTAGCAGCCGGCTCCTCCTCCGCTGTATCCCAGCAGCAGTGTTAGCAGCAGAGAAGCCGGACTTGCTTGAATGGTCCGCTGGCAAACGGAAGATCAAGGACGCGGCAACGCTGCCCTGCCACGGCAGCCGTCCGTGGGCAAACAAATCAGTCTCCAGTGTGCCGCTGTCCAGCAACCTCGAATCTGTAGGGGAGGGGGGGCGGACACGACTCACGGCAGTATTTTGAATTTGAGTGCAGTAACCGTTTTGGCCACATTCCTACATACAGCGCCTTTAAGCCAGTATGAAAATGATTTTATTTATTTATTTTTTTTAAAATTAGGCGTCAGATTATATATTGATTATGAATCATTCATCTGATCTAGCTCTCGCATCAGAGAGAGGGGGAGTCACATCGCTCAAGGATTATGGCACCCGGCATAACACAACACCACTTTATCCTGTTAAAACTATACTTGCAACTATTTATTTTTATGTAAAACCCTTTTGATTCTTTTGATCTGAGGACCCTTACGGACCTTAAGAAATGTGAATAGCTTACAGGGTAATCAAAGAATGGACACATAATTTGAGGTAGCCAACAACCTTCTTTTATCCATCCCACAAACTTTTATTAAAAAACAAACAAAAATGAAAAAGTAAAAAAATGAACTGCTCGGCAACCAGACCATGCATCTAATCGAGACAGGCATTTATTTGTTAAAATATGTAGTGACACTGGGCTAGTAAAAGGGATCCGGCGTTTAATTGAAGTTTTACAGTACCCAGACTTCATAAAGAAGCAGTTGTCTAATGTTCAATATACAGTAGTGCAATATAATGTGCATTTGCCTGTATTTAATTATACATACTAACATATGGTAAAACTTGTTCTGCGTGTAAATTAATGTCTAGAATGTCTGTAGTGTTATAAGGTAACTAGTTACAGTAAATAATCTCAGAAAGGTATCTTCTCTGCACAGCTGAGGGGTTCAGTTGTGTGTACACTTACCTAAGAAACATCACAATCAGCCATGTTTTTGGTTTTTGGTGTAGCGCACCTGGAATGCTTGGAGGTCAGAAGTTGGAAATGTCAACTGAGATATTCCAACTTCCAGCTTTAACTGAAGGCAGCATAAGTAAGCCATGACAGTAGCCATGTTTCCATCAGCCTGTTTAAATGCGCATCAAGAAGTATTGCATTGGAAAATTATGATGAAAACGCCAAAATTCGAATTAAAATCCCCTGATTCGCACAAACTAAAATACGCTCGCTTTAGCCAGTTTTTGGTTGAGTTGAAAAAATGTTGATTCGCAAAACGGGGGATGGAAACAGTTATGTTCGAATTAAGTCTGACGTAGCGGACCTCTCTCCATGGTGATACCCACACTCTGGGTCGGGAAGGTGGTAATGCATTTACAAGCTGGTTGCCAACTGCCAGAAAACATAGAAGAAGAAGAAGAATGCGAGACTTGTTTTGTTTCCGGTTCTGCGGAAAACTCACGCGAGTTTGTAGTTTTCACCAAAGTCCGTACATTTAATGGAAACACACAGGATCTGTATTTCTTTTAATGCGCATTTCCCAATGATTCGAATCACTTTTGGATGGAAACATAGCTAGTGAGCCAGTGTGCACAATACCAGGACCCTGGAGCTGGAACACCTGAACACTGTTATTTCTTTCACCTGTGATATTAATGCTATGAGGAGTCAAAAAAGTGTGGTGTAAGAAAAGGTTATATCATTCTTAAAATTAAGAATTAAAGATTAGGGTGGACATTGCACAGGAGCGTGTCCTCTTAGCTTTTATTACACTTCATCTCAGTGGTTTGCCACTCAGTGGGTGATAATGTACCAGTCTGAGCAGCTGAGTAACACGGCCACGGCCAAGATTCCCAGACTGGCAGTAATGTAAGGCACTAACATACAATATTTCATTATCATCTAAATATAAATACTGTGCATTGATATATCTGTTAGGCCTTTTTCACAACAGGCACTCTGACTTGTCAAAGCAGGCAAAGCACAGGTGTGACTCATCACCTTAACGATGTCAGGACCATGAAACTGAAGCTGCTAACTGGACTGCAGCTTTCACTTATTTAATTATTTACACCTGTGTCTCTCTGCTTGGACCTGTGCACATTCTGATATGTGTGTCTACACTTTACAGTTATCAGCCTATGTTACATATTGATCTAATCTCTGTGTGTAGATGTATAATTAGAATTAAAGATGAATGTGTCATTGATAAGCAGATTGGTAATTTTATGTAGGCTAATAAAAAAAAAGTCCTTTAGATAAAAAGCTTTAATGTCTCATCTACTGGAGAAAAACAAAGCACGCAGCAAACACAAACAGAGAGACGAGCTCTTGCATGACCAATGAAAAATGATTTAGTGGTTGTCTAGTATAGCTAAATGTCAGGTGCTGTTTGACACGACCCAGGCAAGTGTGTGGTATTCATTCTGATGGCCTGGCGTAATCACAAAACAGCACTTTGCATCAATTAACCCAGGTGACCCAGAGCCTTTTGTAATTTATGTCTCTCTAATAGGACCCTATCTCATATCTGGTATCCTTTATCTTCTATCTTCTTCCTGTGTCAACAGTAGGTCCGAATTAAAGTGAAGTGAAGTGACCCATGTTAATGTCTTGATAGAATAAAAACCTTTTTAAAATCTAGTTAAAGATGGTAGACTACACACTAAAATGTTAATTGATAGTGAAAAGTAAACATGTGACTGAAGAGTTCAGGTCACCCATGTGCTTTTACTTGAATTAATCCCATTGGAGCTGTGCCTTGTTACGTAGTCACAGTTGTCCTCTATACTTTCCAGCTGTCGAAGGAATGCAGGTATCATGCACTTCATGGAAAAAAATAAATTGTCATATCATGTCTTATTTTAACTATTTCCCCATTGCCGTCCTATTTATGTCCAGCCTTTGAAGCAGATCAAACTGCGAGCTCATTTACTCTGGAAGATGTGTCTGGTCCCCCTCCTGTCCAACCAGCCCAAGTCGAGCCAATCACAACCTTATATCTAATATGGGGTGTGTTTTAGACAATGACTGACAACTTGCAGGGCCTCTGCACTTTATCATGATGTCATTTTTGACTTGCACCCCCTTGCACGGGGACACTACAGTAAGCATAAACCTAGCTTTGTGGAGGGGAGCACTATTGAGACAATTTTGGAAATAACCAAGATGGCTGCAGCTGATGTGGAACCTTCATTTAAAGAACTATTTTAAAATTACGATGACAAATATGGCAATGGTCGCTCCGAAGTCCTTGAAATCTGACGCCTAGGCCCAATCCCATTTCTATCTCTTAAATCTTCCACTTGGCATTGAGTGCCCTTGATGAGGGAAGTGAGAAATATTAAGGTAGAGATCTTTCCCTAAGAAATGAGACACCGCTTCATGCAAATCGACGCGGCCGCCGTGCAGGCATACGTCATACGTAGTAGCGACGCATGATACCGGTAGTCATTCAGGTTTGAAAATGCTGGCTCCAGCGCTTGTGTTTAGTTAGTTAGTTTAGTTTAGTTTAGTTTATTTCCTTTATTAATCCCCCTGAGGGGAAATTCAATGTTTTCACTCTTGCTTGTCAATTACACACAGGTCCGAAAGACACACACACACACACACACACGCACAATCAGGACCTATACATGCACAAAGTGGAGAGATGTCAGAGTGAGGGGGCTGCCCTTTGGTCAGGTGCCCCAACCGGTTGGGGGTTCGGTGCCTTGCTAAAGGTCACCTCAGCAGTGACCAGGAGGTGAACTGGCACTTCTCCAGCTACCAGTCCACGCTCCATATTTTGGTCCGGACGGGGACTCGAATAGGCGACCCTCCGGTTTCCAACCCAAGTCCCTATGGACTGAGCCACTCCCGCCCCACGTGTTGTGGCATGTGTTATGTTTATTCTTCTCCGTCTAATGAATCAACAGAGAAGAAATGCTGAAAACAGGAGGCGCCTACGACGTCTTCTAGTTCTGATCAATTTTGTTCAGGTAAGTCGATTTGTTTAAATATTTTGACGCTATGTTCAACCGAGTTTCTGATGTTTTTATAGCCTGCATTCCGATTGTACAGTAACAAATTGTTTTCCAAAACTTGCCGAAGTTGTTGACTTCACAAGGTGCTCTGGGAAACTGCATCTTCCACAAGTGTGGGTCAGGGCTCCTTTGGAATCTAGGGCGGGTTTTAAGTGTCGGAAACCACTTCCACTACCTCAGTTCTGTTTTGGGGCACCACTAGCCTAAATGTGAACGCGCACAACCAAGTGAAAGTGAGTATTTCTAGGGGAAGTGTGGGTATTGGGACAGGCAGTGACTTGCGGCATCAGACACTGACTGTGTTTACAAGGTCTTTAGTATCCCGGTTTTGATTGGGTTTTTTAAGTATCCCGTTTTTGTGTTTGTGTATTTAAACACCATATCCCGAATTCAGAAACCGGGTTATGCCCTTTTCCCGGTTTCAAGAAACCCGGTTTTGCCACATGGAGTACTCCGATAGAAGCCGGGATACTGGAGCATGTATACGCCTTATCCCGGTTTCATGAATGGTTCAACTACGTCACACAGCCGGCTGAAGGATGCCCTACTCATTCTGAAGTTTTCTCTCTACTCTGAAACTGTAAACTCCATGAGAACGATCCTATCCCACCAGTCACAGCTACGTATTTTCATCCACTGTTGCCTTGTACTGCGTGGTGGCAGTGACAGCCGAATACTAGAGCTTGAGATTCTCTGCGCGAGCCCGAGCCCGGCCTAATAATGTCAAAATATTATTTACAGACTGATTTAACAGACGATCACTGCTGCCACGATCACTGGAAAGTCTGGGCGAGAGGCTTCCACAGAGGAGCGCCCAGTTTGCACCAGCTTTAAACACGTTATTTACTTCACTCAAACTGCGTGTGGCTATTAGCGCTGGTGTTAATGAATTAGACCTTGTTTATCAGTGAGAATCATTTGCATAGAAATGTCCAATTTTTTTTTTACAATATTTATTCACAGCCCTTCACCACCTGGATCCTAAAATAAACACCTGTTTTATTACATAATCATGCTTCCGTGTTGCGCCATTCATTAAGATCCTATGTTTCTGTCATTCAAATAACAAGACTTGTGGTTTAATACTCTTAATTATAACAGCCAACTTATTGAAAAATGTCGGGTTTAAATTGGGCTCGGGTCCATAATTACAGTTAATTGGATGGGCGGACGGTCCCGGACATACCGTGCACAACGTGCATACCGGGCTGGATTTTTTGGGCCCGATCTAAGCTCTACCAAATACCTATCAAAGTTGGTGACGTATTCAATATTTGTTGTCGCTCTCTCCTCCCATTGCTGAAGATGAAGTGGATGAGCCATAGCTGTAATGCAATGTGAGTGTTTACTAATGCTAAGCCCGCTAGAAGCCACAGAGGTGTCATTTTTGTCTTACTTCTAAATATAATAAATACATCACATTTCCCGCTCAATCTGTTGTAAACAAAAGACGTAAAAGATGTAACACACGCCTGCGCAGATAGGATGCAGTGATCAGAAAACGGGTTACTGGTATTTATCATGTATACAGGGATGTGCATAACCGGGTTTCTCTGTGTTCCATGTAAACATCATATCCCGGATATGCTCAAAACTGGGATAAGCCTCAAAACCGGGATACTAAAGACCTTGTAAACACAGTCACTGATGACAAAAGCCTTCCTTTAATGTCGGCATGATATGCAGCCAGTCTCTGTTATAGCATAACAGTGCCTGACGGCGTCAGGGGAAACGCAGCAGGACAAGAACGCAGGTTAAGGTGGTGAAAGTCTGAGTAGAGCAGGTGGTGGATGGGTCCAACAAACACCGATTTTCACCCAAGAGAGTGGTGTCTGTGTCCTGTAAGATTATAAAGCCAAACGCTGTTCTTTTTTCCTGAACCCAACCACGCGTGCAGTGTTGTTCCGATGTCGTTTTATTTTGAAAGAGACTGTTTGTAAACGGTAAATTTCCTGTGAAACAGAAGTGTATTTTGAAAGACGACAATGCATGTAACAGGCAGAACTTGACACAGTGTCCCAGAACGTCAATAAGCAACGCACCCGGGGTACCTTGCACGTTTTATCCAGACACGGAAAGTCCATGACCAAATGTCAGTATGTGAGGAGGTCTTACTGAGAATGTGTTGGACCACCACAGCTCATCCCTGCTCGCTGTCTTCTGTTCACATTTGTTCGTTGCTCAGTGCTGTGTCACATGTTTTGTTGGTCTGATTGCTTCTAAGTCTATTGGATTTGAGGCACAACTACCCCATTGGAATTCATGCACTATACAAGTACTACATAGTGTACAAAGTTTACTAATTGGAAGTGTGTTGATGGAAGTATTCAAATTGAGAAACCACACTCTGTTGTAATGACAGTCAACAGTAAATACCATTAAAACGTATCTATTTTTTTTTTTTTTTTAAGCTAGCCTGCCTCTGATTATAATCACCACCGATGTTATTTAAATCAGGATAGGAATCCAAGCAGCATAATAAATCTTTGTATATGCCCAATGGTTTTGTCTGTCATCACCAGAGAGAGGAAATTATTCATGGTTATCATCAGTGGGAAAATTACAGGCGCATGCCGAGAGACACTGCATTACAGAGCAGCTTAATGAAATTTTTTATTAATTATGTACCCTATGGAGTTAAGTACTACACTGGACAGGATTGTACTACATGTACCAGACTTGCTATGTCTGCTTTGAAAGACTTTGTTGGCATTGATGAAGAGGAACTGGCAAGACAATCAACTTTATTTTAAAAGCAGCATGTTTTATGTAGATACCATGTCCAGTTGTAAGAACATTACAGATATAAAGCTGACAAGTATATGACAGATCCTATAACTTTTTGTGTCCTTATATGTACATGAATCATTATGTCTGGATTAAAACAATTATTGGCTAAACAACATGTACAAAACATAATGAAAATGACAGTGTCCTTGAAGGACAGTTACACAAAATTACACATAAACTCTAAATGTCATTTAACACATAATCTGCGACTACATTATGGCTATTTTTTCCAGGCTTCTTTATTTTGAAAAGCACAGAGACTCTGAGTGTGAACTCCCAAGTGATGCTGTAAGGAGGATGCTGAATCACTGTTAATTACCACAGAATGAAATAACATAACTGAAAAATATACATGGCCCAAAGGCTCACTGAAGGATAAGATTAAAAGAGGAGAGTTGCTAAATTAGTAATTTGTTATATAATTGGAAGATCCTGCGGAGGTTTACAACGGAATAAAGTCGGTTCATGTGGAGGTTTAGAGATGACATGATTCATACGTTTGGGTATTTTCTTTAACTGTTTGATTTAATATTCTGTTCTGGTCGTTCATGGTTATTACCTGATATTACTTTTCTTATATATAACCTGACCATATGAGAATATGACTAAGAGAAAGAGAGGACTCTGTGGTTGAGAAGTGCAGATGAGCTCACTTGGATCTGATCTGGAGGTGGGTCAGCATTATTTTATGCAACTTTACGACTTCTTCTCTAATTAATGCTGTAAATCAACCATGGCTAATTAGTGAACTCACTGTAGTTATGGTGATAGCAGTGGTGTTGCAGCTTTGGTTGGATTAGGACCTGTGGGTGTTTAATGTCAAAGGATCTCAGTTTGAAAACAGATCCATTTTCATTTATTTTCCTAAATTGTGTATTTTGTTTGAGTGCAACCTGGGTAATATCAGTCAAATTGGTATTGGTGTTGTTTTTGATACGATATAATATAATTCACATTTTTTTTTTCAATGTGCACTCAAAGAACTATCAATCAAAATGCTGATTTATTCATTTTAAGAAATACTGTTATCTGTGTTTGCAAATGAACCCCCTTCTCAGGGCACACACACACACACACACACACACACACACACACACACACACGCACACACACACACCCGTGTATGAAAGTATATAAATGAAATATACTATGAAAATATAAATGCAGGGGATGTTCTGTATAGCATGATTACCATTTATCATTTATGCCTGCAGCAGTTAGTAAAAGGATTTTCAGCCCACTGGCGTACTGGATGCACACCAGAGCACTCCACTGGTAGATTCAGCCATGACTCCAGCAGGGGAAAAGAGGTAGGTGGGGCTGAAGAGTTTGGTTAAAAGCAAGAGCTTAAGTTTCCACCACTCTGTTTGTATAAGTGAGAACAAAGGCTCAAGGGAGTGCAAATATTATGAGTACTAGGAGGACATGAGAAGTGGTGGTATGCAATAAAAAGTGCTCATAGGGGGAAAAATTAAATGTGCTGTTGTACAGCAAAGCTGCTCTGTACTAACTCACTTTGAGTGCTAGTAGATTAATCCAAATTTCTTCTCCAAATCTACCAACAGAATGCAATAAAATTGTGTTTTGCTGAAATAGTCACACACGGTGTTGGCTACAAGCCTGTGTCCTTGAAATTACTTTTATATATCACAAATTGTTATGCCAAATGTGATTTGGGGGAAACATAGTTGCTGCCTGGATTATGTACAGTGGCAGTGTTTACTGATTGGAGGGAGAGCACTCTTTTTGTACTGCACACAAGTTGTCCAGGTTGATGTTGGGCATACAGGACATTGACATTGGAGAATGGGGTTGCTTTTGCTTGGATCATGACCTATGAATTTGCACACTCCACTGAGTTCAAGTTGTCTGCTTCGTCTGACATTGTGAGATAAAACAGAGGTTTCTTGGTTAAAACAAAAAACAATGAACAAGCACCAGGGTGGGACTCAATAAGTCAATTAGCATTGTGTGCGAGAGTAATGCTATTGTCATGCTGTTGTCAAGTGGTGCTGCTATCGAGGCCATTCTTAATCCAGTATCACCGGACATTTTAGTTTGTTTTCAATTCTCTTTAATTCACTCCACTCCAGACCGGCAAAACCAGACCTGATTCTGCAGTTGTCAAATAATGCTGGTTTGTCAATGATTTCAGCGTCAGACACCTGATGCCAAAAGCCACTAGCATAAGTATGTAATGTGGCCGGAAGTAACTTTTTGCATTGTTATGATATGCCACCGGTCAGCCAGATGGCACCTGTTGCAGCAGTGGCCACATTGTCAGACTAAAGTTTACAAAACAGTGTAATGAGTCGACAATTCAGTCTGATATTCTCCTGTCTAAGTTGTCTACATTCACGTTTTCTAAATAAGCAGTTGATTGGTTTGAGTCATATCTTCAGACTAGAGAGCAGTGTGTGAAAGTTGACCAAGAAAAGTCATATCTTTAAAAGAACAGTATGGGTATTCCCCAAGGTTCAGTCCTCGGCCCGCTGCCTTTCAGTCTATTCATAAATGACTTGCAAGCAAGCTGCCCAGATGCCGTTTGCCAGCTTTACGCAGATGACACGGTCATATATGCCATGGCTAAGTCACCTAATAAAGCTGCAGATCTTAAATGCATGCTTGCATGACATTACATCAGTGGCTACAACATAATCACCTTGTACTGAATTCAAAAAAAAAAACCCCAACTGCTTCAATGTGTTTCTCTATTAGAAAAAGGTACTCACTTGAGAAATTTAATATCAAGATACAGAATAGAGGAGGTCAGTGATTTCTGATGGACATGTGAAGAAGATTTCAAAAAGAGTAAAGATGAACCTAATTGTTTTAAATTAATAAGGCACTACATACCCACACAGGTAGCCCTGTTATTCATGCAACCTCTGATTTTCTCTCAGTTTTCATAGTGCGTGACAGTATGGGCTCAACCGTCACCATCTACAATCAGACATTTTACACTGTTATTAAAAGAAGTTTTGAGACTTTGGGACGCGAACACCGATCTCCAGGGTGAAAGTCTTGTGTTTGTTTGCCCCCCCACCACCCCTCCCACCCCAAAGGGGGTTCTTTGATATTTGTACAACATTACATGGACTTTGTTGCTTTTTATGATACATCATATCACTTCCTTTTTAAGTTTTAAAAAGTTTAAGTTTTAAGCTGCTTACACATATACCTATAAAGTCTTTCTTTCAGTGAGAGAGTGCTAGGTTAAAAACTAAGTACATCTCCAGCCTAAGTCAAGGGGCAAGCACAACTGGACACACATTAAATGCACCATTGCAAGACACGCTGTAGATAGACAATTTAAAGATAGCAGGAAGTATTAAAATCGTTTTTCTGCCCTGTGAAGATTTTTTTATTCTCATCAGTGAGAATGTCAAAGTTGCAAATGTGTTTCAAATCTGAGAAAAGCACTTAATGTCACAGATGAAGCTATCATAAGATCACATATTCATCTAAGTAATTCCACTGTGTAACCTCTCGCTTTAATGTAGCTTTCACATGATCCAAAAAGACCCAACAGTTTGAATATCTGTTCAGCCTTGTTAAATCGCAACTGTATCACTTTAATGTGGTTTGAGGCCATTCCAGTTGCAATTAAGATGAAATTCTGAGGATAAGTCTACTCACTTTAAAAACCGACCCTTTCAACATTATACTGACACTGCAAAAAATGGTGCATTGTTAAACATATTCAAATTATGTTCCCCGAGGCAAGTGGCTCTGCACAAACTGTTTAGGTTAGAGACTGGGATGAGATGATTCCTGAACTCCTGGCGCTATGTTCTGAGCTCACTACTTGTTCCACTGAGAGCCATGTGAAAAGGGGAGGGGGTTGTTTTGCTGTCCCACATCAACTGGCCTACTTGATGGGGATACAAAGGAGGAGGAAAAGAAGGAAGAGGGGGGATGAAAATCACACTGGGATTCAAACTGAATAGATGGAGGATTGTTTTTAGCTCCGAAGAAATGTCTCCTCCGTGATGTCTCATGTTGAATTGAGCAATTCATACAAAATCGAGCCAGCAATGTGAAAAAAATAGAAAATAAACTGTAACAAAAGTGCTATTAAACTTTTACACAATGTCCATTTGTCATTTATTCCAACAAGACTCAATCCACGTTAAGGTCTAGCTGCCCAAACACGCCTAAAAGAAACGTGCACGGATGGAAACGGAACACTGTGTACTCCAAACTTAATGCCTGTGAGCTGATAATTACTGTGTGTGAATGTCGCTTTTATAAGGTGTAAATGTAGGCTAGTTCACACTGGTTAGAACTAGTTCATATCTTGTTTTGGATCTCTCCCCGTCTCTCTGCTTCGTGTGTCGCTGAGCTCAAAGCCTGTTCAGTGGAGAATATGAAAAAAGAAAAACCCAATTAGATAGAGCCAGTATGAGGGCTGGTTTTTAAGAAAAAGTAAAAATAAAATGTAATCCACTGGCAATAAACCGTGGGAGCATATGACAGCGTATGCTGGTGAGTCTGTGCAAGTGTTTGTGGTTAAAAATATGAAGAGCAAGAAAAGAAGAGAATCAGTGTCTCTTTCTTCATATGATCATATGTGAAATGTGAGAGTTGCATAAGGCAGGTGCTACACATCCAGCCTCTGTTTCCCCATCTTCATTAAAACAATTTGTTGAATGACCAGAAAAACAGGAAAGACCTGTATGATGTAATGCAATGCAATAACCTGCAATGTACTAAATTACAAGCTTTTGTTGGCACCAAAAGTTTGTCTTGACTCAATGCTTTGGCATATTGTGCCTTGTAGTCTGTGTTGTATTGTATTGCGTGTTGTATTGACTGTTTTGAAGGTCCTGTCCACACCATTTACATTCTGGATATAGAGGAGCTGTATCCACTGCAGCAAGAACTATTGCAAGGGAATGGAAAAGTACTGCAAGTTAACGCAAAAGTTAAGTTACTCAACAAATTTTCCCTTTGGCTAGTGCCCTATTGGATAATATCAAACCTGTTGCAAGAAATCCTGGAGTCTGGTTTGATAATAATTTAAGTCACAAAATACGATCCACTTTAACTTTTAGAGATACGGAGACAATTTAACACGCCTTCATCTCTTCACGCCTGGATTACTGCAACAGCCTCTTTTCTTTCCTGAATCAAAAATCTATCAATCAACTCCAGACTGTACAGAATTCAGCTGCCATGCTTTTCACCATACCTAAGAGACATGATCACATCACTCCAGTTCAGCCTCTTTACACCAGCTCCCAGTATGTTTTAAAATAGATTTCAAGATTCAACTGATTATTTTGAAGGCTCTTCATGGTCTCTCTCTCAGCTATTATGTCTCTGACCTCTTAGTACAGTACATGCCAGGACGTACTTTGAGGTCCTCGAGCAGAGGTCTTTTGTCTGTTCCAGAGGCGCATAACGCAGCAATTCAGCACGGAGCAGATCGTGCAAGGCAGGAAGTCGTGCACAGAAACAAAATAAAACATCCGGTTAATTTTCAAAATAAAATACACAGTGTTCACGGAGGATCATATTTCCCTGCACTACACCTTGAAAACGTCATAATGGGCGGAGGCAGGCCTGAAGTCAACAGGTCAGAGGTTTTCAGACGTCATTTCACCCCGTTGACACCATGGACGAGGAGATGTTGATCATGGAGGTGCACCGAGATGTCTTTCTACTACTCCTCTGGTTTTGTGGTTCTGTTTATAGAAACTACATCTTTTTATATTGCGCAATTATGCTTGAATTCGCGAGATCTCGTGGGTCCTCGTGACTCCTGCTGTCCGGCGGAGCTACACCGCTCTGCACAGCAAATGCAACCGGTGGGTGTTGATGGACTGCGGAGCACGCAGCGGATAACCAGCGCAGCCATTCCGCAAGGGACACGCATCCAGTGGAATTCCAGCGTTACTCAGATGATTCGCACTGCTTCTGTTTCTGCACTCAGATGTCAGGAGTTATTTTGTGGGGGTGGTGATGCCCAAAAATGTATCCACTGATTTTAAGACATCTTGACAGCGCGTGTATGCGCTTGTGCAAGACTGTGAGACTTGGGCACCGCGTTCATGTGTGTTCACGTGCTTTCGTTGGTCTCGCGCACAAGCGCACACACAAAAACGTGGTGCACAGAGAGGCAGCTAGAGCTACAGGCTACAATGAGGCTAGAAACAGTTCAAATGCCATTTTTCCAAACAACTTTTTATGTTGGGGTTTCAGGACACTTGGATCACTAAGGACGAGCAGTATGGAGACATTTTGTGGTTTCAATTATGTGTTTTTGGATGTTTGAATCTGGGGTGCCGTAAGCCTCCATTAGGTGGAGTTGTGTTGCTTCCCCCTCTCCCCTTGGATCTCCACAAGTGTTGTGAGGACTCTAAAACTTCACCTGAGCCTACCTCAGCATATGGGTGAGTAGATAATGGCTGCATTTTCATTTTTAGGTGCACTATCCCTTTAAGATATGCTATTGACTTAGTATAGCCTACTCAGAATTACTATTTCAAACAACTTCATTTTAAGTACAGTATACTTTTTTGTACTCAAAACAACTCATTTATTTAAGTTGGGGTGACTAATGTGACATTTTCTTCAACTCAGAATTTCTCAGTTGTATTTATTTTGACAGCATTCTGAGTTCTTTGGTAAAACTATGCAAACCGATTGCCTTAAAAAGACCTAGTAAGTGGTACTTGTGTAATCAAAGTGCTTCAAACAGCCACTGTATGACTGAAAAACAGGTTCCATTCTCCTTAAATAATCCCATTTACAGTTACACTTAACAAAATCAAGATAGTGACACAGTTCAAAGTTAAATTATATGTATTTTTTTATTTTTCTAATTTTACCAACCTGATGAAGAGACTCAAATGGTTAAGAACAGGGTTGGTTTGCACAAATTGGCACAGCGTAAAGTCACATCTTAAAGTCACCACTTAAGTTTCAGGTCTGTTAACACAGTGTAGCAGGTTAAAAATTGTATTGTGCTGATTTAAAATAATTTTAAGAGACGATGTGCAGCTATTGTACTGTAATGCCAATTGCTGGCTTCTGTACACCACCATTTAAACGACAGTATAAAAATAAACCCACCAAATGCTATGAAAATGGGCTGCAGCCGTTCCTAGGGGCCTGATTGAAACATCCATTTTAAGATCACAAATGTATTAAAAAAGAGAGTTGTGTGGGTAAGGATACAACAAGATTTATCTTAAGAAATTATTTCAGTGTTTGTTGGCACCTCAGTAACACCGAACATTCTGCTCACAGTGACTTGACACTAATTTAGACATGCATGTTTTAAAGTTAGGAGCATATGTTTCCAATTCATGTGCACAAAGTAGAAATGTAAATGACTCATGACACTGACATGTAGATTCACATTACAGTGAACAAGGTTTATTTTAATTTTTCTGGTTGGTTTATAACAAGATAAAGAAAAATGGGCGAAGAAGGGGCCGTTGGATTATGGACATACAGTATTCCTGGTTAAATAGCATAATTTCACATCTGTAAGTGTGACGCTGGTTGTATTGTGTGCGCAGGATAAATGTCAGTCCCTTCTGCTCTCCTCATTCACTCTAGCTTTGTGCATTCAATTTCATGAGGCAGCTGACAGCCAATTATCCGCTCAGTGGTGCAGACAATACATTGGACTTCAGCCTAGGAGTGGTAAAAACGAGAAACCGACAATCTTCTGGTCACAAGCCCGCTTGCGTCTAATCTCACAGTGGGGATGTTAAACACCAGAATCAGATTTCAATGCCCGGTCCAGCTTTCCATGCGAGAATACTCTACACGGGGGGAAAAATGTCCTGTTAAAATAGGTTCTTGCGCTGTTGTGTGAAGAACGAGCATTGTTTGGCTTTTGTGTTTAAGCAGATGGTCCAGCCTCATTTAAAGTTGCTGGAAATGACAGACTCCACAGGAATCCGAAAGGCCTCTCTGGAAGTCAACTCCACAGTCTTTTGCATGGTCAGCTCCAAGCTGTTGGCAGCACAACATGAAATTCGATGGTCCTCCTCTCTCCTGGACATGGGGGGTTTGTTATATGAGGCCAACCACAGTGGTGTCCGGTGGTAGAAAGTTTGACAGCAAAGTGTCAGTAGGTACATTCATTGGCAAACAGAGTAGAGTGGGCAAGCGCACACCAGTACTTACAGAAAAGTGGTAAACCAGGGAGCGAGCAGGCATTTAAGAAATAGCTCTCAGTCTGTCATGGCATCAGCTGCTCCCCGCAGACTGAAGGGCAATATTCAGCTGGGACAGATTTTTTTGTGGAGTACCTCTGGCGCCTGCTGAGCCAGAGACTTGTCAGGGAAAAAATGAGCAGCAGCTCAAAGTGCAGGCCAAAACATCTTAAGCCAGTAGAATCTGGCCATTTCCAGCACTGCTTGTTTGCTATCCATTTCTTTCTTTGTCCTGCGGAGGGACATGAAGAGAACTTTGAGGCTGCAAGTGCTCAAGTGACAAAAAGGGGATAATGTGTGTTTGTGTTGAGTTGAGCACAGCAGGCAAGAGGGCGAGAGAGGAAGGCGAAGCAACACACCAGCATGTTTTCTGTGACACCAAAATGTTTCTGCAGGATTTTCTCCTCAGACACACAGCCTTAATTGACCAGAAGCAAAATAAAAAATGGCGCTTTTCTTGGAGACGGCAACCGGGCAAGTGATCAAGCACCAGCTGGGGTCTCACACACTTGACCCCATGCCGTGGGTCTTGTACCGTCAGGTGGCTGTTATTATGTTGTTATGCCAAGTCTTTGGCACACCAAGCATTTATTGGACTGGCACCATTTATTAAATGCCCAATTCCTTGGGTAATTATTTTAATTGCTCGCAGTGGAAACTGATTAAAGTTATCACATCTGTGCAGGTCAAGCTGATCACTATACAATGATTACTGTAATCATTTTTTTTTCTTTTTCTCAATTTCTCATGCAGATTGCCATCTAATTAACATTTGTATATTTATTACATGAATATAAAGTAATGAGGGGCATTACATGAGGGCAGTGTGTGACCAGGCATTATTAGTCCAATTAATGTGGGCGGTTTCAACCAGAGGTACTTCCTCTGTGCCCGTTCGTTTTCTGTCTTCAACACTTGCAACCATGACTGTTTCTTGTTGTTTAAAAAGATTAGACAGTATAGCCCGAGGAGCACCAAGTTTCGCTGCTGCATCCCTTTGGCTTGTTTTTGGAAGTTTGTCATAAGCTTTGAGGAGACTACTTCTCATTGAGAGAAAATAACTTCCTTTTTCCCGTCAATTGCAACATGCAGGCAGCACCAGCCTCAGGTAGCTGGCAGAAGGCTGACAGTTTACTGCGAGGCAAAGTATCACAGGAGTAAAGTAAGAGAAATAAACAAATTTAAAAAATAAATAAAATTAAAAAAATAATAATAAAATGAAATAGAATAATAATAAATTATTATTTATTTCAGTCTTAGATATTAAACATACAAACCCCATCTCAACCAAGCCTAGATAGATAAATCAACCCATCAGCATCGCCCCTCTTCCCCTGCATATCTCCTAAATATACTGTATCTGTAAATCTTTATAAAGTGTTCTGTTTCCCTTTAACTCCTCATCTTACCTATTCTGCAAATCCACCTCACACATTGAAATACACACTTTTCAAGGCTGTACAAACACAATGTTTCTTTTTAGATTTCATTTTCCTCTTAAATTATATTTCCCCTCCCTGTCACAGAGTTTTTTTGAATATTGCTTGGAAGTAGATTATTTCTTGCTTTGCACATTATCTGTACTGTTTTAAATTCAAACAAGTCCTCGAATCTCAGTGCATGTGACTTTAAAACCAGTGTGTTCATGTGCTCCCTAAATCCAACATTATTTACAATCCTATGCCTTTTTTTGGTCATATGCGTAATCCATATACATTGGTGTTAATCCAGACCTTCACACAGTAATTAAGATGTGGTAAAAAGAGTGAGCAGTAGATGATATATAGTGATTTATGATCCAGTATGTGTCTTGATTGTCCTATAACTGCAATGCTCCTTGCCAGCTTTGATTGAATGTAACTTATTTGAGGTTCCCAGGTGATTTTGTGATCCAGTATCACTCCAAGAAATTTATTTTCACACACTTTTTCTTTATCAACAATATCTATCTCAATTTACACTTGTATATGAATTTTTCGATTTCCAAATAACAAGATTCTGGTCTTTTTCAAATTTAGCGACAATTTGTTTTTGTCAAACCATCTTTTCAGTTTATTCATTTCTGTTGTGATCTCAGTCAAAATCAGCTGTAAATCCTCTCTGGAGCATAAAATAGCGGTATCATCCGCAAATAACACAAATTTTAATGTTTTTGAAACTCGACATAAGTTGGTCCCAATACTGACCCCTGGGGTACACCACAAATAATGTTATGACATGGTGATTTATATTCACCTATTTGAACATATTGCTGCCTGTTTTTAAATAACTTATGAGCCAATTCAGTGCTATCACCTGATGCCATTTTTTTTTTTCATTTTTTCCATCAATATGTTGTGATCAATTGTGTCAAATGCTTTTTGTAAATCTATGAATATTCCTGTTAATCTGAAGTTGATCTGTTGGCTCTGAATCCATATTGACTGCCGGTCCGCAGATTATGCTTCTCAATGAAGTTACAGAGGCAAGCAGTAAAGGGTTTTTCAAGAATCTTGGAAAATTGTGACAGAGCTGAGAGCAGTTGATCACTGTAACCATGATTACTATAAGCACTTTCCACTGTGTTTATAAAGAGAGTGTACACTACTAAATATTGCTCATATAGAGGTTCTGAAATGTATTGTAGGTTTGTGTTGGTTTGAAGGGACGAGAGAAAAGGGAGACCATAAGTGATGGACATATTTCATAGTAGGGTTTCAAATTAAATAGGAACAAACTCACATTATACTAGAATCTGAATCAGGATGTTAAGTCTAACTGTTAAAGTCTGCCATTTAGGTCATTGTGAATTGCAAAACCAGGCAATGAAAGTATGTCAAGAAATACATTTCAATAATAACAATAACTGTAGAAGTGCTTGCTATCAGATTTCTGTGCCCGTGTGAACTTATTTTCACACTTGTTTTGCTCTGCCACTTCATAGCGTAGACCCTCTTCATCTTTCCCTATCTTTCATTCCCGTGGCTGCCACTGCAGGGCTCCAAGCAGCACATGTGAGAGGAGCTTTGGCACATGAACATGATAGACAACAAAGATGCTCCAAACATTCTGGCACAGCGCTCTGTGAATATCACATTGCATTTTGGCACACACTATTACTAGTGTCTAAACTCTGATTATAAATTAATTCCAAGCTCCTTGTGAAATATAAAAAGAAAATCTCTCTCTATATTTTACCCGTTGCTGAAAAGTTTTCTTCCATCTGTCCGTGTTGTTCTAGTCTGATGCATCCCACCGCACTCCCTCAGCTCTTTTTCTGTAAATGGGTGCTAACCGCCCGGGCTTGGAGACTCCAGCATTTATCCGTGGCAATTCCACAGGCTAGATTATGAATTAGTTTGGGAGCTCAGAGGGAAAACAACAACATAATTAGGGAACTCCGTCACCACATTGTGCACGCTGTAATAAGGAATTTGTTTCTTTCTGTGTCCCTCTGAGACACACATAATCTGTGTGCACAATTTGGTAGAGGAGCCAAAGAGCAGGAGGGAGAGTGGAAGGTCTCTTGTAATGCATCAGAAAGTGAATATTGAAAATTTATTTATTCAGCTAAATTCCTTGGTATTTTTGGAAGCCAGGAAAGCTGTTTGCCCATAAACTATTTGGCAAATAGGGGACTTGAGTTGAGCAATAACAGAAAACAAGGATTCCCTTTTATTTTGACATGTCGGCTTCTTCAGGATTCCTCTCTCTTTGGCTCTTTAATTCTTCCTGTTGCTGTTTAATTATGAGATCAGCGCCTTTCATGTGCCAAAATGCTCTTGACCTCTTCAGTTGAATAACCCCATATGTGTGATTAAGGAGTCCACTTTGTAAATGGACCAAAATACTCAACTGTCTTGCACACTTGACTCCCTAACTAGTTACAGTAAATCTGAAAATTCTCTTTTATTGGATAACATAGACCATGTTTCAGAAATCTAATGCAGATCCAAAAGTATAAATGCAAATCCCATTAAATTACTTGAATAGGTCAAAATATGGACAGCGCCTGTTGCTGAAATGTAATCTGTTCAGTCAGTGTTTCCTGTAGGTTTTCTTTCCAGCAGAGGTGCTTAAATGTGTGACTTTTATTATGCATCACAGGAAATTATTAAACTGACATGAGAGGACACATATTTGCACACAGTTATAGATGTCAAATTCCATTTTATGAAATGCTTCCAATGCTGTTACAATAGCTCTTGTAGGTGGGGGCAGATACTCTATGTGACATCTGGTGTTTAAGTCAATATTGTGACGCTGACATTGTTTGTTAAAATAATTGATGATTGTTAGACATTAGAACATAAATACAAGTTACCTACATTAAGATTTTAACCAAATAGTTTAAGGGGTTTTTGAGTAATGATATCAAAATCCTTGGGCAGAGGTCTTTTGTCCAAAAAAACTAAAACGAAAGGGGACAGAGCGTTTGTTGTCAGGCTCTGGAACAGTCTATCCGAGGAAATCAGGTCAACCGAGTCAGTGATCTCTTTTAAATCCCTTCTTTCTTCCCTTGTTTTGCATCATCTGATCAGCTCTCCTGATTGGCCTTCAAGCTATTCAGAACTGAATATTGGTGTCAAGTGGTTAGAACGCAGATGCAGCACCACAGACAAGAAGGACAGTTTGGAATGGCCTTTAATAGACCACAGGAAAAACAGGTAAGTGTGACAACAAAAAAGGTCAACCTCTTGGCTTGAGGCCTCTCGAGGCACAGGATCAGTCCAAAAGAAGCAGAGAGCAGGACAGTCTCTGCCGTCTGCTTAATGCACACACACCAGACAGTTCAACTGTGTGCAGCGGTACCCTGAGGAAGCAGGTGGGAGATGTCATTGGGTGAGCAGAGGTATCAACACCAGGTAACACCAATGGAGAGCAGACAGTAGGTCAGTTGGGCCAGGCGAGGAATTGAGGAACCAGCAGTGATGATAAGAGGATGCCACAGTGCACACTCAAAGGCAGAATGTGCAGCCACATGGCGAGGTAACAGGTAAACTCACAATGTAGAGCTGACTGAACTGTGGGGTGCCTCAGGGTTCTATTTTGGGCCTCCTCCTCTTTTCAATATATATGTTGCCATTGGGATTCATATTTAGAAAGCACAATGTCTCATTTCATTGCTTTGCAGATGACGTACAAATCTATCTGCCTTTAAAAACAAATGAGCAAGCCTCTGTTCAGGTCTTATTAGACTGCCTCAATGATATCCGATCTTGGATGAAAGTGAACTTTCTCTCCATGAACAAAAATAAAACTGAGATTATTTTATTTGGCCAACAAAATCTGTTAGATGGGTATGACAGCGCCATTGGCACCCTTAAGTCTAACTGCCACCCTTTTGCAAGGAACCTTGGTGTTATGTTGGACAGTGACTTTAGGTTTGATAAGCAGATAAGCTCTATTGTCAAAACGAGCTTCTTCCAGCTAAGACTATTAGCAAAAGTAAAGGCATATCTCCCCCGAGATTATTTTGAGAAAGTTATTCACACCTTTGTTACATCACGCCTAGACTACTGTAACTCTTTGTTTGTTGGTCTTGACCAGTCAGCACTGCGCCGTTTACAGGTAGTCCAAAATGCATCTGCCCTCCTGCTGACTGGAAAGAAGCGGCGTGATCACATTAGTCCTGTCCTTGCATCTTTGCACTGGCTGCCTGTTAATTTTAGGATCCAGTTCAAGGTTTTATTAATTGTTTTTAAGTGTTTAAATGGTCTGGCACCGTCTTATTTATCAGAGCTTGTACAGCCTCACAGTACTTATAGAGCACTTAGGTCGTCAAACCAGCTGCTCCTGGCAGTACCTCGGTCCAGACTCTCTTCTCATGGGGACAGAGCCTTCTCAGTGGCGGCCCCAAAGCTGTGGAACAGCCTACCATTCCAGGTTAGAGCTGCACAGTCTGTTGAGCACTTTAAAACATTACTGAAAACCCATCTTTTCTCCTTGGCGTTCAGTCCCTGCTAGGCAAGAATCCTTGGCTTTTACTCTTTTTACTCTTTTATTTCCCTTTTTTAATCTATTTTTAGTTTTTTTTTTTAATTTTAAATTGAGCCCTTACTATTTCCTTTGTTTTATTTATTATGATATTTGTGTATGATTATTTTATATTTCAATAACTGTACAGCACTTTGGTCAACTGAGGTTGTTTTTAAATGTGCTTTATAAATAAAGTTTGACTTGACTTGACTTGACTTGACTTGACTTGACTGACTGTCTCCACATAGCCACAGGAAACAGGCAAAACAGAAACCAGGAATGTGTAAGCAGTAGGGATGGGCAATACAAGCAAAAACACTATTCGAAAATCGTGGCAACTATTCGACAATTTTTCGAATAATCGCCCACCGGAGCCACGCACACAAAGATCCATTCATCTTTAAAGGCCCGAACATACTCTGGCGGAACGGACTCGCGGACTCAAAGCGGACATCCGCAAGCCCTGTGCGTACACACCGGTGACTGCTCGGCATGTATTTGTCACATCGCGGGGATTTTTCACGGACATTTTTACAGGAAACTACAATGCAGAAGTGCGCTCAACTATGAAAGCCCGAATGACTGCGGACATTTCTCACGGAGTAGTAGTCTCTGCATGTTTCTCCTGTTTGTAGAAGAGCATCAAACTAGCTGGTAGCCCATCTCACACCGCTGTAGCAATCCTAGACTGCCCTCATGCGGTTAGGAGCTGAATTGCATGTCAAATATAGGGGGAGAAATAAGACAGCGAATAGTAATAGTCGCATTAAAAAATCAATTTTTCAAAAATAAAATGACTTCGAAATTCGAAAATCGTGACCCATCCCTAGTAAGCAGAACTCTTGGTTGGGGACAGAAGGCTGAGTGGTTTACCAGGGAGCAGACGAAGCAGGAATCGGAGACAGGCGAGGTCGACAACAAGAAAGCAGTCTGGGAACACATGTTTGAAAGTCTTGCATTGAATACAAAGTACAATCTGGCTAGGACTCTGTGAAGCTGGAGTCTTTATAGTGGCAGGAGTAATGATCCACAGGTGAGGGGCATTAGCTTGATAAGGTGGGTGTGGTGGATCGTCAGGAGTGGGAGATGTATGGACAGGTGATAGGCTGGCAGGTAGGCGTGGTGGAGAGGCGGGGTTTGTGGAAAACTACTGAGTGAGCTGAGACGATGGCATGTATGGCAGGTAAAAAGAGCCCACTGTGACAGTTGGCCGATAATAATAATAATAATAATTATTAATATAACCATATCATGGTCATATAATAATAATTGGAGCACTCTTATCTGGGGGTGTTCGATTTATAATACTTGCTCTTCCCCAACTCTGGCTGCTTCAAGTAGCAATAGTAAGTTGACTGCGCATGGGGAGATTTATATAGCAGCAGAGCTGCGCCCCTGCTAGATACATACGGGAAAACACTGGTTGAATTTATCAGATTAATCTACCTTTTATTCAGTCATTCGTTCATTTTCTGTAACCACTTATCCTGTTAGGGGTTGTGGAGGGGCTGGAGCCTATCCCAGCTGACACTGGGCGAGAGGTGGGGTACACACTGGACAGGTCGCCAGACTATCGCAGGGCTGACACATAGAGACAGACAACCATTCACACTTATCACCAATTTAGAGTTACCAGTTTACTGAGCCTGCATGTCTTTGGACTGTGGGAGGAAGCTGGAGTACCTGGAGAAAACCCACACTGACACTGACCATACCCTGGGGTTCAAACCCTCAAACCAACAAACACACATGGCCCCTGACTGCACAGTGGCAAAGAAACTGGCCTCTGCCCCATACTGATTAAACTGGAAAACTTTTTTTCTCCCACTCCTCCCACTGTCCCCTCATCAGCCTCATGAAGTGAGCATAATTACACACTGTCTGGATCATGGTCATTATAATCATCACCGTTGCCGAATACATTAATTTGTGTTGCTCATGAGGAACACATCTCTTCATCTTTTGGGCCTCAGAGCGTCTATCTAGATGCCTCATCTCACTCCGGCTGATGGATGGGTGATGTAGACCCTAAGACCTAGTGGCAGGTCAGACTTATCCATCGGCATCTCTGAAGCCCATGTAGACCCCAGAGCAGCCAGGCAACAACCATCATTCATGACTGGAGCAGTCAGAGGGGATACCAGGGTCTAGTCTACAGTGCTTAGACACGCTCTGTAATCACTCATGTCACCCCGTAATGCACTGGGAGTACCTCCAGTGACGGATAGTCATCATCTCCTTTACTCCCCCATTTTGTTTTGTTCTCTCAGTCTTACGCTTTCTCGTTTACTCAGCATTGCTTCATTAATCTCTTTGTTTCGCTCCGTCTTTCTCATCTTCTCTCTCTCAGGCTTGACTTCAGTGTTTTTTGACCTGCCAGATGCTGACTGTCTCTCTGCACACAGCACAGTTAAGGCGCTGAAAGCTCAGACTACAGTAATAGCCTATGTTGACAGCTTTCAAAGGATGCTACCTAATTTAAATTCCAATTTCACAAGCAATTTCCCGCACATACAGAGGTGTAGCACAAAAGGTTTCACTTCAGAGGGAGCAATTATATATGTTATACATGTGTTTACCTTCATATTGTATTCCCATGCTCAGTAACCTCTGCTCTTAGATAGACGTTTATATTTTAAGATCAAATATATGTTGTTGCTTTTTTTTAATGTCACAGAGAACGATGAAAAGAATTAAGTTCAATCACAGTGCATTTAATTTTGCTTGTCCCATGTGCCCTTTACCAAACAGGAAACACTTGGCTCTCTATATGAACACTGGACCCTGCACACAGTGAATGCAATCCATATAATGGACAGATCCAGAGGAGTAGTGCTGGATCAGTGCTTTCCAGCAGTGTAAACAGCAAGCACAGTTTAAAGGCACCAAAGTGAGGTCAGTGTGTAATGACCATTGTTCAATGTAGCTTGGCTCAGATGCAGCATTCTTCAGTAAATAGTGAAGAATATAGCTAATGTTTCACTATGAATTAGTTTCAGACCATTACACACTTTGGATACAATCGGAAACACTTTGTTGTGGTAAAGACATTTACATGTGTTAATTTGACCACTGTCTGCATTTGTTTATCAACTGAAGTAGGCCAACTTAGGTTGATCAAAAACAGTCCAGTAACCCAAAGAAGTTTGGACGATTCTGCACCACACAGTGTTCAGAGCCATCACAGGAAGCAGTGTGTCCCATATGTAAAAATATAAATTGGTGTTTTATACCCTTTTCAACGGGTTAAACAAATGAGACATGTCATGTAAATTAATGAACTTTAGATGTGCTGAAAGCCACATTTTGTTTCCTTCCGACAGATTCAGGCCAGCACATTCTCACTTAAATATGGACGTGGCCCTACATGTCAAACTATGACCGTCTAAGTACCACTCCAGGATCAGTTTTTTTCAGGGATGGCATGCATGCATTTGGTCTGTTTAAAATACACTTGAGTTTTCACAGGAAATGTACAGTTTCTGCTAATCAAATCCATAGAGTCTCGTTTCAACATAAACTTAGAAAGTAGGTGTAGGCAACAAAAGAATGTGGTTATACCTACTTTCTAAGTTTATGTTGAAACGAGGCTCTATGGATTTGATTAGTGGAAACTGTACATTGAGTCTCGTTTCAACATACACTTAGAAAGCAGGTATAGGCAACAAAAGAATGTGGTTAGGTTTAGAAAAAACTAATAAATAAGTCTGCACACAACGTAGCTCCCGCTTATAGGGATTTCAATGCAGATTGGCATTTTCAAACCACATGGACTTCTGATACATAACAGAAGGTTATCATCTTGAATACGCATAGTGCTGCCAGAGCCAGTCATGTGACCTGCCACACCTGTAGCCCATACTCATAATGAAAATAAGTCAAGAAAAAAAAAAAAAAAATATATATATATATATATATATATATATATAAAACACATATATATATATTTATTAATACTTAATTATCTAGTTAAGTATTTGTCACAGGCCAAAAGTTTGGACACACCTTCTCATTCAATGCGTTTTCTTTATTTTCATGACTATTTACATTGTAGATTCTCACTGAAGGCAGGTTTCCTAGCAGCTATTTGACCATGAAGGCCTGATTGGCGCAGTCTCCTCTTAACAGTTGTTCTAGAGATGGGTCTGCTGCTAGAACTCTGTGTGGCATTCATCTGGTCTCTGATCTGAGCTGCTGTTAACTTGCGATTTCTGAGGCTGGTGACTCGGATGAACTTATCCTCAGAAGCAGAGGTGACTCTTGGTCTTCCTTTCCTGGGTCGGTCCTCATGTGTGCCAGTTTCGTTGTAGCGCTTGATGGTTTTTGCGACTCCACTTGGGGACACATTTAAAGTTTTTGCAATTTTCCGGACTGACTGACCTTCATTTCTTAAAGTAATGATGGCCACTCATTTTTCTTTAGTTAGCTGATTGGTTCTTGCCATAATATGAATTTTAACAGTTGTCCAATAGGGCTGTCGGCTGTGTATTAACCTGACTTCTGCACAACACAACTGATGGTCCCAACCCCATTGATAAAGCAAGAAATTCCACTAATTAACCCTGATAAGGCACACCTGTGAAGTGGAAACCATTTCAGGTGACTACCTCTTGAAGCTCATGGAGAGAATGCCAAGAGTGTGCAAAGCAGTAATCAGAGCAAAGGGTGGCTATTTTGAAGAAACTAGAATATAAAACATGTTTTCAGTTATTTCACCTTTTTTTGTTAAGTACATAACTCCACATGTGTTCATTCATAGTTTTGATGCCTTCAGTGAGAATCTACAATGTAAATAGTCATGAAAATAAAGAAAACGCATTGAATGAGAAGGTGTGTCCAAACTTTTGGCCTGTACTGTACATCAAAAAACACATCTTGATATGTCACAGTTGCTGCTAATCAGCAGCAAAATCCATTACAGTGTGAGCTTATATACAAACAATCACACCACACATAGAAATGGGGCGGCAGTAGCTCAGTCCATAGGGACTTGGGTTGGGAACCGGAGGGTCGCCCGGTCAAGTCCCCGTCCGGACCAAAATATGGAGCATGGACTGGTAGCTGGAGGTGCCAGTTCACCTCCTGGGCACTGCCGAGTTGTCCCTGAGCAAGGCACTGAACCCCCCAACCATTCGGAGTGCCTGTCATGGGCAGCCCACTCTGACATCTCTCCACTTAGTGCATGTATAGGTCCAGTTTCTGCATGTGTGTGTTCGGACCTGTGTGTAATTGACAAACAGAGTGAAAAATTGAATTTCCCCTTGGGGATTAATAAAGTATATAAAAAAAAAAAAAAAAAAAAAAAAAAAAAGGTAGCCTACATGAAGATGTATGTACCCTTTATATATTGTTCAGAAGTACCTCTGGTACGATATTGGGTTACACAAAAGGTTTTTTTCTTCTTGATTTATTGTTATTATAAGTATGGACTACAGGTGGGGCAAGTCACATGACCGGCTCAGGCAGCCCTATGGGTAGTCTCGCATGACCAACATCCCTTACTTCGGAATGGGAGTCTGGGGACATTCGTCTTTCGTTTTGTAATAGAAATGGGCGGGGATATCCAGACAACGTGACGGTATGGCGCATGCGTTACATGTAACAGAGACTCAGTATAGCTGAATTAAATGAAATCATATCCATTGTAATCTCTTCTTGCAATCCACTGAACACTTCCTTTTCTGTTGTACTATGGACAACAATTTGCGGAACAGCAATTGCGGTGTAGGTGGGTGTAAAGGCCAAAACACACTGGCGTCATTGACGCGAGTCAAGAGTCAACACACACAAAAAGCGTGGCGCTGTGGGGCGTCAACCGGATTTCTACTGCACACTCCAGTCCGCTAGGCTGGGAAGTACAAAATAGCACTTTTTCAAGGGCGGCGGCGCTGGAAAAATAGGACAATAGCGTAAAGTGCCACAGTGCGACACGTCGACGCGCGTTGAGCCGCCGGCGGTGTGGGTTTGTAAATAGAAAATAATGGGGGCGGCTGTTTTGACTCGCGTCGTACGCCGCCGGTGTGTTTTGGCCTTAAGGCAAAACTAATCAGCCCTTAGCCAAGGAAGTACGGCAGTACACGGATTTGGATCGAATCACATCACTGCCGCTGGGAGCCAGCACTAGTTCCATTACAACTTTCCTATAGGAATGTCCACAGACGACAGAGTCAGCCAGCAGGCTGACGTCATCGGCGTCTGTGTAAGAGACTACCCTATGGGTATTTAAGATAGCGACTTTCTGTCACCTGTGGCTCAAACTCTCACTTTGCATTAAAATCCTTCCAAACAGAAGCTACTTGGTGTGCAGACTTATTTGTTTTTTACTTTTCACTGCCAGATGTTTCTTGGTCTAGCACCCACTCTATTGAATGTTTGGATATGCGTGTCTTTTCTACTGATTTTGATAGGTTTAGAAAAAAACATCATGGTTTGGCTTAAAATAAGTATGTTTGTTACTAACAGAATGTAGCGTCACGTGACAGATGTCACAAGTGTAGTGTGCTACACATACAAGCACACTACTTTAATAACTCGATTGACTTATGGTTTTATACCAGACAAAGGTCTACCCAGTGAAAGTTTGTGTGACCCATCTGCCTCCAACCCTGCCCGCCCTCTGTGGACTTTCTTGCTCTTTATACTAAAGCAGTTGCTCAGAATGACAAAAAAAATGCTACTGCCCAGGGAGTCTCATACCACCACCAAAGGTTGCCTCAATGCATTGTTATCTGACACTGAGGGCCACTGACCCAGTGTCAGTATGTGATGAGGTGGGAATTCGGGTTGGACAGGCGAGCTGTTTCCCCCTGTTTTTAGTATTAATGGTAAGCTAACCTAATCGGCTGCTGGATCCAGCTTCATATTAAACAGACTGGTATAACAAGGGCATCTTCTTGTCCATTTCTCCCCATTTCTCTTTTGCAGAACATAGAGCTATACCTTTAACTAACCCCCAACAACAAACAGCCAAAGAAAACAATGCAATGGGAAATGAGCCCCAAATGAAGTGCTAAAACCTTGCCCGCTGTGGCAGAGGGAGGTCTGTTAGTATCAGGTTGCTTTTACAATAGAAGTCACAGACCAAATGCTGTTTCCTAGTTTCCCCTAGTTTGGTTCAATTTAAGTGATGTATGACCCACTGGCGGTAGGGATATTGATGCACTGACCTTAGCTCGTCACTCCCGCAAGTCAGGAGCTTGTTAGACAAAAAATGAGTAACAGTACACAGAGCCAGTAAAGCAAAGCAGTTATACAACACCACACACACACACACACACCACACACAAAAGGCAGCTTTAAGCACCAACAGAATATAAAACCATTTGTGTACTTGCTAGATTCCCCTCTCAGATGCCAGTTATCTACATTACACATTTATACTTTGTTTGTTTGTTGTGTTGCAATGCAATGTGTGATTTTGTTTGAAGTAGGGTAACGATTTTTCTATGATTAAACAAGAAAACACTGGGTTAAAATTATAAAACTTAACACACAAAAGATTAGCTGCATGTGTTGCATGGCAGCATTAGAAGAAAGTGTACCTGCTCTCTTTAGCAAGCCAAACCTTCACACCCTCAATTTATGCTGAATTCAAAGTTACAGGACCATTTTCAGTCACATCAGCTCAACTCAGTGCGAATTTCTCTCAATCTTTATTATGAGACAAGCTATGGTGCAATGCATTTTATGATTTTACCAGAAACTTGATATGGAATGAGGCAAAACAGGGAGGAACCAAAAAAAAAAAGAATCAAAGTCAAAATTTTCAAAGTATTGATTCAGAGGCCTCAGAGTGGGCCTAAAACTGTGAGAATGATTTCTGTCTTCGCTTTCATCCTCAGTTATCAAATTATTTATACTTGAAAACATGCCCCCCCCCCCCCCTCCACACACACACACACACACACACACACACACACACACACACTGCATACAGAGAACTGGACACAGCATTGCAGATGGGGCCCTGCTCATTCCTATCAAAGTTGTTCAGTGGGGCATGAAGCCAAAAAAGTTTTAACTGCCGCATTTAAACTGACTCAGATGATCGGCACTGCTTCTGCACTGAGCAGCCACACTACAGACTTCCGACATCTGAGTCAGCGACTTCCGGTTTAGTGCTCTGCTAACTTGAATGGGGATAAAATTATTAAACTGTGCGGCTCTTCTAGACTTTCCAGATGTTATGAGACCTAATGGATCCAAGAACTAAGTTGTTTTGTGGGGGTTGTGACGCTAAAAAAAAATACATCCACTGATTTAAAGACATCCCTTTCACTATGTTATTTCTAGCCTGTTCTCACGCCCATCTTGTCAAATACCACGGCTTTGTCTGTGATCTTTACATCAGATACTGACGTACAAAGCCACCTTTCACAGTGGCATTAAACTGGGCGGCAGCTATTTCTGGCACAGCCGGAAACAACCAAACTTGTCAAATACCACTGCTTTGTCAGTAGATGTTGGCATCAGACACCGACGCAGAGAGACACTCATTGCAGAGGTATGATACACACTTTGTGGGGACTATTCCTGATGCTGCCAGCAACTATTAGAGTATAAGGAGCGAGGAAGTCTGTACAGGGCAGGTAGGAGGGGAGGTGGATGGGTTAAATCAGGGATGTAAAACATACTGTCCAGGGGCCAGAACCGGCCCACCACAGGGTCCAATCCAGCCCACTAGATGACTTTGTACACCTAATATTGATGCACTTGTGAAGGCTGACAGGTTTCAGGAGCAAGTTAAACAGTGAGCAGATACTTCATGTAAAATGCTGCCTCTGAGGCGTTCCACCCTGACCAGAATACAACTCTCTGAATAACAAAGCTGCTTCAGTACAAAAGAATCTGTATCAGACTTCTGTCTGAAAACAATGTAAGTGGAAACCTGCTGCAAAGGTGTTGACAAAACTTGAGACTGTAAATGGTTTGTAAGGCAGGGGATGACAGCCTGCTTCTTCAATAGCTTTTACTTTCAGGGAAAATTATGAAAAAAAAGCATATGTAATAAAAGTAAGAAGGAGACTGGCTAAATGTGGAAACACTGAGACGTACTTATGCATTAGCACATATTTTTCTGAGGATATTGTGGGATGTTCCTCATTTGTTTTGTAAATGCATGAACATTTTCAGAATGGCCATCTATACACAAAAAAAGGGTTGTTATTTACATATTATCATGCAACGGTTTCACTCATCCGATCCATGTGAGATCAATTTGAGCTGTATGTGGCCGGTGAAATAAAATGAGTTTGACACCCGGGCAAACAAACACCAGACTTTCACCCGGGAGCCCACTGTTCATTTCCTGTGTGAAGCCAAAAGACAATGGAGGTATTTTAATAACAATGTAGAGTGCTATATGTAGCATACTACACTAGACATATATCACATGATGTATGTCACGTGATGTGACATTACGCTAGTGGGAACTGTACTTATTTTAGGCCAAACCATGATGTTTTTTTTATAAAAATAAAAAGGTGATTTTGTTGCCTGAAACCAAAGAAATGCACTTAAAAACAAAGTGTTTCATCTTCTTGTAAGTTTATTTTGAAAAGGACTATATGCATGTAACAAGCAGAAACTGTACATTTCCTGTCAAAACGGAAATGTGCGTTGAAAAGACACAATGATTGAAACAAGCGTCAACTGAGATGCCATCCCTTAACATCCACAACTGATGCAGGAGGGTACCAGGAGGGTTGGAATTGGGGGGTTAGATGCTGCTGCTCACTGCTCCCTCAGGGGATGGGTCAAATGCGGAGAACAAATTTCACACACTCAGGTGTGTGACAATCAGTGGAACTTTAATCTTTAATCTTTAATCCATCCATCCATTCAACCATTTTCATCTGCTTATCCGTGGCCAAGTCATGGGGGCAGCAGGCCAAGCAAAGCACCCCAGATGCCCCCTCTCCCCAGCAACACTTTCCAGCTCCTCCTGGGGGAACCCAAGGCGTTCCAAGCCAAATGAGACATGTAATCCCTCCAGCATGTTCTGGGTCTGCCCCAGGGCCTCCTACCAGTGGGATGTGCCTAGAACACCCCCAAAGGAAGGCGCCCAGGAGGCATCCTGATCAGATGCCTTAAAGGATAACTTTGGTATTTTTCAACCTGGGCTCTATTTCCCCATGTGTATGTGTGCGTATGATTCATAGGTTCAACTCTTTTTAAAACTGGTTCAGTATTGAGGGACGCGGATGCAGCCGGGAACCGCGAAACGAGCTAAAATGGTAACGGGGGCAAATGCGTCCCGTATAAGTTTGTGCATTGAAAGTGCTTTTTGTCGCCACTGACCGGTTCAGATCGCCAGTGCTATCTCTGTAAATAGCATATTGTAGCAGCCCTGGGGCATTGGTGAGTGTGAATGAGTGGAGTCAGCTGTCAGTCAGTGTTGGAGCAGAGAGGGGGAGGGCGGCCCCGCTGGGTACTGTAAATGAGTATGTGTGTATGAAGTGTGTGTGTTATGCTAGAAGAGTCAGAGTTTGGGACGGAGTGTTTTACGCGCTACCCCCGGGAGTGTTACCGGAGTCTTTGGAGTTCTCAAATAAACGGGCCTTTTTCCCGAACGCAAGAACAGGATGTCGCGCAACACCCCGTACAGCTTTCATAGGCTGCCTTTGTCGGACGGCGAGATGCTGAAGTTGTGGCATCCAATCCCGAAACACCTCTTCCTTGTGAAAACGGCTGCCCCACGAGTAGGGAGAGCTACAGACACAGTGGAGCAAAGCTCTCGCGAGATGATGTCACACACAACCCAGACGTAAGGGAAACACTTAGTATGCTATTTACAGAGATAACACTGGCGATCTGAACCGGTCAGTGGTGAAAAAAAGCACTTTTAATGTGCAAACTTATACGGGACGCATTTGCCCGTTACCGTTTTAGCTCGTTTCGCGGCTCCTGGTTGCATCCGTCTCCCTCAATACTGAACCAATTTTAGAACGAGTTGTTGTATGAATCAAATGCACACATACACATGGGGAAATAGGGCCCAGGTTGAAAAATACCCAAGTTATCCTTTAACCACATTAACTGACTCCTTTCGACGCAAAGCAGCAGTGGCTCTTCTCCAAGCTCCCTCCGGATGTCTGAGCTCCTTACCCTATCTCTAAGGCTGAGCCCAGCCACCCCATGGAGGAAACTCATTTTGGCCACTTGTATCCTGCGATCTCATTCTAGTGGTCACTGCCCAGAGCTCATGACCATAGGTGAGGGTTGGGACATAGATGGAGGGTACCTAGCCCATCATATTGTGATATGTAGGTCCGCTGTCAAAGTATTTGACGAGTTGGGATGAGAACGGGTTGGTAAGTATATGGGCCACAGGGCATCACGTGACAGGCCTATAAGTTGTGATTTGACTGTTTGGCCTCTCTGAAAGTTGGCTTCAAAGCCCGGCGCACTTCCAGGGGGCCTGACACAGACACACACCCACCCACACACACACTCACACACACATACACATTTAGTATAACGTTTCAGTCTATTCACTGTCTGTTTTTCCCTCTTTCTTTCTCTGTCCATGTGTGTGCAACAGAGAGAGACAGAGAGAGTGGGAGACATGAGGAGACTGGGCCACAGACAGGGGGGACAACCACTGAGCATGAACTGATGTTAGATACAGCAGAATGGGTTTGACAGACCACAAATGCCTAGTAAGGATAGAAAAAACTTCGAAAGGAAGCCAAGAGGGCTGGTAGTCTTTCATACATATTTTTATGACTCATACAGGATAAAACCCCCTCTGGGCTTGAGGACTCTGTTAAATAGATCTAAAGCTCTATCTGTCTGCGACTACCCCGCCATTTTAGGAGGCGCTGCTCTGTTTCCACTGTGAGAACCAAAGAGCCGCTTAAACAGATTATTACATTTTGCATATTATTTCCCCTGCAAGCTGCACTGATCAGATTGGTCATGGATCAGGGGGCAGACGGGTTTAGGCAGAAATAGATATTGCATAGCTTCTGGCTTCCCAGCCTTATTACAAACCATTAAAAGGCATTTTGCACTCTTTCTTCTTAATGTCATTCCCTTCCCCCAGAGAGGAGTCTTGTTCGGCTAAATGGAGCTCCAATCACAGGCCTGATGCTTCCTTAATGAAAAGTAAATGGAACGTAAACAAATGAGACAGTATTGACATTGACAACACACACACACACACACACACACACACATAAAAAAAAAAAAAGTTGATCTGTATCCGCATTATGACTTTATTTAGTTATTTAGGCTGCTGGAAATCTCAACACACACAGTTGCTGGCATATTGTTGGGATGAATTTGTCTCATGAGACTGGACAAAGTGTTTCTTTACAAGATTAGATCGATTCAATCTTGTTTCAGTAAAGCTAGATAAAAATGACACCGCACTCATACCTAAAATGCAAAGAACATCCGAGACAAGGACGTCCTTGATTATGGATTTCCAGTACAGCAAAACAGAATGCATATATCATGAACCAGGGTTGTATTTCTTTAAAAATTTGTATCTTCCATCAAAGACAAAAAGTTCATCTTCTGCAGAGATGTGGGAAGATTAGTGTCTTTGTGTACTGTGCAGCAACAACCTTGACCTAAAATCTCAAGATGGAGACAAATATTTAAATACTACTCTATCTAATCTACCAATACTTCAGCAGAATTATATATTCTACACCGACTGAATGCCACAGATTCTCTCTGGCATCTTACAAGGAAGCCTTTCGGCACAACAGGAATAAAACTAAGTAACATTGCCTAAATAAAACTGCCCAAAACATCAATTGTGGTTTTAGATAATCACAAAATAATTCCTTTTGTGTGGAACAAGCAAGAACAAGAAAATCCATTAAATTCCCCTGAAGGACAGACTCCTAAATGAAAACATCCGCTCAATAATGTAACTACCAAAAATCATTTGAGACTGGTAAAATACCTTGATTAAGATATTGGCTTTCTAATCTCCAGGGTTGTACTAGCCCTATAAGGGTAAATTCTGTGACTGATGAGAGTGCTGGCTTTACTCAGATTTACACAACCGTATTGATATAGGATGCTTGATTAAGATGGCTTTCATGCTCAAGGCTAGGTGGAATGATCCATGGGAGAGGTGCCATGAGCGAGTGGGAGTCCAGTGGATGCACTTGAAGAAATTAAAAAGAGGAGTATAGGCTATAGCAATTACAGAAATGATTCCCGGCAAGTGAGGAAAGGGGGCATAGTGAGATGTCTGTTGCATTTTAAGAGCCTTTACACTGAGCCACATCTGTGAAGGAGTAATGATTTAGAGAGGGCTTGCTGATCTTAGTTCTAGTCAATCAGCTAAAAGCAGGAATGGCTGCGGAAAGCCTCCAGTGTGGTCCATGCCTCCTTCCCTGTTGTTCATTTTCATGTGTGTGTAATCCTATTTAATCTCTGTCTGACCAGCAAAGTTTTGCTGAGCTTGCCACTCTCTCTTTCACTTACACTAATGTTAAATACAGTAAATGTCTCGAGACACACTTTACAAATTGCAGATTACAGCCTAGTAGACCAAAGTAAGTGTTAGCATTGTGCATTTCTGCAAACCACAGATACATTCCATTTGTACATTTCATGCATATAATATCAACATTTCTCAAGTGATGCAGATCTTATTACATGTATACGAGCTGACTATGCAGTTGGCAGGCGGAGGAAACAGTTGATGGCATGGCACCAAGGCAAGCCATCCACCAAGCAGCAGCTCACTGCTTGAGACCAGCAAAAAACAAAGCAAGGTGTTTTTTATACCAAGAAATCACTGCATTTCCAGCAGCGACTGTGACATCAAAACCAGATGTTTTTTAGAGAGACATCAGTTGCATTTCCAGCTGTGATCGTACAACCAAAACCAGGTATTTTAAGCCAAAACATGTTCTTTCCCCTAACCATAGCCAAGTGGTTTTTAACACGTATACGTAAACAGACATTAACAACAGCGTTGTTGAAATGTAAAGTTTCAACGTATCTGCTACATAATAACATACGGTTGTTACATATCCATAGCTCGCAGAAACATCTATTGCCAACATTTATTACAGTGATTGGGTTGCAAATTACATTTAGTGTATTGAGTCTGTTTTTTCCATCCGAAATTGTTGCATGTCTAAAAATAAATAGAACTTCAAGTTGTGTTGTTCACAATTGCACACTAAGTCAGAAACTAGGTCCGTCATTAAAACTTTTGGAACGGGATTGATTTTCTGCATTTTTCGCATCCTTCACTCAAAGCCCGTCCTCCATTATGTGTCAGTTTTACCCTTAAAAATGTAAATGGGCGAATTGTAAAAAAAAGCCACCCCTTGGGAAATTAGCGATTTTTGTTTCAGGCCATAAACATGTTTATTTCCGCTGTAAATTTTGGCATTTTAACATGGGGGTCTACTGACTGGTTCTTGAAAGAGCCTCAAGTGGCCGTTCAAGGAACTGCAGTTGTGGCGCTTCAGTGTTGGCTTAATTTTTCATTTTTAGCTTTGGAGGTTGCCGCTTATGAAAAACAAAATACATATTGAACTGATCTAACAGCTCTGTGTACAGTCCTGTATTTATTCTGCGTCATAACTGACAGCTGAACTAAAGTAAAGTCACATTTGTTGTGCAATATTATAAAATTATGCATGTTCAGCACCACATTAATTGTTGCCAGCTGTTCTTTTGATAAGTTAAAATGAACTGTATTGACTGTCGGTGGAATGTTATTGGTATTATGGAACCACAGTCCCTGGTTGGATAGGCAGACCTGCACAAATACACACATTTAAAACTTTTATCTTTGTTGAGCAGATTATTAGCCTGTACGCCACCACCATTGGCATATCTCAGACTCCTAACCCATCTGAGCCATTCAGGAACTTTTTTGGTCATGTAAATGGCACTTGATTATCAGTTTTGTACAGGTGTGTCCTTAAGTCCACCACCTCATCTAAAATCACATATCATCACACTCATAGCTTTGGTCGTAAAACACAAAACCAACTGTGTGTAAAACAGGAGCTTACCGATGGTGCAGCATGAAAGCGCCTGCCATACACAGCTCTCTCCCTTTCTTCTCAAGTGCTTGAGCATTTAGAGATATATACTTGATATTTGCTGGTGCTGTTAGGCTCAGCAGGGAAAAGTTCCCTCCGAGTCTCCAGCTGCTGCTGCTCCAAAATTGTGATGGACAGTCAGAGACCTAATGTCAGGCAACAACATCAGATCTCAATCATATAAAATTTTATTATTTGGAATCTTGGGGTGAGGCAAAAGTATTATGGCTCTCAAGCCACAACTGGTGCCTGTGCACTGGCCCACATGTGCAGGAGGCCCAGACTGCCCACATTTGGTAAATGGATTTTCACAAATTGAAGTGTTCTTATCTGATGATATCTTGCAGGAAATGCCCCTGGTCAGTACTGTAACACAAATACATTTCAAATCTTATTTATCCATAACATATCCAGCCAAGAAATAATGCATCTGCACAATCAAACATCTTCTCCATCAACAGCAGAACTCACACTGGACAAACTGGACTGTAACGTTCATGGTTCCAGAATTGAGTTATCTAGTTATGTGCACACATCAAATGCCCGTTGCTTTCACACCACATCAGTTTAAAACTATTCCACCTTTTCTAATGAACACTGTGATTTAACAGACCTGTTCAGACTCAAAAAAGTGGCTGATTTCAAACAGTTCAGGCCCTCCACCTGCAATCCGTCTACTTGCCCAGAGGCCTCTGGATCAGGAAGCTGCGATGAAAAAAGTCACTGTCAAATAATGTTCAGCAGTGATCATAAAGGTTGATGTATATCAGTAGTTCAGCCTACAGTTTAGCTTCGCAGCTTTACATGTGGAGCTTTTATAACACACTGTATGATGTAGGTCATGATCATTGACCCTCTTGATATTGGAGAGTTCTGACTGCTGATGAGCAGGATTCCTACTGTAATGAGAGGGATGATGCGTAATCAGTGTTATTTTAGGGGGCTTTGTTGTACATTTCCTGGGTATTGTCATGATTTTCTTTTTTATCTTGGTCATTGCTATGCTGATATGATGCTGTAGATCAGTTTTGCTGCTTTAAATTTGTGCCTGACTGTCAGTTGAACTAAGAGACACTGACAAGTGTGCGTTATAACATTTCCTTTTAAGATTACTGAGTCCTATTTAATACGCTGTCTCCAACATGCCCGATTATACAATGAAGGCATCATGTAATTGGTTTTTGACACTGAGATATCTGATCTCATATAGGTTACAACATACTCTGATGAATTCATATTTAATTTCATTATTTTGAATCCCCCTTTTCATGTCACCATGTGTAAAAGCAAACTCCCTGTGCACAAAGAATTTACTGGTCAGTGTGCACTGGGTTGTAATTGACCTCTGGTTTTATTTTTTCTTTACTCTTTAATGCCTTTATATATTTACAAGTAAAACCTAACATCAACTACACAAAGGTGGTTACAGTTTAATGAATATACAGTGCGTTTGCTTATCAAAACTTTTGTACAAAAGTTTATCAATATGATTATACAGTGCTGATGTCCTTATTTCTAAACCTAATCTATTTCTCCAAACTCCTCTTCTTTCATTCTTACAGACTGAGTCATTTTCCCCTATCTCAAATATTTCTTGTACTACATCTAACCACCATCTATGTCTGGGTGGATCTATTTCAAGCCAGTTTCTTGTAATGCCTTCCTGCCAGCTGTGAGTAGGATTTTGACCAAGTAATTATCTTCCTTCAGCACCACTTAAGTTATATTACCCAGGTATAAAATGAAGCACTTCTTGGAGATTATCCTATTAATGTCATTGAATACTGAATTCATTTTGGCTGGCTCTGTTTTGGGGCAACTGGAGAGGATATGTAATTTGCATTTGTATGGCCATGTTGCCTCCATGCAGCATGTTTGTTTGTTGCCTTAGTGGTTGTTTGCTTTTTATGTTAGGTGTAATAAAGAAGCAAATTAGATTTTTCCAATTAAATTCTGTCCATGTGAACTTGTGGGTGTCTTTAGTGCTACACACATGATGCAATTCTTCTTTTGAAGTCATGATGTTCAGTTTCTTTTCCCACTCAAGTTGTTTATAAAACGTAGTTTCAGCCTGAAATTCCATTAAGTCAAGGCAGAATAATATATATTTGGAGGGTTACATCCCCCCAAGATTCAAACATGCTCAAAATTAAATTCATTCATTCATTCATCTTCTAACCGCTTCATCCTCTTGAGGGTCGCGGGGGGGCTGGAGCCTATCCCAGCTACATCGGGCGAGAGGCAGGGTACACCCTGGACAGGTCGCCAGACTATCGCAGGGCTGACACATAGAGACAAACAACCATTCACGCTCACATTCACACCTACGGACAATTTAGAGTCTCCAATTAACCTAGTCCCCAAATCTGCATGTCTTTGGACTGTGGGAGGAAGCCGGAGAGAACCCACGCTGACATGGGGAGAACATGCAAACTCCACACAGAAGGGCTCCCACGCCCGGGATCGAACTGGCAACCGTCTTGCTGTGAGGCGAGAGTGCTAACCACCACACCACCGTGCCGCCCTCAAAATTAAATTATTATCTAAATTAAAAAAAAAAAAATTCTACTGGTGAGCATCCATCACCATAAAAAAAAAGAATAAATAAATGAAAACTAATTTGCAAATGTAATCATAACCATGAATAAACATAAAGGGATAGTGCACTCAAAAATGAAAATTCAGCCATTATCTACTCACCCATATGCCGAGGGAGGCTCAGGTGAAGTTTTAGAGTCCTCACATCCCTTGCGGAGATCCGAGGGGAGAGTGGGTAGCAGCTCAACTCCACCTAATGCAGGCTGGGCGCCCCAGATTCAAACGTTCAAAAAACACATAATTGAAACCACAGAATATCTCCATACTGCTCGTCCGTAGTGATCCAAGTGTCCTGAAGCCCCAACATAAAAATTTGTTTGGAAAAACGTCATTTGAACTCTGTTTTTAGCCTCATTGTAGCCTGTAGCTCTGACTGCTTCTGTGTACACCGAGCTCACGTGTGCGAGCTTGCACGCGAGACCAGCGAAAGCATGTGATCACTACGGATGAGCAGTATGGAGATATTTTGTGCTTTCAGTTATGTGTTCTTGGATGTTTCATCATCCCATATCCCATATGTCAGTCAATATCTTCTACATTTAAAAATATATTGTTTCAAGATAGAGGCCAGACCATACAAGGACAGAAATACAAGGACAGAAAAAAGTTAGGTAAAAAAGAGAATCCTAATAAGAGAGAAAGCGTATCTATTGTATTCTGTTGTATTCATAAAAATGTAACAAATGCAAAAAAAAGAAAAAAAGGCTGAGAAGGGTCTCACCGTCTATAAAAATGAAACATATGGTTCAGCTCTGTTTCCGACCCCCAAGAGAATGTCCCTAATGATACCACAGTCCCCTGTTGGATAGGTAGATCTGCGCAAGTACACACATTTATGACTTTTATTTTTGTTTAGCTTTAAAAACAATGGAAATGGCACAGTCCCTACTCTGTGATGATACAGTCAGAGAGGCAGATCATTTTGCACACACATACACTCAGAAAAACAACAGAGTAATAGCCTGCACTCTACCACCATTGACATATCCCAGACTCCTGTCGTAACTGAACCATTTACTGTAAGAACTTTTTTGTGTGTGTTAAATGGCACTTTAAAAAATAAAAATAAATAAATAAACACTTGATAGTGATAGCAGATAATTAGAGTATATCTGCATGAGTCACCACTGTCATCATTATCATTCAGCCATTAAGACAATAGCAGTGTGTGTGTGTGTGTGTGTGTGTGTGTGTGTGTGTGTGTGTGTGTGTGCGCGCGCAGGATTTCTAAGCAGGTATAAGTGCAGTATAATCGAAATATGTTAAGTTCGTTATAATTGAGTTCGTGATTTAGCCACTTACAGTCACAGCGTGGTAAACAGAATACAGTGAGTGCATTTTTAATATCTGCAACCTCAAATAAAACCCACCATGACTGACATTCCCATCGGGTAATACACACCTCATTACTACTGCACCTTCCACAAGGACACATTATATTGTGTAACTCTCCTTTGCTACTGAAAATGCACTGCGACTACCTTCATATTTAAATACCTTGAATGTCAGAGGAAAGAGAAATGAGATATTGTAAGTCACTGAACTGTAAATCTTAAAGTTTATCTTTCGCCTGAAGGAAACCATGAGAATTAAGCACTAACGTAGGAGATGGAGTTTTGTCTCCATATGGCCAATGACTTTTCAACAGCTTATTGTAGACAGTGCCGACTGGGATACAGCTGCATCCATCCATTTGTACTCCTGTTTGTCTTTGTTTGCACTGAGCAGTGAACATATGTGAGTACGCTCTTCACTCCTTATTCTGTTTCTGTGATAAGCTTTGGGTCTGTATTGTGTTACATTTAATTAAAGGGACACACTGCCTCTGTGAGAGTACTGGGATCACAGGGAAAAAAATTTCAACTTGGTTTTGGTGCCAGAGCTGCCAGGAACAGTCTGGTTCGGTCGCACACCTCGGCTGCTAATTTGGCAGCCTCCCCGTGTCAGGCCAATGCGACATGAGTGGCAGTTGGGATCTGAGAATTTGGCAAACAGAAAGCAAGCAGACAGCGTATTTGAGTGTGTTTACCCATCCCAATTAGCCAAACTGTTAATTGTTTTGTAAGAAGAGGTTTTGCATGTCACAAAGATCCACCAATATGTTCTACAAGGATGGGGATGGAAATGAGTGAAGCTGCACATCAACCATGATAACAACAAACAAACCAAGACACAAACAAGCAGGTAGCAAATGAGAAAGTGCTCAGTTGAAAAGGTATACTGTGCAGGAATTGTCAGCTGTTTGAAAACAGCAAAACAAAAAGTGAAAGCCAACTCCAGATTCATTATATTTGGGTTTTCTTTGCGCTGTGTCTGTAATTTTCACAGCTTCCTCTTGGATGCCTGCTGCTTATGGTCCTGGCGCATACGCCCCCCAAAAATGTGGGAATAATAAGCATAAAAGTGAAAGTGATGTTTCCTCTGCAAGAACTTGATTTTTTTTTTTTTTTTACAACAATACAATATAAAATGTACAAGTACAGGTTGTGATGCAGAACAACCGCCGCTCCACCCAGCTTGGTCTTGGCAAGGTGCTGGAAACATCAATACCAGAATACAAGAAAGGTTGTGGAACACACTGACTACAAAAAACATCTAAGATATAATATTACAGTTTAATCACATAGTGAATGGGGCTTTGAGAGGAATCAGGCAAAAGCCATCATTAATCCGAGATCCCCAAATCTGTACAACACACATCTGAAAACTTTTCAGTACTTTTTAAAAAACACTACAACACCCAGGAGGTGGAGCTTCACCACCAGGGTAGTGCACAGGTATGTTGCATACTGCCAGTGATTGGACTTAGATTGGTTGCTTTGACCTGCCTGTCCATTGCTGCCTTATGTTTTCTCTGATGAAGGTCAAATAGACCAAAAGCTCAACAATAAAGTGGAACACTGCAGAGATGTAAGTGTGCGGAAATCTTTTTCTACCAGTATGGACAAATAAGTACAGGAAAAAACATATTTTTGTGGAGAGTACACACCCTTTTCCTGGCTCGTGGAACATAGTTACCTGAGACATAATCCCTGCTTCCTCAACAAAATATCTTAAGCTGGATAAACTACCACAAAAGCATGAAAACGTATTATACAGATAAGAGTGCAAAATATAAAACAATATGAGGACAGGGGAGTTCAAAGGTTTTAAAAATGTCTTATGTGGATATTTTGAACTTTTAAAGCATTTTTGGGGCGGCTGTGGCTCAGAGGTAGAATCAAAAGACCAGCAGTTCGATCCCCGGCTCCTCTAGTCCACATGTTGAAGTATCCTTGGGCAAGATACTAAGCCCCAAATTGCTCCCAATGGCTGTTCCACCCGTGTGTTAATGTGTCTGTGAATGGGTGAATGTAAGGTGTAGTGTAAAAAGCCCTTTGAGTGGTTGGAAGACTACAAAGGTGCTATACAAGTGCAGTCCATTAACCATTTACCATTTTATCCATGTGATTGATTTTGCTTTCCAATTTTGCTTTACTTTTGTATAAGTCCATGCATTTTGTTTTTTAGAAAAATCCTGCATAGTATAACTTTTCGGCAGAAGGAGCTGAATACAGATTTTTATCTACAGGCTTGAAAAGATTCACAACATTTGGTTACAAAACGATGTTACATTTGTCATGAAGGCAGATGTGGCCCTTCTTTTTGCAATGACAGCAAAACATACTTCTGGATTTTAATGTGAATGCATGATTTTTTCATTTGAAAAAACAAAAACACCTCTGTTTACGTTGCTCAACAAAACACTGAGAATAATTATAATAATAATTCTGTTTCGAAATGACCAGGTTCAAATCTGAGATACAAAGTTCCATTAACATGGCAACGTTGTGAGAAAAGAAATTGTGTATTAAATAATTAAACTGTGTATGTGACCTGAACAAATTGGCCTCAGTGATGATGAAGTTAAAAGCATTCATACACTTTGGCTGTGATCACAGTAAATAGAGGAAAACACAACTTATTATGGAAATCCTGTGGGTGCCTCTGCCCTTTTAATTGCTACGCAGGCATCCATTATTTAGTGTAATGATTGTGCCTTACACTTCAGCAATCAGTTACTCTAAACTTTTATGCTACACAATGAAAGGATTTTGTGGAAATCATGTAAATTATTCCGACTGTGTTACTCTCCAAGCTCAATCCCAAAACTCACCCTCATTATTCTCATTCTAACTACCTAATTATTTCCTGTGCAAAAATATGGGGGAAGAAGTTAAAGTACGCAACCCTAAAAAAACTGTGGACAGCAATATAGCTGAGCGCCTAGAAACTTTAGTGCTCTCCCTACCTTATGCAACCCATGGCTCTCCATTACTCTCTGTCTAGTTCCTGTCTCTATGTGTCTTTCTTTGTCCTAGTTCAGTGTCTGACTTAATGTGTCTGGGACATTGCACTAAGTCAGACTGCTGTCATTGAGATTCTGTAGAATACAAGTTAAGAAAAGTTTCTCTGCTACACTTCAGCCTCCCTGTTATTACACCTATACTATTTCTACCTTCTCATTAGGTAGGAGGAATTGTCCATGCATACGGGCCCTTGTATAATGTGTATTCAAATAGTAGGGAACATGTGAAAAGATTATTGCCTTGAGCATATTGATAAATGTCTCTTTTTCTTTATGAATAACTGCAGAATGTCCAAGTTTCTGTCAAGGATGCTGCGCCAAGAACTTGATAAGTCTCCACTCACCAGAAACTATGATGGCAATGTCTGTTTTTTGCAAACGGCGGATATGTTACATTTTTACATTATTATGCGGCAGATTGAAAATTCATCTTTCTTTACGCTTCATTAAGGCTATAGTTCAGGCTGTTGCTTGCATTGCTCGTACATATATCTACAAAAAGTGGTGCATCACAGTTTGTATATGTAACCCAAGTAATCATGAGCCAGTAATTTGTGTTTAAACCACGTAATTGGCATGGCGATTATGTGACAGTAGTAAATAAGTAAGTAGTATAAATAGCGAAAGTCTACGTAAGGTCGAAAGGTTGGGGTGGTGGATGGGTCAAACAGACACAGGACTTTCCAAGGGGATTGGGGACACCATGTCGGTGACACACTGTCACCATGTTACTTCTCGTAAATGTAACCTACATAATTTTAATTGGTTATAACCACAGCTACGTAACTTAACGTTCAGTGCATAACTTTACGTTAAGTGCGTAATGTGTCGATGCCATTCATGGGGCACTAATTTGTTAGATATCACACAAACCATTGCACAAGGATACACAGCCTGTTCTCACTCCTAACTCATCAAATCGAACTGCTTCGTCTGTGATTTCAAAGTCAGATACCAACACACAAAGGTACCTTTCGTAGCAGTATGATGCACACCGGGCAGCAGCCATTTCTGACGCTGCCGGCAACAACTTAACTTGTCAAACATCGCCACTCTGTCAGGTGATGCTGGCATCAGACACAAACACACACACTCTATTGTGGCTGTATGATACACACCAGGCAGCCACTATTTCTGACTCTGCCAGCAACTGCCGTAGTATAAAGAACAACAAAGTCCACAAAGGGTGGGTGGGAGGGGAGGTGGATCAGTCAAATAAACACTAACTTTCCTCTGGGGGCCTGCTGTTCATTTTCCCATGTGAAACCAAAAGTCACTGGAGCTATTTTGATAGCAATGTAGTGTGCTAGTATGTGTAGCATGCTACACCAGCGATATATGTCATGTGACGTGACATTACGTTGGTAAGAACCATACTTATCTTAAGCCAAACCATTATGTTTTTTTATGAACCTAACCATGGACTTCTGCTGCCTAAACTTAGGGAAGTAAGGTAAGAATGAAGTGTTTTACCTATGTTGTAAGGCTATTTTGAAAAGGACTGTATGCATGTAATGAGCAGGAATCTAATGTGCCCCATGAAAACAGAAATTTCTTTTCAAAATACACAATGCATCAATTGAGACACAATCCCTGAATGTCCAAAACCAACACAGGAGCCTACCTAGTGTGCCATATTTTGACATTTAGGTCCACTGACAAAATGGCAGTGTTTGACGAGTTGGGATGAGAAGAGCTTGGGATACATTGTGTGGTTAGAGTGTGTTTAGGTCTAGGCACTTTTCTAACCATATTATGGTTAGGAAAAGATCATGTTGTGGCTTAAAAAGCACGGTTTTGGGGACACAATCACTGCTGGAGAAGCTGTCAATGTCTCTGTAAAAACAACTGCTTTTTGGGGCCCTATACTCAGTGGGAAAACAGCTGTGGGTGGCTAAAAAACTCCCACACGTGGAGGCTTGAAAGCCACTGGAAACATACCAATACCTTACTAAAGAACAACCAGTTTTGCTGTTTGTTGGGTTCCAACAGTGTTCCTCAGCTTGGTAGGCGTCTCACAGAAGTGCCACTCCATTCCCCATCCCCTCCACCTACTGATGACAAATTCAGCTCATATACTACCTCACTCTAGAAATGATGTTTTACGTATGAGACATACATTTGTAGAAATGTAATGTATCCTTTGTTTACAGAAACATATATTGCCAACATTTTCTTCTGGTGACTGGGTTGTAATGTGTTGATTTTTAAAAATAACACAAAAGAAAAACAAGGTTAAGGGTGTCTTCTGAAAATTAAAACGTGGCTGACATTGTAAATGGATGGAGTCCCTCGGTGAAACTATTTAGCTCACATATTGGAAGGCTTTAGTAAACAATAGAAGCTTCTCCCTGCAGCTCCTGTTTCTCCCAGGCAACACCGAATAAGCTCCAAATCTCATCCAGTCACTCTGTGGGTGGAGTGTGGGTGCACAGATACATTTTGATTACAGCAGTAAGTCAAAGGTCAATCAGCAGGTTGACTGTCAGTCCATCATATGTAGCCATTAACGGGCTTAAAAGCTGCGCTGCATAATAAACATCATCAACATTTACTGTCTTGGAGTGCTCTTCATCTAAATGCAGCGCGACCCTTTCAAGCACTCAGGCCCAGCTTTTTAATTACAGGTGCTTTTTAAGAATGTGTGAAGTCTGAACTCTGAATTTAAAAATCACTGATGCTAAGCCAACACTGACTAGGTGCAAGATAATGAAATGACTTACCTTAATACTTGTTTAGAAAAGTATATCACTTACAAAGCCAATTTCTTTGTGCTGATGGCAAAATTACTAAACACACAAAAAAAAACTCTCCTTAGTGAATGTTATGCTCAGCTCACTGAAGCTTTAAATGCCAATCATTTAATGTGTAATTTCCATTGACAACACTAAATTGGTTTATAGAATCTTAATTTAAGGTAGACACATCTCATCAGAGTGGAGACAGTTGAGACAGAGAAATGACTTTTAATTAAACACTTGTTTGCTGCTTCACTTTTTTTAGTGTAGTTAATCATGAAGCATTTTCCATACTGTGAGTCAGCTTCGTTTGAGGAGGTGGAAGGCAGTGCATTCTTTGTTTTAGTATGGATTCTGATAAATTGTCTTTGTTTGCAGACCCATATGTTTAGTGCCACGTCATGCTCATCCACAGTATGCCTTTGTCAGTTCCCCTTCATATATCTCTTTCACTATGATCTGAATTGCAAAGCAAATACTCCCACCTGATATAAAGACAATGGATTACAAAAGTTACAGGCAGCAAAGTTTAAATCTTAATATCCTGTGCTCCCAGAGTGGTATCATGCTCTTTCCAAAAATCAATATTAAACCACCAAACGATACATCAACATGCTGGAGCTGTAGCAGGACTAGCTGGTGCGAGTCACTGGTGACACACAGGCTGAATTTGTAGAACCTTCAGTCATCCCGATTGGTCATGGTATTTCAATTTTGCCTCCATCAAAACTCAGGCAGTTTCACACATCCCATAAAATCAATCAAATCAGCTGAAGAAAATGCAGATCTGTTTCACAACCCAAACCTCTAGGCAGCATACTTTACTTTAGTCAAAACAATTGCAGCTGGCGCATTTCATGCCTTATTTTGTGTTTTAGCCTTTGCTCAGCCAAGAAGAATGTGGAAGTGGTTACAGAAACAAAGCAGCAGTATTGTAACTTCAGTCAAATTGGCAAATTTATGCATGGGCTGGGGAGTTGTACCTTTTCCTCATTTATTTTACAACACAAACTCTCGCCTCTGCTCTGCCACCACTTTGCACCTGTTAATGGTAAATCAGTTGCTCAGCTATTTGAGGCCCACAGAGCATCCATTATACCTGCTCCTATTGATTTTAGTAGTGGGATGACCTTAGTGGTCACTGGGCTTAGTCCCTGCTGAGGCCATTTGCAATTGTTCCCAGTCTGAATGGGAGCCGTGCTATGCCCTGTCTATATACAGCCCCAGGTGAGTTCTTTTTGGCATGGAATTTGGTGAAAAATAATAATGCACCTGCAGGTCTAAAGTTTAATTTCCTGGATTTTTGATCCATTCACTATGACCACATGGCATCATGACGGGGACATAAATCACAGGGACAGGGTGAGCAGCAGCAACGGCCATAACACTCCCCAGATGTAGCCTGGTAGGTATCTATAATTTCTGACTCCCACAGATGCAGAGCTGAGTGGAACACTGTGATCAGTTTCAGCGACACCGGCACCTTAGGGAGGGTTTATTAGTTCCCCAATGCGGGGTCTACTTCATGCTCCACAAATTTGGCGTAGGAGTTTTACACATGTGTGCACCAACGTAAATCAAATCAAATTATTTATATGGCACTTTTAAAGACAACTGCAGTTGACCAAAGTGCTGTACAAAATAAAAGAATGACACACAAATATATAGCAATATAAAATGTGCCAAATAGAAAACAGAATGACACCGGTAAGAAATACTACATGTAAAAAAAAGATTGGAAAATACTCAAATATTAAAACCACTACAAACAACCAAAGGCCATTGAAAACATATACGTTTTAAGATTTGTCTTAAAAGTGTCCATGGACGGGAAGCATTTGATTGAGAGCGGAAGACTGTTCCAAAGCTCTGAAGCAACTACCCGCCAGCCTCGATCTAGGGCAGTTAAGAGGCATTGGTCTTTAGATCTACTATGACAGGAGCTGGAGTAGGGGCAGATATGATCAGCAATATATTGGGATGCCAGCCCATGTATGGCTGTAAAAACAAATGAAAGAACCGTAAAATCAATCCTGTATTTGATAGATAGCCAGTGCAGGGATGGTGGCACTGGTGTAATGCTGTCTCTTTTTCTGGCACCAGTGAGGAGTCTCACTGCAGCATTCTGCACCAGCTGCAGGCGAGACAAAAGCTGTTTCCACCAAATGCTTTTGGTATGGTACCTTTGGAACCCAAAGTAACCCTTCAGACATTGTACCTAGACACTGGCATTTTCACTGCAAACAGTACCCTTTAATGTGTGCGGGGTTGTTCTCACTCATTGCTCCGTCCAGCACTCACTGTATTTCCTCATTACCGGTGACACAGATGGAAGTCTGCACCTCGTTTATCATCAACAGAACAAGGCTGCACGCCAACATTTTCAGAACAAAACAGAACAGGCTGCAGTGAGAGTCTCTGTTGATGGGATATTTAAAAACAGTGGGTTTGTGCATTTAGTCCTTCTCAGGCAAGCTCAGGGGTTTAGTGTTGCCGGAGTGAACCGGAACGATGCTCCTCAGTGCTTCTTTTTCTCCGAATGAGGATTGGGATATATGCTATTTACATATCTTGGTCGAAATTAACATATATAAATGCTTGAAGATCCACCCATTACTAAAAGTAATACTAAAAAGTAATAGTCAAAATTGTTACAGTGAGTGAAATTTAAGGTGTGCTGATGGATTCACAATGTCAACTTGTGCATTGAGTAACATAAGTTAACATTCCACCTTAAAAGTCACTGGCAGTCAGCCCAGTGAAGTAAGTTATTTTTTCTCCAGCTACAGCTGCTGCAAGAGGCAGCAAAACATCCTTTCATTTTATAGTTACAGTCTACTAATAAAACTCTAAAACCAGCCGCAGCTCATCCCTGAGCAAAGTGATTGTCCACTACTGACCAATCAACGGACTCCATTGGTACCATTCACAACTTTTCACAGTGTAAACGGAAAAAAAGCGTACTCAACTGAACTGTGATGTACCATACTGCTCAGTGGAAACAGGGCTAAAGATGACTGGCTGACATTCAGATACAGAGAGTTGCAATCGTCCATCCTTGAGGTGATTAATGCAGTGGTTACAGTTTTCATGTCATTGTGAGAGAGGATAGAATGGAGTTTTGCAATGTTTCATAGTTGAAAAGGACAACCTTTCACCACAGACTTGATTGGCTTGTCAATTTTAGGAGCAGAGTCAAAAGTGACACCAAGATTCCTGGCATGGGTATGAACGCATGATGTGAGTGGTCCTAAGTGGCTGACTCTGCTGTCTATGGCATTGGGGGGGACCAAAAACATTAACTTCTGTTTTGTTATCATTTAACTGAAGACAGTTTTTCGCCATCCAGGATTTGGCATCCTGGAGGCAGTCAAGGTTGGATGTGATGAATCTGGAATCCCCTGGGAACGGAAGGTAAATTGGTGTGTCGTCGGCATAACAGTGAAAGGAGACATTGTGCTGGTGGAAAATGGAGCCTAATTGAAGTGAAAGCAAACTAATACACAAACATAAAGAGATGTGGTTTGCAAAGTGTTGTTCACTGCCTGTTCATTTGTAATTTTTTTTTTTTTTAAACCTTTATTTTACCAGGTGAAGCTTATTGAGATATCGAATCTCTTTTTCAAAAGCGACCTGGCCAAGAGGCAGCAAAATTACAAGTACAAGCAGTAATACAAATGAATAACAATAGTTCAATAAACAAAAGTAAAATTATCAGGGATAAGTTGAAAGAAGTGTAACATCTGATTTAAAAACAGTGACAGAGCCCAATGCTTTTGAGTTCCTTAGTTTTAAGAATTTTAACAACGTTATCAAGGGGGATCAGGTCCAACAATTTTAATTCATCTTGCAGAGAGTTCCATGCAAAGGGAGCAGCAAAACGAAATGCCTTTTTCCCCAGTTCTGTGAAAACACGAGGGACAGTCAGAGTAAAAAAGCCAGTGGATCGTAGCCTGTAATGTCCATGATTCCTAACAAGGTAAATTCCAAGATAGAATGGGACCATCCCAAGTAGAGCTCTGTAAATAAAAGTCAGCCAGTGAGACAGGGATGACCATTCAGCTTTTTTATACAAAGTGCAATGATGGGTCAAATTTTTGCATCCAGTGACAAACCTCAGAACACAATGATACACAATGTCCAGAGAACGTAGACTGGAGCATGCATATACAGTACATCACCATAGTCAAGCACTGGAAGAAAGGTTGCTGACACAAGGCTAAAGCTCTGTAAATGGCAATTTGAAGGCACTTTTGAAACTTTTGGAGTTGGAAGCTACTGTTGTTGTCACAATGTTTAAGCTTCTTACTGGCTACTGAAACTTCTTCCAGCTGAGTTGTGTCATCTTGATGCCAATCTCAGTTTACGCTGGAAAAAACCCCAACCTAAAATCCTGGGGGACATTTGCATTATTAACTTCAAAAGGACTAGAAAATAAAGAAAATTAAAATCCTCACAAAAAAGTAAATCATACAGTGAACTGGCTTACTGTTTGGGTAAACACTTGAAAATTGTATTAAGACATTCATGTCATTGTCATTGTCATAGTTTTGACAGCACTTTCATCATATCCTCTGTCCATAAGTATTTATGAGCTATGTCTAAGTAAAATTTAAATGTTATGATATACAGAATGCACTTTAATTATTAAAAAAATACTGTTGGCTCTCTTAAAAATAGACTGACTTGGAAGTCAGCAGCAACTTGTAGCAGCCATTGCTTATAAAGAATAAGAAATAATCACATACTTTCACAAAGAAAATAAAAACTGTGTTTATACAAGAGCCAAGACACAACATTTTTACAGAACTGATCCAAAATACAATATCACATAAACAGAAGCTTAAATAATAGGGAACATATTTGGAACTATTGAATACAGTTTTCTGTTGTTCATTAAGAACTTATTTTCTGTGTCTAGGTCGATTATTCACTCAAATGCCCACATCCTTTCTCAGCAACAATCATAAATTCAGGCAGGCACTTGACATGTGGCATCGTCAATTTCCCCAAGAAGTTTGTTTGTTTACCTTTTTCCTTCCTAGCTCGGTGAGGTTGAGAGGATTTTAATTTGTTGATCTACTGATGGTGACTGCTCACCACTCAGACGATTGGATATCAATAGCAGTCACAGTCAGCAAAACAATGGAATAGGGCTTGTAATGTTGGGGAAGCGCCAGTCTACTTGGTGCTGTAATATATCAATCAACAGTGGATGATTTTGTCAGATTCATTGAGACAGTGCAGGTAACAAGTCTTAACTTTTCATCTTTGGTAACAAACAATAATGTAATGTAAGCGGCTATACTGACATTATCAAATTTTTCAAAACTCATTATCTCTCTTATGAAGACATAATATAAATTGATACAACTCTGTTTTACTAGTGTGTCAGTCATTATCTGTTTACACACCAGCCTACACTTATGGGTGCCCACAGAAGACGTTATAGTTGCTTACAACTTCATTATAGTGTGTTATCTAGAACGTGGCATGGAAATATAAGGCCCAGACAAATTAGCCTAGGAAGACGATTTTGAACTAAGTTTCAAAAAGTAATCCAAAGTTAATCAGAGTGTGTTTATGTCTGGTATTACCATGCATTTCCATAGTCCAAACACAAGTGGACAACCGAAACACATCGCTATTCACACCTGTCTCTATTACGCGTGTCCAGCTGACCACTTGTATTGAGATTTGTATTTGCCCTGTCTACTGTTATTACGTCCACACTCTCGCTAGATGTTCACTGGCATGCTCGCTGGTCACATTGGCAGTTGTGTCGGTACAGCCTGAGATATCGCTGTCAGCAAAATACTACATGTCTCCTTCCATAGGGCATAGGCCACATATCTTTTGCATTTACATTACAAAAGATATGTGGTCAAATGTGTCCCAGACCACCTCACAAAGAACTTTGAGTGATCGGATCACATTGCGTTTAGGTGATCATTTATACTTGTATTTAGTGCTCTCCACTTGTGATTGGATCACCCAAGACACGTTAATACCAGGTATTAACAAGCTGTTGGTTTAAGGGTGTTTTCACACCTGCCCTGTTTGGTTTGGTTCAGTCAAACTCAAGTTTGTTTGCCCCCGAAGTGTGGTTCGTTTGGGCAGGTGTGAACACAGCAATCGCACTCGGGTGCGCACCAAAACAACTGGACTAAGATCTTCTTGAAGAGGTGGTCTTGGTCCGGTTACAAACGAACTCTGGTGCAGTTCGTTTGTGGTGAGAACGTGTTCCGACCTGGATCTGAACCAACTGCAGTCACATGACACATTGTTTGGGTTAAACATGAGCATGTTACAGTCCTGGAGGATTATTAATGTGCACCTCCTCCTGTACTGCCTTAATATGCACATTCAGCACATCCAATGCATCAAAACATTGTTTTCTAGTTGGAGCCGCGCCTCGTTTTCAAACTGTATGGTTTGACTAAAATGAACAATGACAGCAATATAGTCCACGATGAGCAGCGCTAAAGTCAGCCTGCGTAGTTGTCCCTCCATTGTGACATTAGAAAGTGTCACATTTATCTTGCAAGTGTACTCTTCTTCAGCGTTTGGTTTACTTCCTGGATTTTTCCCACATGGAAATTCTGACCAATCAAGAGCAGCTTTCTTGTGCAAGGCATTTGATCTGGTCTGCTTGTAAATGCTGCCTTGAGAACATGAGCCAACTCTAGGCAATTATGCAAGTTACTAACAAAATTAGTCCCTGATTCAGACCAAAGCAAGACAACACTAGGTCTGAAAGCACCCTAAGTAAACTAATGAAATACATTACAAATTACATTTTTGAGCATGTATTCGGTAATCTGTAGTGGGGTAAAAGTAACCCTTCCAATACTGGTTATAAACCATTTATCCAGTGTTTGTCACTTCTAACTAGTTTATATTTATGACACTGACTTACCTGAAGTAATTTTGTCCATTGCTGAGCTAAATGCTATTTATAATGTAAATAAATGAAAAATATGGAAACCTGCCATTTTGAAATTTGGTACAAAATCACAAAACCACAACAGGTGCAGAGCACTACATTTATTTATTTATTTTTGGTAATTTTCCAACTCACAGGGCTCAAGTACACATAAGTAAAATTAACAACAAACAGTATGAAGCATTACTTTTGAAGCAGTGACAAACCGAAGCAATAGCAACTTGTTTTATTAGTCCTTGAAATAGACAAAGTAACATTAGGCAGTGTCAGCAGGAGAATAAATGTTTAACTACATCACCACATAGTTTTAAGTTACATATTGAAGGTGGAACGATTATTTTACATCACACAGAGATATTTATGGTCACCCAAAGCTTTGGCATGGAAACAGTGCCTGGTGTCAGCATTATAAATAAGATTAGAGTAGCTGCTTATTTTCAGGGTTTTATCCCGCTCTGGAAACAACATCCGGTGGTGCACAACAGGCTAACACAATATGCATGTTTCTTTTCATGTTGGAACGGATCCAGATGTAGATGTCTGCCAAGCTTGTAGATAATGCTTTTATGTGGCGCTGGTGCTTTGGAATAATGTTCAATCATAAACTCCCATCTGCCGGCTTTACTCTTGACAAGGCCCTCAATGGTCTTGCGCAGCCTCTTTGACTATGATCTACAACTTAAATGTCTCATGGAGAACCCGAGCCATTAACAACTTCAGAGTTCCATAGCTGGAATCAATAATGCATCGTGTTTTGCTTTACCAACTCCTCCACAGCTCATTACAAAAAGACTTTAAGGGAAACAGGTCCAGCGGCAGACGGTAAGATAAGACAGATGGATAGATGAAAAAAAAAACAAAGATAGAGAATGACAAAAAAAGAGACAGAACAGAAGCAGAGGTAATCAGCATTGCTAGCCTGAAGAAACTAGTCCAGTGGGAAAAAGCATGACTTAGGTGCTATATTACTTCCCAGCTTCCCATCCTGATTCGTCCTGCCGCTACAGGCTGCCCATAAAGCTCACCATTCGAACAATCGTTAATGCCTGCTAAGCAGCTCCTTTCAGATCTCTGAAAAGTATTTTCAATCACTTCTTCACATTACAAATGAGTTTTGTTCCACAGGTAGAATTTGATATTACTTTTTTTTTTTTTTTTAGTGATATTACTTATTTTTCACATTTTTTCAAAAAGTGCTTTGGCTCCTACTTTCACTGCAGAAACCTAAAGACAGTGGAAGTTTAATAGATTCAAAAGCAAATCATTTGTAATATTTTGTCGTGTATTTCTTGAGAACGTTAGCACATCCAATATAAACCTGTGTGCAAAGCTCCTCCACACCACTGAACCTAGGTTGCTCATCATTACTTCAGACAGTCCTCAGGTCAGTCTTCCTACTGTTATTAGTCTGCTCTTTTCCTTCATTTTTATTTTTCATCACTCCACTGAACAGCAATAGAGGAATTAAAGACAATATTACCAACTAAAAATAACTCACAGCAGACATCTTGACCTGTTAAACACAGATGTAACTAATATAAATTTTGATGGCAGCACTCCATGGAAATGTACCTGTTCTAGGGAAATGGTTGCCAACCTTAGTACCCTCATAGCCCTATCAGATCACCTCAAGTAAGGAAGTGTCACCTTAAATGTAACATGTTACAGTTTTAACATGCGTGTTTTCTCTTGATGTCATCATGTATGTGTGGTCAGTAGTAAACATCTCTGAGAGATGTCCAAAAGATTTGTCCACTCTGCCGTGGATGGCATCTTGAAAACAGTTTTGCACATACAAAGTGAATATTACCTGGTACATGACTGACTGACTGATTTTTATTTTTGTGTTATGCACACTTGTACCCAACCCTTATGGGTTTACAAGACACCATTGCAATGACATTGCATTAACAATCCAAAGTACATGTTATTTAACTACTCAGTCCAGAAACAGAATACTCTGCCTTCTATCCCAGGTCTGGCAAAGAAATTCAGCCACAAAAATGTTCCCTTTCTGATCATCCAACCAAAAGAAATCAACATAGATAGAGGCCACTTTGCGGAAAAGTACACTCCTTATGTCGTCATATAGAGGACAGTAAAACAAAAAGTGAACCTCACTCTCAACTTCACCTGAATTACACAACAAACAAATTCTGACCACCTCTGGGGTGGTGTTGTTAAACCTCCCAGTCTCTAAGGCTAATGGTAACGTTCCTGCACACAGGGATTTTTATCTTTTGTTTAGACTATACTTCATGTAAGGTTCTACACTGTAGGTGTCTTTTATGAGACAATAAGTTCGTAATGTTGGTTTACACCACATGTCAACAGACTATTTTTCTCTAAACATGAGAGACATTTCACTCCTACTCTCAGAGTTATCAGAGGTTAACCTGTTCTGGAAAATAAATGACAATTTGTTAAAATAAAATAATGATGTCAACTCATTAGCCCAGGGATGACAGTGGGAGATGTCCCAATTAAAAATCTGATCCGACATCTTCACAAGTCTATTCCAAAGCCAAAGCATTTGACATTTGTGCCTGATGTTTGGAGGTACATCTGATAAGTTTTAATAATTCCATTGAGTTTTATTTGATCACGCTTGGTATGAAAACAATGTAAAAACAGTTGCTTGACTAAAATATCGCTAATTTGCCATGAAAACTATCTGTTTTATGCTGTTTTTATGTCAGCTGTGTTACAACTATAGCTCACACTGTTACAATTAAAACTCATTTGCTTCAGTGGTAACATCATACAGAGTCCACTTTTGGTTGAATACCTCATGGCTTGTTTTCTCTATCTAACAAAACTTAATATGATTTTTGATAACAGACACATGTAGGTTGTTTACCTGAAAATATTATATATATATATATATATATATATATATATATATATATATATATATATATAGAAGCTTTATTTAACTATTAAACAAAATTAAGAAATTAAATAAGTATTTAAAGTGTGGAGCGTGGAAATCAGTGGCATCAGTAGGTGCATGAGTGGAAAATATATGTGTGTGCAGGGGTTGTTAATGCATAGTAAAAAAAGGACAAACCTAAGCCAACATAAATCAAAAGGGAGCAGACTAAAGCAGCAGCAGAGTGGAGAGCCAGCCAGAAGCTACTCTACCAGCTGCACCTAAACTTAAATGACCCTCAGGTGTTCACAGTTACTGTAACGATCACCTGCCTGCAGAGAGAGCACAGACAAGTGAATCACACAGTACACTAAATACTTCCTTTTAGCTGGTTTAACTGTTTACTCATAACTTTTAGTTCACTATTTCAGCTGTTTCAAATTTTAGCCAACTAAACTTTTTATATCTTTGGCCCACTTTTTAAACTTGAAGTGTTTTTACATTAGTTTTAGCTGTTTCATCTGTTAACATTACTTTAAAGGACACCTTTTTCAGCCTGGACCCAACTTCCCTGTGTAAATTTATCAAAGAGACTGATGTGAACAACAGTTTAAATTGTTCCAGCAAAGGAGGCACACGAGGCAATTAACCATCATCACTGTATGTCTATAGTGATAATTATAGAGCAGAGTGGCTTAGATTGCTGTTAGAGGTGTAGGTCTGCAGGTCTTTAGTGACCACAGCGATGACTATCTGTCAAAGAGGAGGAGAAATCAGGGTGCTGGTGGCTTAGTGGATAGAGCAGGCACCCCATGTAAAAAGCCATGCCTTGCTGCAGTGGCCATGGGCTCGATTTCAGCCTGCAGCCCCCTGCTGCGTGTCATCCCCCTTCACACTACACTGTCATTTATAATCTTTAAAGAGGAGAAGAAATCCAGAGCATATTTTCCTACAGAAAACTACTGCTCCAAGAGTGGATTTACCTGCTGCGGACAAGTGGAAGTAGGCTAATGCTATTCGCTAACGTTATTATGTTTATATTGCATTACATTACACATGATAAAGTCAAAAGCAATAAATCAATCAACGATTGGGAGGTGCAAATTATCAACCGACTGAGCAGTGATGTTAAGAGTAGCTATGTTTCCATCCAAACATGATTCGAATCATTGGGAAATGTGCATTAAAAGAAATACGAATCCTGTGTGTTTCCATTAAATGTACGGACTTTGGTGAGTTGGCGAGTTTTCTGCAGAACCAGAAACAAAACAAGTCTCGCATTCTTCTTCTTTTACATTTTCTGGCGGTTGGCAACCAGCTTGTAAATGCATTACCGCCTTCCCGACCCAGAGTGTGGATATCACCATGGAGAGTGGTGCGCTACGTCAGACTTAATTCGAACATAACTGTTTCCATCCCCCATTTTGCGAATCAACATTTTTTTGAATCAACCAAAAACTGGCTAAAGCGAGCGTATTTTAGTTTGTGCAGATCTAATTTTTTTAATTAGAATTTTTCCGTTTCATAATTTTTTCCGATGTGACACTTCTTGATGCGCATCTACACAGGCTGATGGAAACATGGCTATTGATTACCTATTTTCATCAGCATACTGACACTATTATACAACCTATAATATAGTTTTGTGATATTTTATGCCTACATTTGCCCTTCCTATACATCAAGAAGATACCTACTGGCTATGAATGAACGGTAATGTTAGTTATTCTATGAGCCCCTATATACATCTATCCATTCATTTTCTAACCGCTTATCTTCTTGAGGGTCGTGAGGGGGCTGGAGCCTATCCCAGCTGACACTGGGCGAGAGGCAGGGTACACCCTGGACAGGTTGCCAGACTATCACAGGGCTGACACTTAGAGGCTGTTTACACGTGACCGGCTATTTTCATAAACGGACATTTCACCGTCCGTTTTCAAAAAGATCTTCGTTTACACTTACCCGTGTATATATACACAAGAGCATGCCAAACCTGTAGGTGGCAGTGTAACGAGAAGCTCAAGCCTTCCATGTATCCATTGTCACCTTAGCAACATAGGTCGCATTTTTGACACAGGCGCAAGTTCCGGCGCATACTGTGACGTCAGCTGCCTATAACTCCGTTTATCTCTGTTTATCTCAGTTTACATGCAAACGCGCAACCAGAGTTTTCCAAAATCTCCACTCTGGCCGGAGTTTTTAGAAAGACTCGTTTTCAGAGGAGAAATCTCCGTTTGCGTGTAAACGAAGGGCACAAATGAAGGAAGATGTCTCCGTTTATCAAAATCACCGTGTACGTGTAAACGGCCTCATAGAGACAGACAACCATTCACACTCACATTCACACCTATGGTCAATTTGGAGGCACCAATTAACCTGCATGTCTTTGGACTGTGGGAGGAAGCTGGAGTACCCAGAGAAAACGAACGCTAACACGGGGAGAACATGCAAACTCTGCACAGAAGGGCTCCCACACCCAAGATTGAACCAAAAACCCTCTTGCTGTGAGGCGACAGTGCTAACCACCACACCACCGTGCCGCCCTGCCCCTATATACATGGTCTTTTCTAATAAGATAGTCATTCGTTAGTCCCGCAGTGGGGAGATTCGTGGTGTTACAGCAGCAGAGGGGATAGTGTAGCAACAAGAGGCATCAGCAAGATGTAATGAATATGTTAAAGAGTAAAATAAAAATCTCTGCTGCCTTTTTTTTCTTTCTCCTTGTCTGCTCTCCATGCGTATATTCCATCACGGGGAGCAAGCCTGAGCTGGGAAATCAGGTAAATAATAATCAATGATACTGAGAATTTTTTAGACAACACTCAAATACATTTTCTGTAAACTAGTCTGGTTGTTAAACTCCATCAAAATCTCATTCATGTTTCCACCGTTGTTTTCCTGCAACAAGTGACATCTCCTATGATTTTATTTCATAGAGAGACTACTGCTTAACGAGGCGATAACAAAGGTAAAGAGACACTCCAGATACTTACAATACTGAACCGAATCAGATTTATGGATAGTGTTCTCCTTATTTTAAATGTATTAATTGCAGATTCATAATTGCTTTCATGAAATAGAGATATTTGAGTTTAGCGGAGTTGATTAGTTGAGCTCACACACACACACACACACACACACACACACACACACACACACTGCAGGAGTACCTCCAGGGTAAGTAACCCTGATGGGGAATCACTGTGCAAAGGCTCAGCGCATGCTGCCTCACTGGCATGACTTAGTGTTGTGCATAAATGGAAATGAGCTGTCATTAATGTCATTAGTTACATCTTTGTCTTTTTGACAAGTCACAATATGTGCCGGGTTAAAGCTCTACAAGGACATTCTTTCAGTAATTACCATCATTGCACTCACCTGTTAGCACCACCTTGCCTGGCCTTGTTAGAAATTTTACACACTGATGAAGGCTGAAGCAGAAATGTGTCAGCTTTGCCTTTTGAGCTAATGAAGTCCGGTGTTAAGTGAGGACTATTTTTTCCATCTGCTTTCTCTTTTTCATGTGGGTATGCTGCCTTCCTCTTATAAGATTGTTATTTTTCGGTTGAGCACTCATCAAAGGCTTTTATTCAGTGAAGCACACTTCTACCTCCACTGAGTGTAGCCTATGCAATATATTCATGCTGTCTGTAAAATATTCAGAGTGCATCTGAATACCGTATGGTATGCAACAAAGATCAGCGACTGTTTATTTGTGGGAAAACTGCATGCTGATTGCAAAATACTGATTGGTCTGGGTGTCATTTTTTTCTATATGCCTGCTTCAAGGTCACAAGATGAACCTGTACAGAATCCAGTACTTTCATATTTTCACTTTGACAGTGATTTGTGGAAAAGAACATGTAATTTTTTTGCCTCTCGTGGTTTTACACTTGTGTGGCACTAACGGCACGGAGATAAAGAAACAATTCCATTTTGTTTCTAACTTCTGCGTCTCATGAATTATTAAATGTGGAGCAGCAGTCACTCAGCAGTCAGGAATAAGAAATCAGTGCACAGAGGAGAGTCACCTCAAAAAAAAACAAAAAAAAAACGAATTGGAGTTGTGCTCCTAATGAAATGCTTGCTCGGGGAGGGAATGAAGGATGGGAGGTGGAAGTAGCTGAACGAAATTGAGTGTATGACGCAGTGTAGAGGTCGATGCATTGGATCTGCTTTTCCTTTGCCCCCTGCTCCGTTTTCCTCTGCATGGGTGTAGCATGCATGAAATTAGCATACAGTAGTCTTTAGGGCAAAGGTCCAACACCAAATCCTCTGTGTATGACAGATAAAAAAACTCTTTGAGAATGAGTCTGATGGGGCATTAGAGGACATAATTCAAACTAGCTCAAAAAGATGCTTTAACTACACGCTGTACACTGGCTAAATCACATGCAGACACACACATGAAAGCCTGGTTTAATGCTTTTTTATTTATTATTTTATTATTATTATGAGTCCATGATCCATCTCTAAACAAAACTGCAGCCCCATCACTAAACATGATTAAAGAAATGTTCTAATCAAATTGGTATAAATTGGTTTATTACTTGTAAGTCTTTATTTTATCACCTTGAATCCCATCGCTTGACTGAACTTCCATTTATAGTGAAGACCTGACCATGGCAGTGTTATGAACAGGCCCGAACACTGCAATATATATCACACAAAATAAGTCAAATGAAGTCAACGCTGTATGTATCAATACCAAGTCAATTACCTCAAATGAAAGGGGACTCTGGTTTCCAATTATACAGTGGCTTAACTCTTTTTCCCATTTACATACCAATATCTTGTTTTTCTTTTTTTTAATAACTATAGGCCAACAGGCTAAGTCCATTTTGTTCACTGGGCTGAAGTAATAGTGTAATTCAATACAGTGTAACCACTTTCTGATTTATCCTTAAAGTTATTGCAGAACTTTTTTTTAGGAGAAGTCAGCAGAAGTGAGCCTCGACGCCGCAAATGCTTAATTTGGGGTAAAATAAGTAAAGGCTATGAGGAACAGATCCTACAATGAAAGTCATCCAAACAGAACTAAAAGAAAATTGACAAGTAATTACATGCAGTTCAGTACATCATAAATGCATCCTAATGTCTGTGCAATGTGTCGCAATTTATCTATATCCAATTGACAATTGCTACAGGCTTGGCAGAAATGAGTTTGCACACTTCCATTCTTTTCACTCACAGTATGCACGTTTGCTTGGCTTGGACAGTAATGTCAGGTGACAATGACAGTAAACATCTGGTTTCATTTGTACTCCAGCCTTTACCTTTATGAGTACAGATAGTAAGGAATAGAACGTGTAATTATATTTGACTAAAAGGCCAACTGTGTTTTTTTTTACACAGTTTTAATACATTTAAAAGTAATATAAATCAGATATTTCATGTTACACCTGCATAGTATCTATAGGTCTACATATTTAATGTCCTATTTTAAGTAATTTAAACGCAAATAATTGGTGTGAGCAAATATGTGGGTATCATTTCAACATTGGGGGAACACATGAAACAGGGTTTGGGCGTCCTCTGTCAAACACTTGCATTCTTGCAAATTTTTATGCAATTAGCGGGTAAATGCAATCTGTGCCTTTTCTGCCTCAATTAATTGTGTAGATGACATCAGTTTTGTAAAAATAAAAGTCCTCTGCTATGTTCATTTTGCAGCGGCAACCTCTGAGGCTAAAAGATGAAGCCAACATGGAAGTTCCAGAAACTGCAATTCTTCTAATGGCCACTTGAGGGCCAAGACACACCGGCGGCAAATGCCAGGTGTTATGCCACTGTCCTATTTCCAGCCTCACCATCCCTGGAATTAAATGCATTTCTCCCCCACTCAATCTCTGCTTGTTCATACCTGCTCCCGTAGCAGCTCTTTTTCCTCTGCTCCTATGAAAGCTCGACTCCTCTCCTCAACATGGATGTATAAAGAGAATCCTGTAGCCGTTGTTATGTCTTGTGTGTGACAAAGAATGGATGAGGAGAGTCTCATTGTTGAGGTCAGGACATATCCCAAGCTATCAGACTCACAATCCTGTCATTAAAAAGACAATGGCCAAAAAAATATTGCCTGGTGAGTCATAATTCTGGAGATCGGCAGCTCAGGTGAGAAATGAAGTTTAAACTGGGGCTGTCTACACATGATTTTAAGCTAATGCAGAGGTAGAGGAAGTACAAATCTTTCAGTAAAAGTAGTAATGACTTTACGTGGTCGTCTGTTGACGAGCTGCAGCATGACAGTGTCCAGTGTGTGCTAGGGATTGTGGTGGCGCTGTTGTGTTACTATAGACCCCCATGTTGAAATGCCCAACCTTACAGCAGAAATAAACATGTTTACAGTCTGGTACACGAAGCGATTTTGGTCTCTATAGCTAATTTCATCATTTATGATAACTGTACAGGGGGAGAATTTTATATAACTAACCTATTTACATGTTGTTAAAGTTGTGTTTAATTATGGGTGGGCTGCTTTGAGTGACAGGCTTCCTGCCAGTAGTGTCCTCGGCTTCACAGTCAGAGCCACCCCTCGTTCCTCCACAGTAACACCCTCTTTTCCAAATATGGTCATGTCTGGCTCCAAAAATCCAAGATGGACAAAGCCAAAATGCTGAACTAAAAGTCCACAAACCAATGGGTGACGTCATGGTAGCTATGCCCATTATTTTTACAGTCAAATGCACATGCTCTGAATATTGAGGAGGATGCCTGCCCCACTTTAAAGCTACATCAATGGGTCTTGTCTAACTTCGGAGCATCACTATGCCTGCATGTGAATCTAAATCAAAAGAAGTGAATCTGTTTGGACCAAACTTTTCTTCACTGCGAGCTCAAACTCAATTGCTGTTGATTTCCAATTCCCAGTAATGCATAATATTCAGGCTGCATATACAGGTTGACTCTAATACATTCAGACGATAAACTGTTTGGATGGACATTGCTCAACAACACAATCTGGATGCTCGGATGTCACAAATACTTAAGGCATGACTGTAATATAAATGTCAAACTCTTTCAAAGTCACTGTGGGGATGCAGAGCCAAGTTTCTCCATCTGAAAGCATTCCTGCTCACTCCCATTAAGTCTGTCTATATTTATGCATGTGACCTGACCCAGTGTGGAAGGCAGTGCTGACTGGATAATGAACACTGAGTTGGGTGAGCCTGATCTGGTATCAGTTCTACAGAATCCCCTCTCATAGGTAGAGACAGCAGCAAATCAGACCTCACATCAGTCTCAGAAGCCATTTCACCTCAGAGCTAACAAGCACAGGGCACCAGAGACAAGAAGCTTGTCAGCCATTTTTTCCACCTCCAGGGGCGTGTTCTTCTGAACTTTTAATAACCTTTAAACTACCATCTGATTGGAGGTCACAGGCCTTTGGGTAAGTTGTCTCTAATGGGCTCATTTTCTCCCTTCCTCGTGGTGACATTTCAGGTCTTCACATGTCCGTCACCGCGCCCCTACCCCATGCTGACTGTAGCTGTCTCTTCCAACAACAGAGGCGCAGCACCCACTGAGAAAAAGCATTTGGTGCTTCTGAAATTCAATCTCACTGTTAAGTGCTTGGATGTCATCCTCACTGGTTATTGAATTATTTACATTGCAGTGAATTTGTTTTCTTGCTTTTGCTATCTAGAAAATAAGCTTTTGGATTTGATTTTCACAAAAAGCGGGGGTTAAGTTCATTAATTCTGTCGAGGACAAGGACGATTCACCACAAAAAAACATTCCTGTGTTTTATTTACCGAAAAAGGTACATTTGAGTAAACAGTCACAGACAAAAGAAAAAGTGACAGCAGAGAGACACTGAGTGCCGAATAGACGGTAGGACAAATGAGTCATATCACCCACAAGTTAGTGAAGTAGCAGCCCACACGTCAGTGAAGACATGTTTTGTCCATGACGGTAATTAGTTGGAGAATAAGCTGTGCGTCTGACAGGATATCCACCCACATCTGATTAGTGTGCTTGCAGGTAAAATAGTTTCTTTCCGAGGTTTTCTCCTTGGATGTGTACAGGCTCTGTATTAGTACACCAGTATAGTGTTATTTTTAAAAGAGTCTTACTACTGAATACAGTTGAACTGTCAATAAGCTTGGTAGTGGAGTGACTAAATACATTTTTTGTCCACCTTGTCATTTCCAGGGACTGAAAGCCACCCGTCTCACATAGCATGTGTTAGAGACTATCATTTGTCGGTGGCCATTTGCCATCTCTTGTTGTCCAATTGTGTACCTGGCAGGCAGCAACAGGACTGAGCCGTGCCAAGAGGAGGCGTTTGGCCAGACACGTCCTTGACTGAGAGCAATAATGCAGCACATATGGTGATAGAAAGGATGGGAGTCATTGATGGCTGAAGAAGCTGTCTTTCTTTGGTCTGGATGTATCACTTGGCTCTGATCAAACCAAAATCTGTGTCTACGTTTGTGAAAGCCCCAATCAGAGAACAGACCAGAGCTAATTCATTGGCCTGAAGCAATCTACCAAGAAAGACAGAGGGAACATGAAAGCAGCTTTCCCGCTCACTCCACTTCTATTGCAAAATACTTTCTTAGATCTCACCCCGAGTCTCACGCTGTCCTCTTTGTTTCTCGTTTTTCATTTTTGTGCCATTGCTTTAACTTTCATTTATATTTCTTTTTATAGGCAAATACTGTATTGGGCACAGACTGTGGACTTCTGACCAATTATCTGCCTGGACTTGCTCTAAATTTTGGTATCTATCGCCTGTCCAATTAGTGGGCAAGAACAGAGTGAAATGGAAAAGGAGAAAAAGGCTCAAATGGGTGTAGTAATGAGTGGTGGCTGGCACAGAAAAAAACAGTTTCATGACTACGTGAGCATTTAAACTGTGTTAAATACTTAAGTTTTCTTTAAGGAGTTGTACTTCTTTTAATTAGATACCGCAGTTGTGATGGTTTTAAATCATTTTTTAATTCATAATGTACCTTATTGTTATTAGACGGTCACAAAATATATTTAACAAATCAACCGATCAGTCAAATGTATTGGTAACAGAACTGTGCCCTTAGACACAAAGCTGCAGACAGATGCAGGATTTCGAACCACATCAAATCTCATATTGTATGCTAATAGTAATGCTGCTGTTTCACACTGCGGCTTTGCCCAAATCTTATCAAAAACTCAGTCGGCAGCAACCCAGCATAGAAATGAGCTCTAACAGGTTGGCACAGGACAGCGGTCACTCATAAACCACAAAGCCCCTTAGGAAAGCAGTCACTCACGGGTGAGCTTGGCATTATACAGAATCCTTACCAATTCCCTTTACATCTACGTCCTGAGCTGTGATCCTCTCTATAGATTACGTAATTGTCAGTCTATTCATTCTTCTTTGTGCCATGCTGCTCCACGTACAGTTTCTGGTTAGTTTTGATTTGGGAAAAGACTGCTGTGACGTTGTGACTCTGTGGCAGGTGTTAATATCCTTAGGTTCAGACCGCTGTGAGTTCACCAGGGGGAAATTTCCAGATTCACTCCAACTGTACGGTCAAACTTTATGTTTCTTATAAGTGATGGAACTGACAAACTCAGAACAATACAGAACACTCAAAGAGTAAGATAGGCCCGTACTGTAGCCTATGCTCAGTCAATTGGTGGCCCATGGGCCACATCTGGTCCAGAAGCGACCTGTGAGTGGCCCAGCACACATAAATCTGATATACTGGTATGACAAAATATATAAACTACATATAGTGTCTTGAAGTATCAAACAAGTGACCCATTGCTTCCTTCTCATCTTTGTTGAGTTACACATGTGCAGTAGCAATCAGGCAAGATGTTCAGATTGGTGTAGCAACACCATGGATGTATATATAAAACTGGATACAGTGTTGGTGGTGCTCCTTGTTCATTCCTATGAAAGTTGCTCAGTCACATGTATAGCCAAAAAAGTTCAACCGCTGCATATAAAATTAAACAAATGGTCGGCACTGTGTGGCTCATAAAGCATCCGCACTAGAGACTTCAGCTGGTTGAGCTGGCTACTTCCAGTTTAGCTCTCTACTAGCTTAATTGGGGAACAAATTATTCAGTTATTTTTTTAACACACGTGATTACATTTTGCCAACACACACACATGGTTGGGTTTAGGCAACCAAAGCACATGGCTAGATTTGAAAAAAGAACAAGGCTTGGCTTTATAATGTTATGGGATGCAAACACCACTCTCCAGGGTGAAATTTGGTGTTTGGTAGACCCATCCATCACCCCTCTCACTGGGACTTTTTCTGCCTTAACTTTTGTTCTTGTCCCATCGTGTTTCCGCCTGACACTGCAGAGCACTGTTACACGTAAACTGTCATAGTGACTGGTCGAGTATCATGCCGATGTTAAAGGAGGCTTTTCTCGTCAGTGTCACAAGTCATTGCCCAAGTGCCGGATTTCGACGACGTTGGAGTGAGACTGGGTTGGTGGGACAGAAAGGGGGAGATGAATGGAGATATTGGTGGTGAGAAATAGTGTGTTATTGGTTACTGTTATTGCCTCTTGTTAGGGTTCTGTGCACTGATAACACTGATAGCTCTTTTTTATTCTGTTTCTGAATTTTATGATGTGCCTGAGTCAGATATGTGACCAAGTTTGTTCTCTATTTCCAAAGTAAAACAATAAACATCACTATTATTTACTGCATTTATTTGCATTATTTTTTAACTGTCATTACCAAAAGCTATAAATAGATTTTGAATAGGCTGCTGAATATGTCTGGCCCATCTACATTCCCTGTTTTAAAATGCAGCCCAACTGAATTTGTAATTGAACAGCCCTGCTCTAGCCCACTGCTCTATGTGGCTTTTTCCTCACTGTTGTCTAACACACACACACACACACACACACACACACACACACACACACACACACACACACACACAGGCTCTCTCCCCTATCTCCACATCAAGCTGTATTCCAAATTACAGAGGCCTGAATCTAACACTGGTAATATCAAAACAGCAGCAAGGCGATGGAGACACATCACAGAATGTAAATGCTACTGAGAGAAGACCAACAATAAGCATGAAACTGAAGACTGCTGCTTGGACAGCTCAAGTGATATTTTTTAAACAGGGAATAATGAAAACTTTAAGCCTGATTGAATAACTAACAATTGGAGTGTCATAACAAGAATGGAATTTGAAGTTGTGGGTGATGAAGGCCACTTTAAACATTTATAACAAATTGCTAATGTGTGACTTGGGAAATCAGAGTGTGATACATTATGCCGAGCATCAATAGACTAAACTGTTTTTTTATTGAGTCTAGCACTATACTCCCTATTTAACGTCACTATAAATTTTAAGCACATGTCATGGTGCAGTAATGCAAACCTACCTGACGGATCAATTAATAATCTTGTGATTAATGTAACTGATGGTGGATGTCAAAAGAATGAGTTACTAACACAGGGTGTTAAGGAAAATGTAAACAGCTGGTTTCTACTCATAGAACAGTCATCTTAAATACTAAAAATAAAATATTAGAATTTTCTGAAAAGGACCGGGAGCTCAGTTTTCCCCTTCACACAATTCCCACGGGATCAGAGATCTGTCGCACGAAAATGCGACACAAAAAGAATCTGCCTGAGTCGTATTTCTGTTAAAGACCTCTGTGCACCTCCCTTTCATACACTCTTGTCTGTCATCTCCACTTTCCTCCCGTCCTTTTATTTCCATTTTATGTCCTCTCTCCTTCCTGAAATCACTGGATCGCGTAGCTGATATCCTCCCAGCAGCCCCGTTATCAGGACACTTTCAATAGTGTGGTTGAAAATAGAAAGAAGTGGTTGGCAGGTTGCCTTGCTGTTGTCACCTTTGGGTTATAGATAAAAAAAATCCTACAGCAGCCCATGTGACCATCCAAATGAAAGTGCAAGACTTTGAGCACTTTATTTAACTGACTTTATTTCTGACTAATGCGGAAGGTAACAGTTCCCGTTCTGAGTTGAGCCAATGTTTAACCAAAAGACTGAGACTCCTACACAAGTAGAGTGCTCCTTCACCTCTGATGAAACCGCTGGAGGAGACACAAAATCAATTTTTCAAGCTATTTGCAAGATATATTTTTTGTTTGTTTAGTGAGACTACTACCTTTTAGGAACAAAGTCATAATGACGTCAGTTTGTTAGCTGGAGGCAAAACACGATGCAATTCCACAGGGCTGTAGGCTACACACAAGTCTTAAAATGTTGTCTTGTTTTGTTATTTGGTGCTAGAATAGGAGTCATGGCTTAAAACTTAAATTTGAACCCATACCAGCCGCTGGTCAACGAAAACAAAGACAACTAGGGTTAAATGCGATAAGACAAAAGGACTAGATGAAGGTGATCATCAAAAATGTTCACGTATGCAGCGCACACTTCATATCAGGTTAGGGGAAAGTGTTTCCTGTTGTAGGGATGAATAACGTTACGTGCATTAAGGGTTATTATGTCCACCTCATCAGAAATCAGTCCCTCCAGGATCTCGCAGCAAAAACCCCTTGAATTTGTGGCCAATTTTGTAAAAAATTGTGATAAAAATTGTGGAATTTTTATGTGTTTTTTTTGTGGGAAATTGTGGCAAATGAGAAAAAAAAAGTGATTTTTTTTTTTTAAACTACTACCTCCAAAAAAAGTCATGTAATCACTTGCTATAATAATCATACTGAATATTACAAAAAAGCTGCAAATGTTTTTTTATAGTTCTCTTTAGTTTTATTTAATTAGTTTCAAAACATGGACTTCAATAATTTTGCAAAAAAATCCTTAGTGAATATTGTAGCTCTCAAACATGACAATGTGACTGTAAAACAACCTGGAAGCTACATCTTCTGTAAACATAACATTTTAATAAATTCAACACATATTATATGCATTTAAACAGTGCAAATTATTAGAGGAATATTGGATTTCTCTGTAACGCTAGCTTTGTAGTGCATTCGCTAACGTTAGCTTCGATAGCAAAACAAACTGTCCTCCTTTGTAAAATTGCCGTAGTCATTAACCACAAAGCCGACCGTCCCACATTCAGCAGTCCTATCAAATCATCCATCCACTGAGTGAGAGCATACAGGTCGGCCAGTCTGGTCCCGTTGGTCAGTGTTTACTTATTCAAGTAACACTCATGTCCACTCATGTCGTGTCCACGATTTTCCTAGCTTCCTCTCGGATGCATACTGCTATGTCATCATTACCTTTTAGTAAGGTCTCGACCAGGCCTCTGTGCGTTTTTTTTTTGTTTTTTTTTTGCTACACGCTCATAAAAGTTCTGATCTGAACACAATAAAATAGGAAAATACAGGCAGAGGAGAGAGTCTGCGGAAAAATACACTGCCACACTTCTGGTGGGTTATAGGTGATGACTGAGAGGGATTACTATTACTATAGGGATTATTATTGAGTCTAAATATAGGCTTTTTAGGATTTGCTGCATAGTAAAAATTGTATTTAAAATATCTTGTAATCACATGATGTAATGTCACTGTTGGAACTGAAGACAAGTGATAAATGTAATAATTCCAAAGAGTGAGCATACTGTATGCATTGTTTTAGGTTATTCTAAAATATTCACTCTGCTTCTCTATCTTTCTTATTTTTTTGTTTATGGTCTTTCTGCACTTATATGACTGCACCTTTGCCCTCTAAGTTTGTGATCACACACTACAGGATGCTAAACTTTTTCTTCATCTGTGCATTCCTCTCAGCCCGGAACTCTACATGACATCAGCGCGGATGCAGGTCTGTAAAAGTGTCTGTGCTGTCTGAGAGGATGTCACTGACTCATCACTGTCAGGGTACTTTTCCCTTTCTGAAAAATAAGGTCGTATCTTGCACCTTCCACTGCACATACTGAGTTATTGTCTTCTCAAGTGTTGTCATAACTTAAGGACTGTTGAATTCTATACAGATCCATTTTGAATATTCATAGCGGAAATTAATGGAATTTTTGGATCCTGTTTGCCCTCTTCCCGTTCTTCAAACTGGTGAATTAATTTCAAGTATGCACTGCTGAATTTTAAGCACTGTGTTTCAGCAACACTTAAACATTAACACATTTTATGCAGCCTCTCATTTTCAGTTTAATTCAAAAGACGTGCTAATGGTCTTACACACAAATTATATACATTACCAAAGCTGAGAAAATGAAAAATATTAACTACAGAAGAGATCAGTTATGTGAAATATAATTCATTCAGCATTTCTCCCATTCGAGTAACAACTTCCAGCTCATTATGCAGATAAAATTGCTAATTCATTCTTCTCACTACATAAATATTACATTTTGGAAGAAGGTATATTGGCACACTTAGGGTATTTTTTCTTCACTTTTTCAAAGTAAAGCACTCACAATGTTGTGGGTAGTGAAATTCTGTCTCTTTGCCTTTGTGGTGAGAAAAATTAACAGTCTGGCAGGTCGGCATGTGTCAGCACTGTGAATATTTAGCGGTGAAACCTTGTTAGAGAGAGACAATGGGAAACCATGATTGCCAACAATGATAACACACTGTCATCAGCAAAAAAAAAAAGTCACAGGTTTAATAACATGTTTGTGTCATGCAGTGTGAAAACTACGATAGATTTCTGTTGATGCTCTAAAGAGAAGGGAGACAGAGCTGGTTGTCCTGGATCCCTATTTCATGCCATGACATTGGTTGAAGGAGCTAGTGCTTTTGTTTCTAGCTGTCATTTCATCATGATCATATCATTTCATTCAGTGTACATCTTTGACAGAATTTCAGAGGAAGTCTATAACCTGGCATTGCCAGAGCAATTGGCATATGCAAACTAATCTGGAACCTCTCTGTTTATTTTCAGTTTAGATCAAATTTCCTCTGGATGCAACTGGATAGACCTAAACCAATCAGAGCAACTAAATGAATGACGTAGTGCTGAGCAACTGACAAATGTAAATGGACTATAGAGTGCAGAGATGAGCTCTGATGGTGTAGCATCAATATGTCTGTGATCGAGTGTCGCCGTTTTTGCCATCAGAATGTTAAAACAGCACTTCAACAGAAAGTTCCACATCCGCTGCAGCCATCTTGGTTGTTTTCAAAAATGCCTCAGCGGTGCTCCTCTTCACTAAGCTACAAGTGCACAAGCAGGTGCACAAGCCAAAAAAGACGTCATCACATAATTTGTGTTAAATGTAAAGGCTCCGGAAGTTGTAAATCACACCCACCTCATATCAGATAAGCACTGTGATTGGATTGAAGCAGGACCAGAGGCGTCTGTCGGGGCAAATAAATCATGAGCTCGCAGATTCGTCTGATTCCCAAGATAGAACGACTCGAGGTTGAAACTCATTCCTCGACTTGTCACTAGAGTCTAGGATGACTATAAAGAGGCTACAGTATACAGTATGTTTTTTTTTTTTTGCCAATTTTAAAGCTTAAAGTTATCATTATTCAGTTGCTGTAATGATAGGGATACATTGGCATTTTGCAACCAGCTTTTTGGCCTAACAGTGTGGGAAGTATGTGTAAATAAACTAGAGTAAGCTTCTTTGAAAATTCTCAGTCATCCAGGTCATGGTTATCCTAAGTGCTGTTTTGTAGACAACTGGACTTGCTTGAGTTTCTTGAAGATATTTCACCTCTCATCCAAGAAGTGTCTTCGGTTGTGAAGAACTGAACTGAAGAACTGATTGAGCCTCTTGGATGAGAGGTGAAATGTCTTCAAGAAACTCCAGCAAGTCCAGTGGCCCACGAGATAGCACTTAGGATATGGCAAATATCCTTTCATCTTACCAGTGCCCAGATCTTCCTGCTAACCTCCCAGCTGAAATCTGTTGGTTTAAGGGCTATTGCTCAAACTACAGATTGTACCTCCGCCATTTAGTAACCCCACCACCACCACCACGGACACAAGAAAAAGACCTGCTTCTCTCTTTCTCTCTCTCAAAGCAGACCAAAGCCAGATCAAACTATAAAACCATGCAGTGCTGATCAAATATAAACCAAGATTATGTTACTGTATTGCCTATTTCCTACCTACACTGTCCGCAGACACAAAATTTAGTGCACTGTTTGGCTGTAATATGAGAATTTGTGAAGAGGAAATGGGTGCCATGCTGTTTCAAACAGGGGCTGAAAAAACTGAGATCTAACTATAAAACTAGCCAGTGCCGATAAAATAAGAGCAAAGATTCTGTTACTGTGTTGCCTATGTTTCATCTAAAGTGTTTACAGAAACTTATTGTAGCTTACTGTTTAACTGTAATTCAAGACACAGCCATATTGTTCCCTGTGACAAAATGGCCAAGCTTGCATTATGTCATCCACCAGTATGAACATAGGTTTTGTTTTCCCTCTTGCACAAAAGCAAATGTCACAGTCCTTTTTCTCAGTTTTTTCTGGTCATATGGCACCAATTTCAAAAGTATTTTCATTTTTCTACTGCACAGACAGCTGGGTTTTATAAAAAAAAGACTGTATTTCCAGCAGTAAAATACCTCTCAAAGTCATGTTTTCTTCCAACTAAATGTGTTCCAAATGTCAAAATATGATAATAGCTGTCTAATGACAAACAAAACAACATGTTCACACATAGCATTGGTGATGGAGGCATTCATAATGATGAACAAAATTCCCTGTCACAGTAAGGTATAAGCAACACCATGTTTTCTATTTCCCCTGGCCTAAATGTTTCTAACTATTGTACCCTGATGGAAAATAATGGTAGAATGCGGGCGACAGAAAATGTGAGGCAAGCTCGTGTAATCAATACTGCAGCGCTGAGAACTCCGTTTGCTGCATTTTTATCATTCATGGTGTCAACATCATCATCAACAACACGCTAGAAAACGGCGTGGGTGAAAGGGATAGATGAGAGGGAAGGATAATATGTCTTTCAGTCCAGCAGACAGCAGCCTGCCAAACTGTGATCACCATCTCTTTTTCTCTTGGGGGTCAATTCAAAGCTTTTCCCTTCAGATACTAAAATTTGTTATTTTGGTTCAGATATCGCCACCCAACTGCCACATCTATAGAGACCTACCCTGGAGCGAATACTGACACCTTTCCCAGGTGTCTTGGCTGAACAATAAGCTTATTGGAGAGTATAGAGTACCATTTCTTTCTGTGTGCCAATTGTTTCCCGCTCACAGGTTATGGAGAACGCTGTGAGCCTTTTTCTGATCTGTCACACACTAAATCATGGCGGATCAACATAGATTGAAATCATTTTCTTTTATATCACATTCACTCCGAGCAATTTATGAAGAATATCCATGTCACTGCCTTGGAAAATATGTGCAAATTTAATGCAACTGTTAAAAAATGAATCTGATATCTTCTTAGAATCAGTAGAAGTGATGGAATATTTATTTAGTTGAGGTTTTTTTGTCAGGTTGTATTCATATTTAGTGTGACTGTTCACAAGCTATGCCCTGTAGGCTTTCTGAATACATTAGCGATTACTATCTGATATTATTATCATGAAATACAAGTCCTTTATCTCTCTGCTCTCCAGATAAAAATGAGCAACTTTAAATTTTGCTTTTTTTTTCTCCCAAGTTGTTAAAAAATACAGGCAGGCAAGCCCTCCCTCTGCTGATTTTCCTCTTGTATCCAACTGTGTCACACAAGAAAATCAAATCTGACAAGTAGAGAACATTTGAAAATAGCATTTAAACAATCAGCCCTGTTGCTTCATGACATCATCAGGAGTTTGGTGTTATTTGACAATGCCAGTCGGCTACTTTTCCACTTTGTTGTGGCAGAAATGTTCAATGTCTGATCACTCAAAGAAAATTTTAAATCCAAGAATTAAATCACTTCAAACACACTGATTGAAAAAGAGCACACAGTAACATATTCTCTCCCCCTCGATCGGATTCGCTGAGGGAATCAGTGCGTAACCCCCCCAGGGTTTATACATCCATATAGCTTTGAAGAATTTGTTTACTCTCAAGATCAAATAATGTTTTTGACCTTGACTTATTTTCTTTTGTACCAGACCAAGTTTTCTACTTCATAGTTCATCCCTAAGGGGGTCAGTAAGCTTGACCAGCCTACAGGGTCCTTATCTATATGAGCAAGGGCATGCTGAGCTCCACGGCCACAATCCAGGACCCCTGTGGCTGTTTGGACTGCAGGGTGCGCCCCAAAGTCTACTGGCAGCAGCGGCGGGATTTTCTCTGCAAATAAGAAAGTGGAAAAAAACATAATCGCAAAGAGATTCACGATTCCTGACCCACTGCATCCAATGACCTCCAGCTCATTCTCCAGACTTTACCGGCAACTACTCCGAAGAGACACAGCATTATCTGCAAACTTCAAGTCTGTGAGGTCTCAACCAAACGGGCTTATTTCTTGTCGCTTGTGTAACTCTGGTGCCATGGATGGATTACTGAACAGGCCTACCGGGCACAGACCCAGGGCCCTGTGGGATAAACATCTTTTCTCAGGGCCAGGTGCAGTAGATCTTTCACCCACACTGGTTACTTTTCCAATAAAGACAATGCAGTCCATCAGAGTTCAGAGTGAAACAGGTTTACTGTGAATCTTCTAAGGTTGCACACAGAAACTGAGCTAGTCCCAGGAGCAGACCAGGGGCTTATTTATGCTCAACGTTAGATACAGAAATTGAGATGGACGGAGCCTTCTGTTGGTACTCTTCATCTGTATTTGTGTATATTTTCTGAAAGCTTAAGGATACAGATGAGGCAGGGCAGTACCACCGGAGATAGTGGAGGTAGTGAAGCATAGTTCAGGTGAGATACAACAACAGGAGATGCTGAAGAAATTTAAATAATGGCAGAGCAAAACAAATCGGTAACATAGTGAAAAGGAATTCTCACTCCACATGTTGGGATGTATGTATATAATGGACGAACAGACAACAATGCTGCCTCTGTTTAAAGCTACAATTTAACAACGTCCTCCACCGTTGCCTCATTTGTTGTGAAACTTCTGACTCTGCCCTCTAGTGCTACCAATTGGATGAATGTCTGTCAACACAGTGGTCACATGAAAGTATGAGGGCAGTGACATTTACAAGGTTTGAAATGGCCTTACCTATTTTCATACATAAAGGGAGTTTAAATGAGCTTTAAACTGTTTCAATATTACATTCACTTTTATTGCCCCGCCTGCTGTGGGACTTTGCTGGCCGAGCCCTCCTGTCCTGCCACCATCTGATCACTACTCATTTACTTTCAACACTGTTTCTTGAACTCAGCACACACTCTAGGTATCAACCCGTTCCTGGCATGATTGTTTCTCATCTTTCTGCGCATAGTGACATTGCCTGTATACATTTTGCAGGTACACACACTAACTTGTGTACAGGCTGCAAAGGCATATACAATTGTCCTTAGCTTTTCATCCAGGTTACAAAAAATATGTGATTATCCTTGATTATTGGTTTGTTAATTCTGACTGTACAATTTATAAACACACTGAGTTAAGTAAAAAGCGAGTCAATATTACCCACAGGCCCAATGTGTCAGGGCCCAACTGGCCTTCACCTGCAAGATATCACCTAAAGAAAAATGTTCTGAACTAAAAGGGACTCAAAATACAAAACAACCACAAAGGGACGCCAAAGATGACCACAAAGATGCAAAACAACTACAAAGAGACTCAAAATGGCCACAAAGACGCAAAACAACTACAAAGGGACCCAAAACATCCACAAAGACGCAAAACAACTACAAAGAGACTCAAAATAACCACAAAGACGCAAAACAACTACAAAGGGACCCAAAACATCCACAAAGATGCAAAACAACTACAAAGGGACTCAAAATGACTACAAAGAGATGCAAAAAAACTACAAAGGGATTCAAAATGACCACAAAGACGCAAAACAACTACAAAGGGACCCAAAACATCCACAAAGACACAAAACAACTACAAAGGGACTCAAAATGACTACAAAGAGATGCAAATCAACTACAAAGGGATTCAAAATGACCACAAAAAGACACAAAACAACTAGAAAGGGATTCAAAATGACCACAATGAGACACAAAGCATGTACTAAGGGACTCAAAATGACCACCAATACACACAAAACAACTACAAAGAGATTTAAAATGACCACAAAGATGCAAAACAACTACAAAGAGACTCAAAATGACTACAAAGAGATGCAAAATAACTACAAAGGGACTCAAAATGGCCACAAAGATGCAAAACAACTATAAAGGGACTCAAAATTACCACAAAGAGACACAAAACAACTACAAAGAGACTCAAAATGACTACAAAGAGATGCATATCAACTACAAAGAGACGCAAAACAACAAAAGGCACTAAACAACTAGTCTGTGTGTCCTCCTTAAGTAGGAGAGGTGGTGGGGCCTCTTACAGGTCTGTGTCCCATAATCTGCCCATGTATGGTGCTAATGAATATGTTCACCCTTTATGTGACAAACTAAGGCTTAGTTTTATGACCTTTACATATAAAATTTGGATTGCTTTGCCTCTTTGCCTGTGCTTCTAACACTGGATAGATTAAGCTGATGTCTTATTAACATGCAACACATGGTTAGAGTCAGAATGTACTAGTGTAGTGCAGCATAGTAAAATATGAGGCTGTGTAATACAAGCTTTTTGAAACCTCCAACTTTGTTCTATTTATTCATATTATAATTTGGTAAATTTATTTCTCGCAGACACCTACACTGGATTTTGTAAAATCAAATATCATCCGACTTTGAGGATTGTTTTCTTGCATAAAGCGTGAGCAGAGCTATTTCATGTTCCCAGTCTCATTGTCAGTGATGAGTTGTTTTATACTCAATCATCCATTTCCAATTTCCAATCATCCATGTATTTTCAGGCTAATCATCAAGAGTTTCTGTAGACTGCACCTGCGAAATTTATAAGCCCTCAGCAAACTCTGGATATGAATAACAAGTGGATTTCTTTGCATTCTAGGTCTGACACTGTGAGTGGTGCCTGCTGTGTATTTTAAAACTGTAGCCAGAGTAAGCAGAGTATTTATCCCTGACACTTGATTGGCAAATTAGTATCAACAAATTATGATACACTGCATAAGTACAAAAATAGGACACCCGATTCTGTGCACATAGTCAAATTAGTTTCAGAGGCAGTTCTCAAATATTTACTCTCGGTGAATAAATAGATTTTAGGTCTTGATTCTAATCAGAATGCAGCGACTAATGCCAGTGTAATAAAGCAAGGGAACATTTACTCGACAAAAAAAGATAAGCACAATTATGTGGTATCTTACAATACACATTGTGGATATTTGTATTCAAATCAATGCACAAATCATTGTCGTCCCTCATAGAAATTATTTGCCTGGTCCTTGCAAAAAGCGACCAGATATCCCCTAGTAACTGTCCAATAAGAAATAAGAATACCCATTTTAGCTTGCAGTCTTACAGACCATTAAAATGTTGCTTAATCATTAATAATCAATACTGGTCTTCTCAAATATGTGTTTAGCTTGTGTCACGTTCTGTTTGTGGCCACTTTAACCAATCCCTAAACTTTTATTTTGACCTACAGCTTTAGAAGACAGTTTTTACCAATAATATGTACAATATATACTGCAGCAGAGACAGCGCCCTTCGCACGGCTTTTAAAATCCGTTGCGAAAGATTGATTTTAGTTCTGTTAACCCTGCGTACAACATTTTACACCATCTATCATGCAATGTTAATGGACTGCCTTCAGCAATGAGTTGGTGTGGATGGCTCAGCACCGAGCTAGATGAGTTTGTTTATGTCAAACGTAACATTTTCAGTGAAAGTAGGCAGTATCTCACCTCCCTCGGCACACAGTCATGATGCTTCCTTTTTGCATCAGCAAAAGAGGTCGCACTGCTCTCATAAGTTGTATCCCACAAGACATTATGTCCGCTAAAAATGCTCGACCCAAAAGTCCATTTGCCTTGATGACCTGATGATCCCTGTTGGATGCTGGATCTGAAAGCAGTTATGAAATGCATCTTTATGTGTCCATGCTGCTGAAGGTGTGTCTTTTAGCACAATGTGGAAGCTGTACCTTGCAGTGAATTATGAGGGTGAATATTGAAGAGCAGGTAGAGAAAGTAGCGGAGTCCTGACTTTGGCAAATATATCTAGGAGCAACTTTTTTTTAAAGGTTAGACATATCTCATTGCAGATAAATCTAAATTTAAGTCATGTTTATTCAGTCTCCTCACATCTAGAAAAGGTCATCCATGCTGTTGGTGGATCTGGTTAGATAAGCTCAGTCATCCAATGGGGACTAAAGATTGCATCAGCTATTTTTAAATTTTAATGTTGAGTCTCCAATTTTTCATCTCTTATTGGTTCTTATTTATTTTCTTATTGTCATATTAAAAGCTTTGCGTCCAAAACTGATACAGGAAGGGTACCTAGCATACCATATTTTATCATGACGGGCCACTGGCCAAGCTTTGGTCTGATGAGTTGGAAGTGAGAATGTGTTCAAAATTGGCACGGAGGAATCAAACACCAGCTGTGGATCTTTCTTCCGAGCTAGCATCCTGCTTGCCATTTTACCAGCGCTGGACTTCTGCACCTGCATCAATTTCCAATGCGATATAACAAACTGCAATATCCTTTGTTTCCCCGAAACATGGTGAATACCGGACAGCATTCAACCAGGTGACTCTTTTCTACAGCCCAGTTCAGACCAATGATTCGTGACGAGACAAAACCATTTTAGAACGTTGCAGAGAAAAGTTGCAGCGGTGTGAACTGGTCGTCCAAGCTCGACTCAAGCTGGGTGATAGTGTCACCTCGAACTCCGCTGGTCAAATCGCCAGCGGCTGGTTTTTAGAACGTAAAGCATGTCACCTGTTTCAACAGCCAGTAGGCTTGTAGTGTCCGCTGGTCAAGTCAAAATGACCCCAAATGGTGTGTTCACTTGCTACAGCGGGTTCTCCGTCCCCACCAAGCCCTCTATTTCCATCCTCATGATGTGCCGATGTCAGATGGTGGGTTGCTGCTGCTGATCGCTGTATGTGCTTATGCCCCCCTGCACAGTTTTTCGCCCTTTCATCACTACTACAAATGCAGCTGAAGCCAGTCTTTCTCTATCACTATCCTCATTCATATTTTAAGATGCAACAAATTATATTCAGACACAAAATAAGGCTGAAAAGCTGCAAATCAGAACGGAAGTACAGTGAGTTGTTGCATAGAGATGATACACCATCTCATCTGATTGCATTGGTGTGAACTGGTAGGTTTTTAGAATGTTGCGGAATGGTGCATTGCAAGTAGTTGCCTGTTTCACCTCATCTTATTGCCAATCTGTGGTCTGAACTGGGCTTAACAGAGCAGAGAACTTGGGCAAGAGAACAGGAAGACGCATGTGCTATCTGGCGAATAAGGACTGTAACAATGGGAATGTGAGGTGCTGGGGAATAAACACTCTGGATCACTACTATACAATGTTCAGAAGCGTCTGCAGAGTGGGTCACTACCTGTGTTCGGGAGGAGCAAACATGTAGCCATCTTGTTGAGGTTAAGATATGTTAACGAACAATGGTGCATGGTGCCAACCAGAGTCTGGGGCATGCTTCAGGACACAACCGTCAACGTCACCAGTGACATTAATGAATTTACTGGGACTGTGGAGGATTTAAATTATAAAACAACAGAAGCAACTGTACCCAAAGCTTCCATTAAATCACTCCACAACCAGAAACCATGGACGACCAGAACCGTCCAGAAAGATGGACAATTCTAAAGCAGCAGCCGACAGGACAGGCAAAAGGGATTAAATTGCAATGCACAAGTTGAAGCAGCTGATGGGATCACATGTCGTTGGAGTTGTCCCTATTATGACTTCATGTGAAAAATAAATGATTGATTGATTAATTGATCTTAAATATAATTTTTGAATATAAGAAATGTGGAAAAGCAGAGATTGGGATATGATGCAATGCAGCGGGGCTCAGACTTTCTGGAGGAAATAAAATTCTTTCTCTGAGAGAACTCTTTGCTATGCTCTGCCTGTGCACCTCATATGGAAATGCATAGCTGTGACGACTGACAATTCATTGGAAAATTCACTCACACTAAAAATAAAGTTCAAAGCCTCCCTAATATAAACCTCCTCCCTACCTCCTTGTTGCTGTGCTACTTACTTGATACCTGTCTTGTGAGCAATGACAGATGCTCGAAACCAATATCTCATGCGGATCAACATTTCTTAATATTGACACTACAGTATGGATACGCGACTTAGTCAATTAATGTCTCCAGGAATCCATAAACAGTGTGCTTTCTTCAGTGCAGTTGGCTAAAATTAGCACTGTTATTGCGTATTTTGGGTGTGCTTAAGAACTCTGGGAGGGAGGTGTCAATCACTTACATTTTGGGGTTGTCTTACAGGTCTTTCAGGCTTATTGCATGTCTGAATATATGTTTATTCACAGCAGTAGACCTTGTTCTGTGTACTTGTACAACCGAAGCCTCCTTTATACTCGATGGCTGCTTCTTTCTTTTCCTCTTTCATCTTCATCACATCCCCCTCCCTCTTCCCGTGCAGGTGTCCTTGATGATTTCCACTGCCCCTCCTCTTGTGCGACTCCTGGAGTCTTTGCTGCTAGGCAAATTTAGAAAGCTGGTTAGCATGGGAGTCAGGATCTGGGCTCCCTTAAACACCCAGTGCACATAATTCATCAAAATTAACATCAGTTATAACTCTGCAGTACCCTAACACTCCTAAATTGTTTGCTCTCTCCCACTGTCACACGCATATGCAAACACACACTTTGTCCCTACTCCAGTTTGGGAATAAAGATGACGTGATGTGAGGGACTTTGCTGGAGTTGCAAAGAAATTCATAAGTTATAGTCTGGCTTTGACATTATGAGTCTCTCTCTTGTGAAATGTCAGATGAGCAACTGATGCCAGGCAGCCTCATACATCAATGTTTCAGTGTTTACTCTCCAGCTAAAACTTGAGGCTTTTACCTCAGATAAAAAGCAATACCTCATTATATTTAATGCTGTCTTTGAGCTATGAAGATGAGGCGTGGGAGTGACTTGCATTACGTGCCCATACTGAAGTGATAAGGATGCAGAGGTGTGTCATTGTTTATTTTTCCTTAATATTTCAGCATCATAACTTCCCTGGCTGTTGCCTGGCCATGTAATGCTGATGTAACTTTCAATCAGCTGTGTCAATCTTCCTCCTTCTTCACACCATTAACATTTTTATTTGACATGCATATAGACCGGTGCTTCTGTCATGTTGATGCAACCTCATCTGAGTCAAATTCTGAACACACACATCCATTTCAAGCAGCACCTTAAAAAAACTGAAACTTTTTTTTTCCATGTTTAAAGCATGACAGATGAAATATTCATGCATCAGACAGCATCTCACTTCAATCATCACAGTTTGTGATGGCATTTTTCAAAATACATTTTCCATTATGTTGTGTTCTGGATTGATTTTACCAGTCCACAGTATGGCATAAGGTATGAAAATGTCATCTAAAGTCTGTTCCCGTTAGTTTAGATTATAGAAACTATTATTTGGTTGTTAGCAATGGCGTCATATGGCTCCAGGGACAGCAGTGTCAGTATGTCGGTGCAGCAATTTGGTCCAGACTGAAATGGCTCAACAATTTTGGGATGGATTGCTATGACATTTGGTGCAGACATTCATGTCTTCCTCAGGATGAATTGTATTAACTTCTGTGATCCTTTTTTCAGCCAGCAGCATCATCCCTAAAAACTAAAGATCCAGCTTTGGAACACAGCTTCTCTCAACAGGAAGTCATGTGGCTCGTTTCATGAGTTTATATAAAAGACAGTAGTTTTCAATTATATTGTATATCATATTGTTATTTTAATAATAACGTTTCTCTGTGACCTTTGACAAACAACCTTTCCCATTAGCCCAATACGTTCAGCAGCTTAACGTCTCGGCTCAATAACAGATTGTGTAAAATAATAGACACTAGTCTATACCCATTGGTAGCTTTTTCACCTTCTACCTGTGCCAATCCTCAGTGCCTATGTGCAGTTTCACATAGACTGACCACGTCAGTGAGTAGAAAAACATGGGACAGACAGAATGACTGACTGACAGAATGACACACTGACAGTTTCCATGATTATGTACAGCATACCATACCATGACTTAGTCATACCAAAAATTAGAAAAAAGAAGAAACATTCTTTTTTTTCTGTTGTTATAGCGCCACCCAGTTGCCAATTAGAGTTAAATTTCTCAAGTCACCTTGAGGCGTCCTGTTCTACATATCTACCAAGTTTAGTAGAAATTGATATGGCAGTTAGGCCCAGATAAGAAATTAGCTCTCTAGCGCCCCCACTTTGTTTGATGGGGTCAATAATGGAGGGGTCCCCTCAGATTATGTGTGGTCATAAGCCATCAAAGTTGCGTGGTGATCGGTGAAACCCTTGAAATGTTATACACCTTTATGTGATGAGCCACGCCCTCTGCAATATTCATTGCCTTATAGAAGCTCAGTTTTAGTAAGTTTTCCAACTTTTGCCAAGAGAGAACTTTAGATATTGGTCCCTAGATTATGTTGACAGAGTTTCAAACTTCCTAGGAAGAGATCGATTTTAAGTGTTTTTCAAGTAATTCAAAATGTTGGAAAATCTATATAACTGGAAGTTATGGGTTCTTGAGGCAAATTTGTTCCTCATGAGGAGAGGCATCTCTGTGCAAAGTTTCATGTCTCTATGACATACGGGGCATGAGATATGCCCATTCAAAGTTTGCAATTTCAATCGGTTGCTATAGTGCCCCCCTTTGGCCAATTGATGTAATATTGCTTCATTCGCATCCTCCCATTACCCTCTACCACTGTGCCAAATTTCACATGGATTGACCAAGTCAGTGAGGAGAAAAACGTGTAACAGAGACACACACAGACACACCCACAGACAGAGTTTTCGTCATTATATAGTAAGATAAGATAGCAACAAGACCTTACCCATTAGTTTGTGGACTGTCATTTTAAAGCTTTGAGTTTTGCATTTTGGTCATTGCTATCTTGGAGTAAGAAGTGACCATATTTAGATGACAGGGTGGAGCTAACCCATAGATAGACTGTATAATAAAGATGAATGACATCACAGCTCTCCCAAAGTTCCCCAAAGCGAAAAATTTTGATCGCTCCCTTGTGGCTGGCTGCATTATGGGTCATGAACCCCACCTCCACCATGTCAGCAGGTGGGACATGGGCTAAACTGAAAGATCAAAGTACATGTCAAATAATTTTTGTATTAAGATGGCTTCCATCATCATCATCATCATCATCATCATAATTAGTCAGACAGGTGTACAGGTGGAAAGTCGATACTGTGGAGATCACTACTGCACAGACTTCCAAAGGCTCCAAATGATGTCACCAATGCAAGATAGCAGTGGCCTATCTGGGACATTTTGCCTTTGTTTTTGTACAGTGAGACTAAGTGGGGATGCTGGAGTGAGGGAGCCCTTCTGTGTGGAGTCTGCATGTTCTCCCTGTGTCAGCGTGGGTTTTCTTAGGGTACTCCAGCTTCCTCCCACAGTCCAAAGACATGCAGGTTAATTGGTGACTCTAAATTGTCCATAGGTGTGAATGTGAGTGTGAATGGTTGTCTGTCTCTATGTGTCAGCCCTGTGATAGTCTGGTGACCTGTCCAGGGTGTACCCTGCCTCTCGCCCAATGTCAGCTGGGATAGGCTCCAGCACCCTGATACAGAAAAAAAATGAAATGTACTTAATGGGAAAACTGAACTTCCAGCTCCTTGCAGGGTCTTTTAGTAAAATCAAACACTAAACAAGAATTTTTAGGCTGCCAAAATGTTACAGTTATCTTTAATAAAGTGAAAATACACTGAAACAGTGACAGCTACAGCTATGGCTATATCTATGAATCAGGGATTACGCCATGTTTACATTACTCAACGGATGGCATCCACCGGTCACACCCGTACATAACCTGAAGCCTCAAAAAAAACTTAAAAGGGTAAGTAAAACTTCATCTCCATACTGTTGTCACAAACAGGGGAATACCTTGACCAAATCTGTTTTGTACCATGCTGTAAACATGTTTATTTCCACTGTAAAGTCAGGCATTTTAACATGGAGGTCTATGGCAATAAGAGTGCTCCTGGAGCCAGCCTCAAGTGGCCATTTGAGGAACTGCAGTTTTGGGCACCTCAGTATTGGCTTCATTTTTCAACCCTGGAGGTTGCTGTTTGGGTTCGACAGAGGAAGTGAGTACATGAGCGAGCTGAGGGGTTGTGGTTAGCTCAGGCATGTTTGTAATAACAGCAGGACAGAGAGAGAGAGATTGCACTGAGTTACACAGGCTGGTGGAACAGAGGCTAGCCCATTTGTGATGTAATGACTTTGGCTTTATATTGGAACATTTTAAATTTTGATCTAATGCTGGAGCGAGATGAAAGGTTAAGGGATCGCCAAAGTTATGCATCCCGAAGGGGGCATGAATGTCTGTACCAAATTTGAAGGCAAAAAAATGAAGATTACAAAAAGCTAAAACATTAAAGATTGGCTGTGATATAACTTTCTAATATGCAGTGCTTTCCCTCTCTTCTTCTGTTTCTAAACTTTACTTTTTTATATATTTTCACCCTCAGTATGCACTGGAGAAGACAAAAAATGAGAAGGAGAGACGAGAAGAGAAGAAAAGGGATGAAATGTAATTTGATCCTGAAAAGTTATGCTCATGTGGTCTTGCATCTTAGATACAAGCCACTTTGACACCCTAGTAATGACTTTTATTTAATTTAACATTTTATGCTCCCTCACTAAATGTGCTTTTTAAAAAAACCACTTGCCACTTGCCAAACAAACAATCGCTCTATTTTCTGCATTCATTGGTTCTTACATAAGCAGACGGCCTCAATGTCCTGCCCTTCCTGTTTCATTTCACAGCTTTCTAATCCCACATGCAGTTAAGCTGCTCCGACAAAGCGCTGCCGTCATAAAAACCTTTTTATTACAGTATGCAGCTTTTGATAGCAAACGTGGTTCCACATGAGCCTCCACAGGCTAAAATTTCCTAAGAGGTAAAGGCAGCATTTGCTCTCATACATGGTTTGATCTTTGACAGCCTTGTCAGATGTGAACCACTTTCACTCGAATGACAGTTAACCACTTCATGTCACTTCAGTCATAAGTGCCAAGAATATGATTTGTTTTATCAGGGTCCTCAAAAGGAGCAGGTCGAGTACATCTCTAAAATAACTTGATTCAGTCCTTCATAGCTCTCACAAGGAGAGTTGTGGAGAGTATTGTTGGTTCAGCAGGCTTCTTCAGCAAAGTGAATGAATCAAGGGTACTACAGCAGCAGGCCACTCTGAGACATTTACTGCGAGAGCTAAATTATGACCTTACTTTGTAAAAACATATCATCAAAAACAGAACCCTAATGCAGCCTCATTAGCCCAACAAGCCGTCTTTCATAGCCACTGATCAGAGGACTTTGATATTTATGTCCTCGTTAAGACATCCTCGCTGTACAGATGATAGATATCTGGTAACTTTCTCTTCAGTAAGCTGCCCACTTCAGCTGCAGTTGCATATAGGAAAATATTCATTAAGTGAAAGCATGTTTTCAGAATTTTCTTCACTGATTCACATCAACTATCTGGCCAGTAACTGTCTATTGGAGATGTAGTGATCAAGTGTTGGACCACCCACCATCAACATCCTTAAGCCTGCCGCCTGCCAGCAGGATGAGGACAATGCTGAGCTTTTGATCCAGGTATTTACTGTATAGCAGGGCTACACAGCATGGGGAAAATAGCACGATGGTATCAAAAAAAATCATGTTGGAAACATTTAGGAAATACTTGCAGAGAGCAATGGTAAAGTTACTAAAGATAGTCACACAGTGGGTGCTCTCTTGTCAGTGTGATACCTGATTTTACTTCCCAATCAACAACTCTCACAAGCAAACACACCATGCATACACACTGTGTTGGCTTTAATTATCAGTACATTTTTCTTTATTGATTCAATTTATGCTTTGAAGGAGTTGTATTTGACATTCAGAGCACATCTATGATTTAGAGCCAACATGGAGGTGTCTGAGCTAATGGCTAGCAGTGCTAACAACAGCAACAGTGCTGACAAAGCCAGTGGTGGTGGAGGGGATGGTGGGTGGTGTGACTTCTAGGCAAGACAGCTGCCAAGCTGCAGACCACACTCAGTACGTTTACATGCACAGCTTAATCGAGCTATGCTCAAAATTCGATTTGGCATCTAATCGGACTTCTGTCCTTGTCCCAGTTTACATGCAACTGAGAAAATCGAATTACTGACAGGAACCTGTCCTCCTCCTCAACACTAGGTGGCGATATGTGTTGTTTCAGCGGGTTAATACAGCCCCCTTTCCGGTTGACCTATTATGTCACTTAATAATAAACAACTGGAGTCAGACGGCAGACCGGCATTTTCGAACAACAGCAAGATGGATAATCGTACAGCTTTGTTCATCTCGTACGTAATGTACGCGTTACTGATTGTGCAGATAAGGTGCACGCTATCCCTCGTGGTCATGGTGATTTCGAGAGGCAGACAAGAACGCCGTATGCTGTTGGAGGGCTACAACAATAGCATGTCTTGTCTGTTCCGGGGTCATACGCCAGCGCGGGGGGTGTGGAGCATGCGCACATGCATTGTCTAATTTAACTCCGATTAAGGCGTATACATGCTGGAGAAAACCGAATTCCAATCGCATTATTTGGGTGTCTTAATTGGAGTTGGAGAACTCCGATATTAGTCAGAGTAATGTGTTTACATGCACTTCAGTTGTCCAGTTATAGTCGGATTAAGGCAATAATTCGTTTTTTTCAAGTGTCATGTAAATGTACTGACTTTTTGAGACTAACAAATAACACCAGGTGTTCTTTTGGTGACCCTTTGCGGTCAACCTTGCAGTGTGTGCGACCCCTGCAGCAACCCCAAAGAAAGCAATGTTTGTGGCACCTAGCGGTTTCCTAGCGGTGTTTGAGCCACCAAACCAATCCTAGGTGATTTTCACTGACCAATCCAAATGTATCCCATTGGTGTTTGAGCCATGGAAACTACTAGTTTTTCCACCCACCTACCCCTGCTTTTTCAGCAGCTTTTGTGCCATCAAACATGGGTGTTTTAGGCCAAAATACGATGTTTTCATAACCATAACCATGTGGTTTTGTGCCTAAACATAACAAGTTAACCAAATTGTTGTTGAGAGACATAAAGTTTCCATTTATTTACCACAATAATAATGATAATATACAATTGTAATGTAAGTGGCTTTGCAGAAATGACAAATGCAAATACTTTTCAAACACAATTTCAAACACAAGTACACAAATCAGCTTCACTATAACTCGCAGGATTCACAGACAAACACTTGTCTGCAAGCCTATGGCATTTTACATTGTATAAATTAGCCTAGCAGCTAGCGGACTTTTCCTCTACTCATATGAAGCCAGGGACAACAACAACATTAAGGTAACGTTACAAAATTCGTCTTTATTACATCTCAGGTTCACAGACAAAACAACTGTCTTATACTAAATACGTTTTAAAAAAATATATGACATGCTAAAGTTATTAGCACAAGCCTATGGCATTTTACATTGTATAAATTAGTCTAGTGACAAGCTGATATTTCCTCTGCTCATATGAAGCCAGGATGAATCACACACAAGACTTAAAATGCTATTCATGTGGGGGCTTTATTATCTTCTCAATTTATAGTTTCCTATGTGTGAAATTAAAGTAAATAAAAGCTTTGTTTCCACTGAGGGAAATGGTTTCAGCTTACAAAAATAGACAGAAGGTCTGCGTCACATAGTTACCTTTCTGCACGTCAGGCTACGGTGTACCATGATGGGTTATATTGCTTGGTGACTGACCATCGGTTGTACACTTCTTGTCACACACATTGTGGGATACTCTCAGTCCACTATATAGCATATAATAATTCCCACGATGCCTTTGGACAGCACAACAAAATGGCAAACTCGCTATGTAGTGGACTATGGAGTGAGTAGTGAATAATTTTGGACACAGCCAATTACTTTTGGGGAATTATTTGCAAGACTGCAGACTCCAGCCTTGTAGTTTGACATTTGGTGGTTGCATTACTTTTTCTTGACATTTGGATCACGAATTGTGCCTTTAAAACACATATCACACAAGCAAGACATCTGTTCACAAAGGATTATTTTCTCTGCAGTCTCCCTATTTGGAGGGTGAAACAATTCCTCTCCAAATCATCTCATCTCTCTGGAGCCTTCTTGACCATCTTTGATTTCCTCCTGGCATCTTTACCTCGTTCAGCCAGTCTATCAGTCAGTCTCTCTCCATCTCCCTCTTCCTCTCTACCTGTTTTGTATTCCCTCCAGTGGCGGCGAAGATCCCAGCAGCTGACTGCTGGAGACAAGGAGTTCTTGTGCAGTAATAGCCTATTACAAGTCATTTCTCAGACACACTGTCACTGGTTCGCAGCCAGTCTTGTCACTTCGTCACTCTGTGAATGAAGCCATATAATCAACAGTAAATGGCCAATTCTACTGTGGGGCACTGAACCCCAGACACATATAACACACACATGAATACACACTTGCAAGCAAATTGTTGAGGCACACATTCACCACTTCTGCTGAACTGGTGAATTGGATTTTTATGATCGCTCTTGTAAGCCAAATAATCCTTTGAGAATTCATCAGCCTCACTGAGGGAGAAGACATAAATCAATTATTTGCAAGAAATGTAATCAGGACTGGTCATTTTAGTTCTTGAGGAAGGTCTGTGATGTTCAGTTAGCACTGTAATAATGCCACACATTTTTTTTACATGCTTGCTAAGAATTGAATATCTTAAAAAAATGAGACTGAATATGCATCGACGGCCCCCACACATTTAGGTTTTATCAATTATTCAGTTGTTTTCCCCTGTGCAAATGGAAAAGCAATATAATCAAGGCTTACACAGATTTGTTTTATTTATTATTGAAACCCCATCTCAACTCTTTACTCCTACTGCTCTTTCTATCTCCCCACCCACTCGCTCTCCCTCATATTTATTTCTTCGTATTTATTCTCGTTTCCTCTGTCACTGCACGACTCCTGCACCACAAACCTTCGCCCCTCCTCCTCCTCCTCCTCCTCCTCCCCTTCAGATGTAATTGAACTCTCATCAGCAGTGAGTTCAGTTCACTGTTAATAAATAATTCAAATATTTTTAATGGGTGACATCCTACTCTGGTTTCAATTACATCTCCGCTGACTCTTTTCTTAGAGGGATAAAAGGGAAAAACAAACACAAGCAACTATTCAAAATGTTTACATTTTAATAAATCAAGAACCCCGGACCCCTCATAAATATATTCAGCGGAGCCTTTGGGCCAATACAGTGTCACATTTGCTCAGCTCTTTAAAGATGGTGATAATTGCTGTCATGCGGAACAGATTCAAAGAATAAATAGCTGCAAAGCCCGAGCAAATCAACACAACAGAAAATATCATCACCCGTTTCAAATTAACGATACAAAAAAACAGTCACCTATCTTAAATGAACATCACAAAACCCATTATCAGAGAATCAGTATTACAGAATAAAATACAACACAGCAGAAGTCATTGCATCTCAATTTAATTTCCTCCTCAGTTCCGCCTCTATCCCTCCCCCTACCTTTATGCTCATGATGACTGTTATTAAATACACACTAGACTGTCATTATACTGTCATAGCAGCGAAAGGTACATTGAGGCTTTATTAAACGTCCCTCCATACTCTCTACTCAGGTGCATTTTCTGTACAAATTGAAATCTGCTATAGTGGTATACCATTAAACTTGGATGAATAACTGTCTCTCACTTTTCACTTGAGTTTCAAATGAACTGAGCGGTGAGTGACAACTGTGCCCAACATACTCTACGTCTTTTACTCGACACTTAACCTTTTCTGCACCCTGTGGCCAGAACCGACAGTTTTTGTGAAATTTGATCCAAGGACGAACACATAATGCAATAATTAGCTCCTGGGTGATCAATGCTTAAAAACTGTAGCATTTAAACAAAGAAAATCTCTTAAGCTATAGCAAAAATAAGCCAGCTGAATGGGAAAATTAATTCATAAGACTGAAACAATTATGTGCTAAATGGTCTCAGTGCAGCAGGGAAGAAGGGTTTTTAGTTAAAACATTATGGATGTAATCAAATAACTTTCTTATAATTGTTTAATTTCCCAGTAACAGAAATTCCAAAGATATGTCAGTGAGAACAACTGAATTTTGGTTTTAGAAAATAGGAGGTGTCTGAGTTAAGTGGTTATTTCTAGGTCTGAAAAGTGAAAAAACAATATCTATGTCTGACCCTATTCATTTTGCAAATCAAACATTAGCCATCACGCAAACCTACAAACATCTTGGAGTATTCCTCCAGCATGGTGGTTAGCATTGTCACCTCACAGCAAGAGGGTTCCTGGTTGGAACCCAGAGCGGAGGGTTCAAACCCAGAATGGGGGAGCCCTTCTGTTTGGAGTTTGCATGTTCTCCCCATATCAGCGTGGGTTTTCTCAGGGTATTCTGGCTTCCTCCCACAATCCAAAGACACGCAGGCTCGTTCATTTTGCAAATCGAACAACAACCATCACAGAAACCTACAAATATCTTGAAGTATTCCTCCGGCATGGTGGTTAGCATCACCTCACATCAAGAGGGTTCCAGGGCGGAGGGTTCAAACCCTGTGTCAGCGTGGGCTTTCTCAGGGTACTCTGGCTTCCTCCCACAGTCCAAAGACATGCAGGTTAATTGGTGACTCCAAATTGTCCGTAGGTGTGAATGTGAGTGTGAATGGTTGTCTGTGTCTATGTGTCAGCCCTGTGATAGTCTGGTGACCTGCCTCTCGCCCAGTGTCAGCTGGGATGCCTACCAGGATAAGTTACGGAAATGAATTAAAAAACGAACGTCTGACCCTATTCATTTTGCAAATCGAACAACAACCATCACAGAGACCTACAAATATCTTGGAGTATTCCTTGACTCACATCTCACTTTCAGAACCTAACAAAGAAGAAGCTCAACCAGAAATTGTATGTCTGTAACAAGATCAGACCATATCTCACCCCTGCTGTTTCAGACACACACATTCATGCGATCATTCTCTCGAAAATATCCTGCTGTCTCCCTTTTTGGTCCCTCACCACAAAGGAAACCACTGAAGTAATAGCAAGACTATACAGAAGGGCTTACAAGATCCATGACCATAACCTCCCCCTTTGGACTCATCATTGCACTCTCACATTCTGACATCTTGACTTTTCAAAACTACATAAATAATCATGCCATTAAATTCAAGTTTCAGATCCTAAACCACAACTCCAATCCTACACTTACTGCTCTACTTCCAAGTGACAACACAAGACAGCAACACATCACTAGATCAACTTCGCATGCACTTATTCTTGTACCACCTTACAAAAACAATTATGGTCAGAGATCATTTTGTCACACTTACACTAAGATCCCATACTAAATTAGAGCAGTAACATCTATTACACATTTCAAACATGCATATAAACACTATGTGATTGAAGGACAAACCTGCAACCACTGATTTAAATCCCATATCTCATTTTGCACTCCACTTACGTCCTCTGACCCTACTTTACTTCTGGTAACATTTTTTATGTTTATGTTTAAGTTTATGGCCCCAATAGCTAGTTCTAGGTCTTCCTCAACACAGCATGATTTTATAAGTTATGGTCCAACTTAGAGTTAAAGCTGGGCATGCTTTAGGACAGTGGTTCCAAACTAGTGGGTTAAGGTCCAAAAGCGGGTCCCATTGTGAATGGACTCCAAGTGACTCTCGAATGTGTCAAGTTAGTTAAAAACACACTGTATCATTGAAGTTCAGTGAATTTCCAGTGCAAGCTTTAATTCTGAAGTGCCATTTCCTGACTAAAGGAGAAATCTGGACCCTGTTGCTGGACCAGTTGGGAGCCACTGCTTTAGGGGTGGTTGTGATTGACAAGTTGCTACCAAGGCACTGTCCTCAGGTTCCTTGTCAGATCTACTAATCACTTCTGCATAGCTACACCAACTTCTCCAAAACGTCTTGCTCCAAAAGAGATGGTGATGGCCAAAATACCAAGGCAAAAACTCAAGGTTTTAAAACAGTAGTCCATAAACGAAAGGGTGATGTCACGGTGGCTACATCCCTTCTTTTATATGGTCTGAATGGAGGTTGAACCTTCTGGGACCAAGCACAGTTAACTGTATGATGATTGCTGTAGTGTACAAAATATATGGAGGAAACAGAGGGTATTTCAGTGTGGATGGAGAACCTTTTGAAAATTCCCTGCAAGCACTGCATGCATGTTATTTTTCACATGTGCTGTAAACTGTGTTTTCAGATTTACTTGCCTTGTGGAGGTAGCCTGAAGGTGAGGTTACACTTTTGAATCGACTCTTTTCGCAATGTTTGTCCATTTCAAAGTTTTGCATTACTAGTCGCCTGATCATTTCTGCCTGCCCTGTCACCCAGTTCCCATTCAGAAGTTTTGCGCTCACCCTCGTTTACCACCTCTCAGCTAAAGTCATGCCCATCTCATCAAGGCCTGTCTCTGATAACTCACAGCTAGAATATATAGCCCAGCCTCACAGACAGTCTTTGCAAGAAGAAGAAGAAGACTCTCCGGCAGTCTTTTCTGGACTAATTTCCCACCACCGACCCTCCCTGTCTCTGACCTACCTGCCTTGTCTGATCTTCAGTAAACACACCAGCCCTCTGTCCCCGACCTTAAGATCTACTTCTGGGTCCTTGGTGGCTGTTTGGCATTTTCATCTGAAGATGATGCTACAGTGTGAATGATCCCATCTGCTTACCTGTGGTTTCCTGTGGTCCAGCGACTTTTACCATGTTGCCACACCTGTGAGTGGCTTCTCGATTCTCTACCTGCCCTCAACCAACCTTCTGCCTATTTCCTTCTGTTTGTCCGCTTGGGCTGTGTACTTACCTGGTTCTGGACCTTCTGCCTCCACGTCTATGTCCCCTTTCTGCTCCTACAAGGTACTGTTGCCTGTCATTTAACTAAACTGTGTGTGTGGTTGGGCAAACGTCTCCACTTACTTGCCTGCCTCCCAGCCGTTCGACGTACGAAACAGCCTAACTGCCAGGGATTTTGTGAAGAGACTGTGCAGGAATGTTGACCTGTATTGTGTACTGACTACCTGCCCTGTCCTGTACCTGCTGTGTTGTGGCATTTAATGGCATTACCAACTGTTGCTGGTATCCTGTGTGTGAATCCAAACACAGGACACACATAGCTAGCAAGAAATATACTCAGCAATCCTGTGTGTGGAGTATGGCTGTGTGTAAAGGCAAATTATCCACTCATGTCTATCCACTGACTTTCTATGTAACTGCCTTGCATCTGATGTAAAATTTACTTTGTTTAAGCTGCAAAATGCATTGTTGTCTGCCTCTGGGCCTTTTTGTGACACTACAATTGAGGCCACCAAAGTTGAACATTTTCAAATTCTGCATATAGTGACTTCAAAGTTCATAAATGTTCATACAAGTTTAATGGATGCCAGTAATGCCACATTAAAGTAGAGTGTCAGGTCACATGCTGTGAATTCTTTCCTCTGTTTCCTTGCACAAAGTTACCGTTCTCTGGCTTTGAGCTGAGTGGCACAGTAGATTAATTTTCTGACAGTTTTTCCAGGCGCTTTACAATGCTATTCATGAATTCAAATCCCATTCTGCTGCACTATATATTTTCCAGCATGTAAAATGAATTTCTTCATTATTAATACACCTGCTTGACATTTCTGTGTAGCAGCTTTACCATTGTATGATTATAATCAAGCATGACAAGAGGGCAGGAGGGTCAAACTGACTGCTGCTGAGAATGAAACAGAAATTTTCAACTAAATTTTTTTGTGGACAAGTGGATGAAATATAATGTCGACACTTGCTTGCCCCTATAATTGGAAAAAGAAATACGGCATATGCTGAATGGAACACTGATATGTTATTATATATGGGAGGATTATGTCCTACTGAAAAAATCTGAAATTGTGTTTGCCTGTAATGTGTCAAGACAACGTACGACTTGTTCCACGTGTTTTTCATTCCATTATAGGTATCCCTGTTATCCTCTGTGTATTCTACTTTATAATACATCTTGCTTGTGGAATATTCTCTATCGAGTATCCAAAACATGCCTTAAACACCTAAAATATTATAAATAGCTGCAGGCCTTATCTTGCATGAGGGCATTTGGATCAAATATTTGAATGAATATTTGACAGCACAAAATGTATTTCCATCCCAAACTATTTAAAAAGTTGTTTTTGATCCTAAAATATTTTTGTCTGTAACTTGCATTTATATTGTTCCTGGAACAAGTTTGTTTTTCAAGGCTAACGGTAGTTATATGTATGCTATGGACTTGTCTATAGCCCCGTTTCCACCAAGCAGTGGGCTACGGTTCAGTTTGGTACGCATTTTTTCAGTTTCCACTGTGAAAAGTTGTGGATGGTACCAATGGAATTGTTCCATACTGTCCCCATTATTGGTCACCCTTCTGTTGGGGTACCTAGCTCACAGATCTGGTACTAAAAGGTGGAGCTGTGAACACTACAGTCCGTTGATTGGTCAATAGCGGACGGTCACTCTGCTCAGGGCTGAGTTGTGGCTGGTTTTGAGGCTCATGTAACCACTGTTCATTCCATGGCAAGTCTTACATATATTAGTAAACTGCAACTATAAAATAAAAGGATGTTTTGCTGCCTCTCGTAGTAGCTGGAGTCTGAGAAAAAAAAAAAGCTTAAACTGGGCCAACTGCCGGCGACTTTTAAGGCGGAACATTTACTCGTTATGTTACTCAATGTATGAGTTGATGACATGAATCCATCAGCACACCTTAAATTTCAGTGTGACAACTCTGACCATTCCATTAGTTTTTACTATCTCTTTTGGATGACATACACATTTGGTAAGGGGTGGATCTTCAAGCGTTTAAAAATATATATTCATTTCGAGCAGATTATATGAACTGCGGCTCCAGCAACACTGAACCCCTGAGCTTGCCTGAGAAGAACTAAATGCACATTTTAAATATCCCCTGTGGCCTGTTTTATTTTGGTCTAAAAAAAACATGCTCTGTTGACGGTAATTGAGGTGCAGACTAATAAAGGAGGAAATACAGTGAGTGCTGGACGGAGCAGCAAGTGACAACAACCCTGCCCACATGAAATGGTAGTGTTGCGGTAGAAACGCTAAGCGGACCAAGGGTCTAGGTACCATGTCTGAAGGGTTACTTTTGGTTCCAAAGGTACCATACTGCAAGTGTTTGGTGGAAACAGGGCTTATGTGGCATGTGATAGTCAATTTGTCACATTGTGCTCATAATCAGATTGGAAAAGCAAGGGTTGACAGCAAATGATTCCTGCCTTCATGAGACCAATTTACCATGGCTGACTCTATTTGGTTTTGTGAAGCCAGATATTGCAAAGATAAGACATGCCCCAGGTGTTGTGACAAGTGACTCAGACACAGAGAGGTGGCAATAAAGACTTTTCAACAATATATCCAACAATCAGCAGTAGAGGTTTCTTCACAGTGTGACCTTCGGAAAAAACAAATACTACTACTTATCCTTCAGTCCCCTACAATTAAAAGGGGTGCTGGATGACAAAGTGGGCACATTGTTGCATCTCATACACTTATGTTGTTTATCAAGAAAAAAAAAAAAACAATCCACTTGAGGGACCTTGCTGAAAAACTAGCTAATGCTTCTCAAACAACACAGCTGAGATCACAGTCTATGATCTCAGGGAGTTGTCTATGACATAGACAATGGCTGCAGCTGACTGACCGGGCTTTGACGCCCATTTTCTCATTCACACTTCCCTGTCTTTCTCCATCTCCACTTTCCCCCTTTATCTCTGACTATTCAGAGGTCTCGGTAGCGCTGCGAGTGCAACCTCTAATCTCTTCATCTCCTCTTCTTCACTGGTGGAACAATGTGTCCTGACAGTCGACAAGACTCCGTCCTCCCAGGGGCATAAACAGCTGTGACTGGTAACCTGATTAAGAGGTCCAAGATAGCATCACATGTGGAGATTGAAAGAGAGAGAGAGATTGGAACAATGGAAAGAAAAGATAACAGCCACAATGATAAATGACCACCATCGCTGGCCCTTGGTTCCCAAGTCCTTGCGAACGCGAGATTGACATGGTCTCTCGGTACACATTCAGGCATTTACGAACACGCTAAAGGCTTTCAAACTTTTACAGAATACAATTCATGTGCTGTCAGAGTTTGTATTTTTGAATTAAACTTACATGGATGCACATATTTTTAGCATTCTTCTTTGTTTGTGTGTGTACCACCTTGAGTGACACATTATTCTCAAGGTCATGCACTGAGCTGCAACAAAACGTTTAAGCAGTGTACTTTTTCATGAGATGAGTTGACCTAAAATTGGCGGTACACAAGGTTTCAGGGGAGTTATGAAACTAACGCAGCCTAATATACATTTTGACTGTCTGTGTACTGTCGGGTGCCGTACATAACTTTAAGGTCAAAGCACTGTCTTCACTCTCATCTCCTTTCTTCCTGTTTCTCTGTCAGCCTTTACTTCGTGGCTCCCTTAGAGATTTAGCACAACCCCCTTCTCTTTCTGCTTTTCATTCTTTTTCTTTTCCAGGCTTTATTGTGTTCTCAAGTGTTTATTAGTAAAAAGCCTCAGAGGATAGAGACCTTGATAAAAGATGGAGGTGGTAGACCAGTTAAAATGAAAGATAAATCCTCCTCATTTCAGAGTTATGAAGCCTAACTGTAGTGACGTTTTAATTACTTACAAAACAAACCATAACCATTAATATGCATAACAAATGCTAAAGATTTCAAATGTATTAAGTCGATCCCAAAGCCAGTTTTTGGCTCTTATTTGATGCATGAGTGCAGCAGCATAACACTGGTGCCACACTTGTCATCAGACCCACGCATCAAGTATTAAGTATCAACACAATAATCTCTCCTTGCTCAGGGGGCTTGTTGCTCCAGTGAATTTTCCCCTGCACCCTGAAGAGGAGCCATTTGATTTTCAATTGAGACAAAGTTCCACAAAAACTCTAAATGTGACAAAATATATGTTGACAAATGTTAAAAGTTACACTCGAAGCCATCAACTCAATAATTTGCAGTCTAACCAGAACTACATTAGAATTTAATGGTTGGTTGGTCTATAGCCCCTGCTGTAGCTCAGAACACTAAGCTTCAAAGGAACACAACCTTCTTGGCACCCTACCAGTACAAAGAGGAAACGACGAGACAGATACTCTCCACAGATCTAAAAAATAAAAATAGACAGTAGTTACAGGGGAAAAAGGGATTTTGAAGGCGGCTCTTTTAAAGTACTTTTCTAAGCTGACAGACTTCATGAAGAAATCATTAAACAAAGAGTATGAGGTCACTCTTGGAAGTCTTTCTGTCTGAGCATCAACTAATCTGGAGCTCCTTTATGTCTCAGTTGCAAGGTTTGGTCTTTAACATTGTATTAGACATTTCAGTGATGTGAGAAGAGCTCACTTTGTCAAAAAGTCTCATATTCATGGATTAAACAATTGTCTGTGCTACACTGTAACTACGTCAGCGCAGAAGGTAGGGGGGTCGTCCACTTATCGGAAGATCGATGGTTTGATACCCAGCTCCTCCAATCTGCATGTCTGGATACTTGGGCTCAGTATCTTGCCCAAGGATACCTGAGAAATCCGAAACCCGAAATTGCTCCGATGGCTGTTCCATTGACGCGAGTGCATGTGAATGGTTACTGAGTAGCAGGTGGCACCATGTACGGTGCCTTGGCCACCAGTGCGTGAATATGTGTGTGTGAATGGGTAAATGTGACATGTAGTGTAAAAGCAAGTGGCCAGAAGACTAGGAAAGCATCATACAAGTGTAGTCCACTTACCATTTACATCAAGGCCTTGATATCAAGGGGCCCATCAGTAGTCATTATCCAACTAACTGGCCCATTTGGCTATAACACTACAGTTCAGTACAGAGTGTAATGCCCAGCATTGCATTCTAATCCCAGAATAGTTTGTTGTGTGTTGAATAACTTGCAATTGATCTGTACCGATTTGAACAAGATGTATCCCCATTTGCCTTATTGTGTAAGAAAGATGCATCCTTTTTGTTTTCACACTGGTAATGTAAAGTTCAGTAATGAGTTCATGCAGCACACAGAATAGGAAGGCAGTTTAAAGGTAATGGCAAACTGAGATTTGTTTAGGTAGGCAAGCAGGACAAGTGTTCATTGGGCTGATCCAGTGATTGAGTAGGCAGGAGTGATGAGCTGAGTTTGATGGTTGAGACTGACCAGGCAGGCCGCAGACAGGAAGTCCAGAGTGGCAGGCTGACAGGCGGAGATGAATGTGAGCACAAGGAGACAAAAGGTAAACTCAGAAACAAAACCCAGGAATCTAAGGAATGAAAACACTACTTTGGCCTGAAATGTAGCTACCACTGTTGTGGACGATCTGACAAAGTTTGAGAGGAGAGGGTTGATATACTGCAGCCATTGATAAGTTAGAAGAACAGATGTCCACACATGCCCACAGAGACAAGAGTGCAGGGAACACAAAGAAAGAAAAATGAAGGGTAGAGGAGAGGCAGAGACTATAACAGATAAATTCAGATAGTTTCTATATAAAATGGAATACTCTGCCTCATGTCATGTCCAACATTCCTGAATTGTGGTAATCTGCTAGACCCAATCCTGGGCCCCCTAATTATTTTCTCTTTCTGTGCTCATCCTGGGACCTGCAGGTAGGATTAATGATGTCTTCTCTTATGCCGATGACATCCTGCTTTACCTCTTGATCTGACCAATTCTGATGTGCTGGATACACATGAAAATTGTCTAGTAGACAAGTACCAGAGGTCACAAAGCTTCATGCAGCTTAATATTCGTAAATCTAAGTTCTTACATTTCAGACATCCTGTCTTAGCTTCCTAAAGCTGCAAGAAATAGTATTAAACCCCCAGGTTGTCTTGCCAGTAATGCAAAGCCCGACACTAAAACTTACTTATATTTCTGTCAGGGAATTAATATGTCAGTCTGGATCATGAGAGAATTATTCATGCTTTTGCCATCTCTGCAAAGGGATCTAAAAATCTCTGTACTCCTCTGTCAGCAACAAGGCCAGCTACTTCTTCAAAATTCAGCAGCCAGACATGGGACTAAAAACAGGCAAATTACCAAGAAAATACTCACATTGATCTTATTTTGACTCAATGGTTTAGCTCCTTCAGGTATTTTTGAATTTTTTAAAGCCTCAGAACTATTTACCATACTTCTTCAAAACCAAATATGATGTTGCACTTTATTGAATAGCCCTCCTTCTTCATCTTCAATGATATATTGGCTAAGTCTTGGCTTAAAACTCATTTTGATTCAGAAGTCTTGGTGCTATTTAATGCTCTGTCAACTTAACAATATTTTATTTTGTTCATTTTTTTCTAATATTTCTATTTTTATATAGATTATTATCAGTGCACTGGTATGCTTTTGTCAACATTTCTCTGTTTTGTTCCTGCTACAGTTGGGGTTTTTATATTCAATTCCACATGATCCACATGGTTTCTTTTCATTAAGCAGAAGCAGAAGAACTAGGGGTAACATGATTAGAGGCTGTAACCTGTCTGTTAATAGTACGGAGTGCTTGGTTTTTCACAATTAAACATGTCTTGGGAATTAACTGTTGCTTCATGTCCCTCTACTCAGAAATAACCAGCAAAGCAGTGCCAGACTTTTGCTGGCACAGTAAGCCACCATGCATTACTCATTCCAAGATCGGTCCTCTGAAGTGGGGAATCATGATTTTACACTTCAGTCGTGGAAGGGAATTTAACACTTTTTAATTTATTCAGTTTGCTTGATGGTAGGCCCGATTGTTACATGACAGTCAAAGGTAATTTAAAAATTAGCCTAAGCTAATTATTTCCTCGTGTATGCAGGTGATCTCCCTGGCTGTTTTTGTCCAAACCTATGTTTTTGGCTGTTGTTCTGCACAGCTTTGCCTTCTGTTTAACAGTTTAGCTCTGCCTTTCTCACACTCAGATCTTCTTGTAAGCCAACGGGATCCTGTGATGGGCAGAATGAGGCTATGCTGGCTATCCTGTGTTGTGTTGTACTGAGTCTGGAGACAGTAAAAACCTGCGGTGAGGGCTCAGGGTACAAGGGTTCTGCTTCTCTGCATGCCATCATATTAGTTGGTCACTAACTGTTGTTACTCACAGTTGCAGTGTGGTGATTTTGCCATATTGTAGCAAGAATCGGTAGTGGATCAAAACCATGCCAGGCCAGATGCAAACTGCTCCACTGGGCCCTTTGTGCATACCATGTAATTCCCTATTTAAAGATAGGCACTTGTGGCCCATGCATACAACAGACTACCAATTATAAAATGCAACCACCGTCCTCAGGGTAGCCTTACTGGAATTCATCTGGGAAGATCCTAATACTAACAAAAGCTGCCAACAATAATTTAAAAAATGTGTTTGAGATTGTTGTGGTTGTACACTGCATAAATACATAAATTAAACAGCAAAAAAATGCATTGCCAAGAGCCTGCACAATTTTTGCACATAACAATGCTCACACAGGAAACATTTCATTGCTATAAAACACAGTGCCTTGTGGGTTGTTATAGGCTTTGGTCACCCATCAGTGATTACTCACAAATTTGAACACCACTTTGTGTGCCTTCCATTCTGCAATTTCTTCAACAGTCTGCCATTGGTACATTTTTTTTGCTTCATTCATTCTTAATAGACAATATTACCAACCCACTCTGCCTCTCTTGTTCCTATTGTGCTCCGAAAAAGTTTTATTTTTTGAGCTTGTAGAATGAACACTCAATAGTCATAGTGGTGAAAGGGATCTTTAGAAATACCTGCCAGACTGTGTGCACCTCATTTAAGGTAAAAGTCAGCAATGGATAATCCATTATGAACATCACCAGACAGCCCATGCTGTTGGCTGTGGAATGAGACTGTGGATGTGTTCGATTTGCATCACTAGCATGCTCGCTGAGTGGTGCATTGAATCAATGATTAATTAAGTACCAATAATGTAGTCAGCCTTAATTAATTGCATTGCTGTATTTATGTTGTTTACCAAGTGCTAATGAAGTGTAGCATACTTGAGCCCTGACCCTAGGTTTGGCCGTAGCCCATGACACTTCACCATCGCAGTATTGTTGGAAAGATCCTTCCATTACTTTCAAGTCATGTCAAGTACCTGGATTTTTTTTCCCCTTTTCTTCCTCTGTTGGTCCTGGTAGGGTGTATACTGTTGTGTTTATTCTCCAATACACATGTAGTCAACAGCAGCTTTTACTTTCACATGCCTTTTACCACCTAGAGTCTGGCCACTCTACTCTGCTGTGTTGGGGTTAAGGGGTTTGGAAAAGCTAGGGCAATGCCATTAATCATTGTATATCTGAGTAGTAACACCAACAAATCCAACCATGCTCCTGTAACCAACCAGTAGGATCTGCTACTACTTTAAGAAGGATGTGATCCCTCACCAGCTTCCCATTCTGTCAGCACAAAGCATTCTCATCCCAGGTTGTCAAATACAGATGCTCCTGAGTCATGTAATACACTTTCTTGCTGTGAATGGGTCTACACTGGAATCAGTTCAAAGCCCAGTGCATCTCAGAGAGACCCCAAAGGGTTCCTTTGGCGTCGGTATCACACATCAAGGGGCATTACAAAGCACTAGTATATGATGACCTGGGAATGACAATGGGCTGGTCAGCAAGCCTTTACTTTATGCTCCATTTTATTGCCTTCCATAAATTATGCAAGCATTGTGAAGCATCATCAATTCATTATACATATGGATCCTTGCCAGTGTCAACAATTTAACAACAATTAGAGGATAAACATTGTTGTTACATGCAGATTTTTGATGAAAATAATTGCTTAGTTATCTAACAAGTGGTAGGCTCAAAATGTTGTCATACTTTGCTCAGTGCAGATGATAAAGGAAAGAGTCAAGGCTATACCAGGGACATGCATACAATAATATCAGGTTGCATGGAAACAGTGAGTCCCCAGCAAATTGAAGATAGAAACACTAATACCTCCCTGTCTAAAACTCCTTTTCACAAAATAGCTGAAGGATATATTAAAAGAACAGGACAGGCCAAACAGCAAAACAGCTCACAATGGTGCCAAACAAGCTGTTAGAGGAAAACAAAGTGACACATACAGCATCTCAAACACAAGGCAGGTGCATTTAGCAGCTGCAAAAGACTGAGCACCACCCGCAAAAGAGAGCCCTTAATAAATTAGATTTTTTACTTGGACCAAACCCCAAAGCACAAACAATTGAAGTATGCCAACAGGACACAGGCCTCGTTTGATAATCAGTCTTTTTTTCCAATTCAAAATGGGGGGTTAGTTATATGCTATACCCTACTGTGTTAAAGTCTGGAAAGGTAAGGTACACAGACTACAAACAGTTAAAACACCGAGCCACATCCTGCACACACATCCACTGAATAGCTCCCCTCTGGCAGGCGTCTATGCTGCCTCAGATGGAGGATTGTTTGTTGGAGGGTCAGCTTTGTTTCAGAGGCTGTCCGTCTTCTGAACCTCAGCCTTTGTGCTCTCCTGCCCTTTACTGACACTAGCTGCAACAATGTCAGTGAATGTGCACAGTAAGAAATACAGTATGGTACAATGAAATGTCAACACTTTTGCTTTTTTTTTTTTTCAGGGGAAATGGAGGAGCTGCTCAAAGCTGTAAAAGGTAAACCACTATGGAATAGCAAAATTGTTGGTATGTGTTTATGTTTTTGTTTTTTGTCCATGTTTGTGTGTGTACTATGATTTTATGCCCACCAGAGGAGTAAGAAAAAGAACTGAAAAAGAAGAACTTACTGCTCCAGGTGTCTGGGCTGCTAGTCTTGTTGAACAAATACAATTTTAATTCTTTTTCTCAAAAATGTCATATTTTTCAACAATTCTTGGCTTCTGACAGACCATAATTTTACTGTGAATATGCTCATGTGGAAACATCTGTTACAATTAATACAATTTCATGCAGATTGTTGGTTTTATCTAACAGCTGTGACTTCAACAATACAGAAAATAAACTCACGGAAGCAGAATTGTTTTTTGTGGGTGTTTCAGACAGGCTTTCTTTTTGGGTTTTTTTTGTAAAGGTAAGCTTTCATTCCCACTTGCAAATCACTACCACTGATTCTTTTTCAAGGGAAAGGCACAATTAAGCAGGTAATTCTAGCTTTACAACCGTGTCTTCATGACTGGCGCTCTGCAGACGTTCTGTGGATATTAACAGCAGCTTAAAGGCAAAGCAGATCACTGCATGTGGTTAAAAGGCTGACAAGTCAAGCAAACAGCTTCAGTAGTTTGGGACATTTAAGGAGCAGGGATGAGGAAAACAATGGCTCACACATCTAAATTCATGAAAACAAGACTGAGACGACAGAATAAGCTGTAGTTTATGCTATGTAAAGCATAGTTTGCATGTTGCAGGCAAGATGCTGCTGCAGATCTAGATATCTTTACCTGGGGAAAGTTTGTGGTCTGTATTTTTAATGAGACTGCTGTCTCATTCTGAAACTTAAAATTGAGACAATTTTGGCTTCTTGTTGCACAAGTATTGACTTTTAGTGCCCGGAGTGGCCACTGGAGTCTTTTTTGAAATCCTCCAGAAAGCAAGTAAACCATGTTTGAATGTTGATGCTGTTGCAGTTTTCTTCAAGTTAAGACACATACATCCCCTGTGGGACAGGGGGACATCAATACTATTGGATCTAACCCACAACTGTCTTGCAGCCCATTGACAGATGACGGCTTGAAAGCTTGTATCCTAACTATAGGCCCACATTCAGTTAAGAGAACCACGAGAAAAATCAGCCCAACAAGCTGACATCGCATGCAATGAAAAATCAAAGGATTCCTTTTATCTCGGATTTGTATCGTCCAAACTGACGGAGAATAAAGGCAAGTGACATCTGCCTTGTAAACATCAAATGCTGTAACTTCTGAATATACTGTAGAAAACAAGTGACAACTCAACCTATAAGGATGACACTATAATTGAACTATTTGTATCAACAGTACTTGACATGAACTTTTTTTCTCAGTTACTGCAGGTACCGTTTGAAGGAAGCATAAAAGAAAAAGAATGCAGCCATATGTCCTCATCTATTTTTCAGGAGCGCTTTATATGCAGACAAACATCCTGTACCATATGTGCCAAGCTGTATACAAACACCCTGTACCGTATGAAACAGCTTATGACAACACAACAAAGACCTTGCAGCTCGTTCAGCGCTTCGACCCTTGGTTGAAAAAAAGTGCTGGCAAATGTTCTGTTAACTACTTACTGGTGGTGTCAGTTGTTATATGACTGTTCCCGTCTTCAGACGGTACCAGAGCTTTTGGGGAACAGTTCCCACTCACTCTGGGTGCCATGTGGACTTGCTAAAGTGAAAACAAAAGTATTTGGATTTTACAGAGCCACACAGATGGCTACCAGGGTCTTTGCTGGTCTTAAGTCACTGAAGTTAAGGAGCTGACATTGGCATTTATAGCAAATGCTTTATACAAAGAGTTTGCTGGGTAAATTACTACCACGTTTTTTTGACAAAGACAGCCCACCCAACAACACCAAATAAGGAGGAGTTTGTGGTAGCAAATAGCGTTGGCAGGTGCGACACATGAGTGAAAAAATTATTGAATTACTAGCCTCTGGGTTGCTTCCATTCAGTGCAAGCAAAGGCTCAAATAAAACATTCGCATCATATGGCAAATCATATTTGTATCTTGCATTGGGTCAAATTTGAACTTTGACTGGTAAAGTCAAACACGTTCTCAGCGGGTGCTGGCCTCCACCAGGATTGTCCCGTGTCTCCAATTGTGTTTATGATATTCATAGACAGGATCTCAAGGCACAGGCTGGGGGAGGAAGTGGTCCGGTCTGGTGACCTCAGAATTGCTTCTCTCTTCACACCGTGACCTCCATCATGCACTGGAGCAGTTTGCAGCTGAGTGTGAAGCGGTCAGAAAGAGAGTTAGCACCTCCAAGTCTGAGGCCAATGGATCCCTGCTGGAAAACGGTAGATTAGGGATTGGGTTGGGAAAGAGTTAGTGCTCCAAGCAAGGGAGTTTAAGTACCTTGGGTTCTTGTTCACGAGTGAGGGTAGAATGAAGCGTGAAATGGATCGGCACATTGGTGCAACATCTGCAGTGATGCAGGTGCCATTCCAGACTGTAGTGGTGAAGAGGGAGCTGAGCTGGAAGATAAAGCTCTCCATTTACTGGTCCATCTTCATACCAACCCTCACCTATGGTTATGAGCTCTGGGTAGCGACCAAAAGAATAAGGTTGCGGATACAAGCAGCTAAAATGAGTTACTCCGAAGGATGGCTGGGCTCAGCCTTAGAATTGGATGGATGGATGGATGGATGGATGACTGGTAAATGACTTGCCTTGTCTAACCAGCCGATATTGCATGTTGGCCATGAAAATACAAACTACCCCACACAGGAGATGCTGCTTGGCTGGCTGTGGGTGATAATTAGGCACAGATTGTAGGCCACCAATAATATCATATTTCACTGTATGTATTAGCAAGCTAGCTAACAGTAAATAACAGAATAGCTCTCTGTGTTTGTTGCATCTGGCACAGCCTACATTCAGCATGAATATCGCCTTGCCAGGCAGGCGATGGTCACTCTCCTGCTTTTGCCCATGTGAGACCATGCCTTAATAGCAAGTGTCTGCTATGAATGGCTGTACACCTGCATGAAAATGACTGGACGTTGCCAGTCAGCTTGTAGCCAAACAGCTGTTGAATGAGCCAGTGACTGAAGTATGAATGAAGCAGCTGTGGCTAATCAGCTAACGTAAGTTCACTATCAGTGCTGTGCCTGAATTAACCCTGTGCTTGATCTGCTGCTGTTTATTTACATGTACCCACATGTCAGTATAAGGTCTCAGCTACATGTGCAAAGTCAGAGTAAAAGATAAGCTGTTACATTTCCTGTATAGCCCACTGTGTTGATTCAGAACTGTGACTGAAAGTTGTAGCTGGTGTGGGCAGCCTGTAACCCAATGGGAACCTGTGCTGTTTTCAGGTTTTGTTGAGAAGCAGTTGACATTAATTCTCCCTGTGAGAATTCCCTTCAGTGCAGTGCTTCGAGGTATGCAGACCCTATGTGTTTCAGGCAGTGGTTCATAGACTGAAAAACAATCCAAGGTCTTCTAGATTTCTTCAACATCTCATGGCTTTCAGCAGGTAACAGAGTTTGCTCACTTGGGATGGAGAGGGATGTATAGAATGCTGGGTATGTCTTAGACTTAGCCTCAAAGTGAAATGTCATATAAACTAAACATGTGATGGGGATATTCCACATTACTGAGTGACACCCGGCTGATCATTAAATCCTAGTCGAACACATTAATATTAGACAAAACTGAGTGTAATTGCTGCTCTCTGGGGCAAACCTCTGAGCTACCAGCCCTTTTCACAGAGGGAGTTCTGCCTTGATACTATGTACTATTAAATAGGAGGCTTAATTTGTGGTGTGAGCCCAGCAGGTGCTGCGCTCCAGCCGTGCCTCATAGTTATGGAAGTAGCTGTTTACATTTTACCAGCAGGTATAGATTGGCAGGGGTTTGGGGATTTCCAAGTTGTGCAGAGGGGACTAAGGGGTTTAGAGGTAGCGCGGAGCGTAAAGTTAGTTGTGTTTGTTTATGTGAGGCTGCAAGTGACATGAATATTTAACGGTGTGTGAGCATCCATTTGAGAAAAGCACGGGTGGGTGCGTCTGTATCCTAATGAAGGGGGTTTTCCTCTGAAACAGAGAAATGACTCCTGAGAAATTCTACGGAAAAAACAAGGACGAGCTGCAGGTACGGCTATGATACAAGAAGAGAGATGATTTCTTTTTTTTTTTTTTTCCAAAGGTTGGTACCTTGAAAGATTGAAAGACAGATTAAAAAATGATTACGAATGACTCATCTCCCTCTTTTGAACTCATATCATATGACACCTGGATTCCTTTTCATAATGTTTCCTTTCAAACGGCAGATAAACCCTGTGGCAACCCATTTCCAATTTAAAAACTATCACGCCTATCACCTCCTTTCTTCAGTTCTGAAAAAAAAATGAGGTAAGCTAATACTTTATTTACAGAGTTCTAGCTTTATTAAACACACCTACAGTGTACAAGCCAGTGTGATGTATTGCAATAACTGCAATATCTTTGTGGAGCCTATAATGCTCAGCTTTTGTTGACAATGTGTAAGGGATTTGTTGACTCAACTCTGAGATCAGAAGTGGAAGCTGTAGCGCTGTAGAGCTATCTTGTATTATATAGAGAGGTGTTGCAGTGTTTGAGTGCAACTGCATTTAAAGGGATCCTGATATTTACTTTAGATTGACACCTGTCAGCAAGTCAGAAACAAGTAACCTGCTGTGATGTAATGGACGATATATCATCTGTATTTTCCTGAGAGAGGCAGTCTGACCCAGTTGTTGAACTGTCTCAGGCTTCCATTTATAAATATTTGACTATGCCTAGCAGAAAATTTACATTGCTCTTGTGCTGTCAGATATGTAGAGGCATGTTCCAGCGCTGACGAGCAGCAATAATCAGCATGGATTTACAAGGAAGATGGAACAGCTGGAAACCACAAAAGAACACATCATCACAGCTTAATACATTACCTTCAGCTCTCTCTCTCTCTCTCTCTCTCTCTGTAAAACAGACAAACCATGCTACACACATTTCCCCGGGCCTTTATGTCTTTGTTTCTTTTTTAGCACAAATGGGTGCACACACAATCAATAACTGCTCTCAGCTGCTGTTCATTCTTAAGCTTGATTTTTGAGCACTTGAAAAACAGTCGCCTCTATTTTGTATTCACAGGACAGAGAGATAGAACTGTTAATTTCAGAAATCAGGTTAACACCACACCATGCATTTTGCTGTCACAATTAACCCAACGCTTGTCCTGTAATGTAGTATTAAAATGATGGTGTGTTGCTGCTGTTGCTCGGGGAGGGGTGTGAGCAGCTGGAATAGCAAGCAGTGGGTTTTGATGATTTTGACAGGGCTGGTATTTGATGCCCTGTTGATGCATGACGGTTGGCATATTGCCCCTCCATCAGCGGGGTGCCAGGAGGGTCATGCTTGTTTGTTGATTTTTTTTGTGTGGAAAGTGCACGGAGGTTCCCGCTGTTTTGTTACTGTGGCTTGAAGTCAGACCTTTTTATCAGCTGACAACCATCATTTTTCTTATACCGCCTAGAGTCAGCTTTCTGCTCATTCGTAGGAACTTGTGAGTTACAGTGTGCAGCCAAGGGGACCAGGGATGATAACCAATAGCAACAGCTGCTCCCTATGGAGTCTACATCTATTCAGCTGAATTCCCAGGTGCTGCAATTGATAGATCAGGGAATAATATTCTAAACTCTGTGGGCAGTATAGCCTACTGGCCATATTTCTGGTCAGAGGCCAGCTTCAGTGTGGCAGGGTTTCTATGCATTTTAATGTGTGCACATATTATGGCTTGCATACATCTGAGCATCAGAATGTGCAAGCTTTACCTGTCAAAAATGTCATAAAATTGAGGAAAGTATGATTACAAATTTTCTTATTTAGCAAAGAAAAAGCTTCAACATGATATCGACTGTTTTCAGTGTGTGTCCAAAACAATAAAATGCTCGAGTCGAAATCATAAAAAATAATAACCAGAAACAGGTCTAACTTTCTAATGATTTTGTCTGATGGGAGAACATGCCGAATATGTCAGTGCTGTTTAAATGAAAGCATGCCCGTACGTCCCTAGAAGACTAGGAGTGGCAGGATTGAAATGTCAGAAACGTCAGTGAGACTGTTCCCATGGAAACAGAATAATGCTCAGAGTGCAAACGTATGCTGACAAGTGTGCACTCACACACACATCCTTAAGTGCCGCACAAAGCTCATCTGTAAATTTGCATTTTAGGAATGCTGCTCAAGCTGTGCTCTTAAGTGAGTCACATTGCGTGACATGGTTCTTATCATCTTATGATGCAGAGTTTATAAGCAACCCCAAGTTAAATATCATTTTCATGGAGGAAAGAATCTTATTATAAAGGAGTGGGAAAGTCATAACATCAGGAAATTGGGACAAACTGTAAAGCAGGAAAGAATAATGACACCCAGTGAAATTAAAGCTAATTTTAATCTTAATGAATTGACTTTTCTACAGTATTTACAATTGAAATCCTTATTGCAGAAGCTCATGTTTCAGAGCTCCACACTGGCCTCAAATAAATACAGATAAAAATTTAAGAGAGACTTTAACAACTCGAGTCACAGTATCTAAACTTTATAGACTTCTTTCACTCTCCTCCTGTAGTTATATGGCTAAAGGTAAATAACAATGGGAGTGTGGGTAAAAACACAATCGCCACTTGAACAATGGGACACTATAATACAACATACTTGTAAACTACTTATCAAAATCCGTTAGATATAAACTTTTGCACTGAACTCCATATTAATACATCAAACCTATGCTGGCGTGGTTGTGGAAAGAGAGGATACTTCATACATTGAGCACAGCGTTAGTTCAGGCAGGACACGATGTCAAGCTCAGCTCACATCCCAGCTACATCAGCTGATCTCAAACAGCCAATCAACCGATGGATCAGCTGATTGATGGAAGGGAGTCAGCTGATAGATCACATGATTCCTTTCTATGCGACCAATTAGCAAATCTCTGGCCTGCTTTCTGTTGCTGCCTTCTTTGCAAGCCGCACTGTAACCTGCCTCCACCCCAGCTCCTTTTCATGCTGTGTCTGACTTATCAATGTCATTTCTGTTTGTCACTGTATGACTGGGGGTTCTTTGCTGCTGCTCTCCCTGCCTTAGGCTTTCCATGTAGGCACATGGAAGGGCAGGGAGGTTTGCTCTTATTGCCTGAGGCTTTCCTCACTTGCACATGGAAGGGCAGAGAGGTGTGCTCTCTCTGCCTTATGGCTTTCTACGTAGGTGCGTGGAAGAGGCTTTCTGCGTGGGCCCAAGGAAAGGCAGAAAGGCCCCAGAACAGAGCCACACCGCCAAATATAATACTGCAAATGGAAATAAAATTTTCTTTGACTAAAGTGTTCCTAACTGAAATATATTACGGCACTGCCCAGAAATAAGAAAATCTGGGAAGGGAGTCCAAAATATGTTATGTTCAATGCTAAATACAGCTGTACTACTATGCCCAGAAGTGTTAAAGTGGATGGTGAAAAATCTGGAGTAATACAACGTCTGTTAACACTGGCATTCTTTTCTGTATAAAGAATCATTCTTATGAACTGGAAAGTATGGAAGCTAAATTATTTTTGTTTAAATAACTGGCTGAGGGATTTCATAGAACTAATAATGATGGAGCGTGCAGCCTCAGCCATACAGGGGCTTTATAGAGATGGTTTAGATGGACCATGGACACTCATCAAAGAATATATACAGACAGTACAAGGAATGGCATTCTGAACCCTTTAAGTAGAAGGCAGAAACCCTCTTGGAGTGGAGATGGAGTGCTGAAATAATGATCTCCTAAGCAAGTATACTATTATTGATGTATTTCAGTCTGTAATCTCTGGAGAACTGTCTTGTTTGTGTACAGTATGGACCTTTTTCACAGCAGACATTTTGACTTGTGTCAGTAGAAAAAGCACAGGTGAAACTGATAACATTAAGGATGGCTGAGTTCCATTCAGTGTCCCAGTAAGCTAGTAACATTTAGCCAACATGGACAATACCAGGGTCTCCCCTAAGTGGAACGCAGCTGTCATTAGTGTCATTGAACACACCTGTGCTGCTCCTACTCTGACATGTCAAAATGTCTGCCGTGAAAAAGGTCTATTGTACTGTGATTATGCTGTGTTTGTATTTGGTCTTTGTAGCGTTTTCACATATAAGCCATATATACGCTACATGTGATCTGGGTGAATGAACATTCATTCCATGTGCATCTGATGTCATTTGTTCATTCTGGTTACAACTTACCTGTTCAACACATTCAAGATCTGGCTCTCCAACTGTAATAACAAGTACATCCACTTGTGCAGTTCTCTTTAAACGTCACATTACGCTGCCAAAAAAGGAACTGGACAATACAAATGAGTCATTTTCAAATTTTACTCAGTCGCTCCTGTATGACACGTCAAGCTACCTGAGCTCTTCTGTATTTGTCTTCCTTGTGTTTCCTGCTTTATGAGTAACCATTGTCTTGTCTTGTTTCAGATCCCACATCCTGTCAGGTTTCCTCCTTTCTGATTACTTGCCATCCCTTAATGTGCTTCACCTGTGTCTCAATGTGTTTCACTTGTGTCTCAATGTCTCCCTCAGTATATTTAAGTCCCTGTCTTCCCCTCCTGTGTTGAGTGAACATTCCAGCATTGTCCTAGTGTTTTTTGTGAGTTTGTTTTTGACCATGTTTGCCTTTTGACTGCCCTTTTTGCCTGTCGAATTGGATACCTTTGCCTGTGTTACTGATCACCCTTGTACCGACCTGAGTCTGATGAAAGACCCTAAACTTTAAACTCTCTTTAAACTTTAAAGTCTGTGTCTGCTTTGTGAGTCGTTCTCCAGTTTGTGCTTGACAGTTTCTTTATTGGGGAGTTTAGCCAGGAGAGTGTATAATATTATCCCTCACCAGTTTTTGTTGTGTTTTCATTACCTTAGAATGAGCTGATTATATCTACATTGGGAGCAGGTCCTCTTCCACGGAGTCTGCCATGTTTCTACAGTAGCCCACAACAGACAAACCAAACACTGGCTCCAGAGAGGGTCTTTTGAGTTCTAACCTTAAAGGGAAATTTTGGTTTATTTCAACCTGTCTCCTATCGTCCTAAATTTGTTTCAAGTGACTAGTGACATAAAAATAATAGTTAGCATGTTAGCCGTTAGCCTAGATACAGCCGGGGCGCATAGTAGCGTTAGACCTGTTAAAACATAAGTCAACGGGCATACTTCAAGTGCAAAGTTAGTCCACTAAACAAGCTTTTTTTTCCACAAAGACTGCCTCATATCGTTAGGATAAATGTCAGAGAACATATAGAAAACGACATGTAAACGTGTTGTCTTACCTTACCGGTGTGGTGCCATGTTTGTTTACCATTTAGCTCTGCTTTCCAAAGCGCGGCCAAAATATCACAAGAACAAGCAGTGCCTGAAATTTCGCGAGCTCTAGATAAAGCCCAGCTGGATACTACTCCAGGTGGAGGTGTCTCGTCCTCGGTCACATCCAGACCTTGAAAATAAGGCTGCAACCGATCCCATTCCTTGCAACAGAGGCATTCCTCTTCTGTGGGCACTGGGGCACAGCATTCACAGGTACACCACCAATCTCCAGAGCTACGCAGCCTTGCAGCAGCCATTCCTCCTCTCTCGTCCTCTACCTGTTGTGCCTCTCTCTCTCTCCTTCCCCGTTCTTCAATTTCACAAAGCTCTTTGTCAGTGTATTCTGGCTCAAATAAATAAGGGCGGCCATCATACTCTGCAAAATCAGATTCCTCCTCCACAAAGTCGAAGTCTGGCAAAAAGTCAGCCATTATTCTATAAATCTTTCATAAAATAAATGAATGAACTTTTCAGGCTACTGTCCGGTTCTGCCTTCCAGCTGTTGCTGCTTGGTCTCGCGAGATTTCATTTCTAAATGGTAAACAAACATGGCACCACACCAGTAAGGTAAGACAACATATTTACATGTCATTTTCTATATGTTCTCTGACATTTATCCTAACGATATGAGGTGGTCTTTGTGGAAAAAAAGCTTGTTTAGTGGACTAACTTTGCACTTGAAGTATGCCCGTTCATTTACGTTTTAACAGGTCTAACGCTACTATGCGCCCCGGCTGTATCTAGGCTAACGGCTAACATGCTAACTATTATTTTTATGTCACTAGTCACTTGAAACAAATTTAGGGTGATAGGAGACAAGTTGAAATAAACCGAAATTTCCCTTTAATTCCACTGTATGCGGCTGTAAGGTAGGAGGGGAATTCAGTTGGTTATTATCTGCAACTTCACCGCTAGATGCCGCCAAATCCTACACACTGCTCCTTTAAGATCAAATGTGTGTGTTCAAACATTGATTGATTCCAAATGCAGTTTACAGTTAACAACATGGTACCCTCCATTTAGACTAAATGGGAAATGGTCTGCATTTGTCTCGTGCCTTTCTAGTCTTCTGACCACTCAAAGTGCTTTTTCAGTACATGTCACATTCACCCACTCACACACACAGTAACATGCTGGTGGCCGAGGGTACCATACATGGTGCTACCTGCTACTCAGTAACCATTTACACACTCTAACGCACCAATGGAACAGCCATCAGGAGCAATTTGGGGTTCAGTATCTTGCCCAAGGATACTTAACATGCGGACTGGAGGAGCAGGGGATCAGTCGATCCGCTCTACCTCTGAGCCACATCCACCCCCTACCCCCCCAATCCCGCCCCCAAAAAAATCTACAGTGCACAAAATGTTCAGCACCAGGGACGGCGACACGTTGCAGGTTTAGCTCAGGTACTAATGTAAAGAGCCTGTCCAAATGTTCTGCTTTATGGGAACATGCACCTTAACATATCTGGGACCGGTTCCCTGATTATCCAGCCAGGCTTTAACTACCGCTCTCTCTCTGTAGGAGCCAAATCTCTTGGCCCTCATAGAGCTCAACACTGGAGTCCAGACATGCAGAGATAGGACAGGACAGGCAGTGGGTGAGCACATGCTGACCAGCCAACTGAGCGAGGAGATGGGAGCTTTGTGTGGGGTCAGTAACCAGTGCCTCTCCTATAAAGTCCCTATTTTACCCAAAGCAGTAGTACTATAGCACATGAGCTGCAGAGAGGAGCAACATCACTTCAGTTTGCCAGGATCACTGCTCACTCCTCCTATTTCTCTCTCTTGTGTGTCTTAGAAATCAAATGGAAATGTTCCAGCTTAATGACTGGTAAAGTAAAGTAAGTCTGATGTGGGCTGCCCTTTTCATAAAGCAAGGCTGTAAAAGCTTGTGAATGTCTCCTTGTCCTTGTAATCCATTGTGATCCATTGTGAACATTTTTTCTCACAATAGAACAATGAATACACTATAAATTCCTTTGGGGATGCTGCGCTCCATGCAGTATACATACCACCTTATACTGCCAATGTAAAAGACACATCTAGAGGTGGAACTGAACAAACACAGGTACAAAAGAATAATGCAATCCTTACTATTGTTCAACAACAAACAAGCAAATGGGAGATATAGTGATGGAAGAAGTCCTCTCGCCAAAGGTTCAGCACACACGATGATTACAATGTAAATTTCCCTGAAGCAAAGCAATTTTGTAAGAGCACTCCCTCAGAGATAAAATGTCTCACACACCTTTCTTACACATTCTTTTAAAACAGCCATCCCATAGTTTCTTTCTGTAAATGCTCTGCCTGCTGCTTATATACAGAACACACACAAATAGAGGAAGACACTGGAGCAGCAGAGAAGAATGAGGGGAAAATATGGAGAGAATGAGAGAAATAAAAGGCAACAAGTAATAAAGCAAGACAACTGGCCCGCCCCCGCACACAGACTTGCCAATCATAACGTTGCATTGGGCCACCTCAGATCAGGGTCCAACAACAACCTGCAATAGTTTCAGATTTCCTTCATTGTCAGGCTGGTTTTGTGGATTTGGAGCTAAATGTTGCGCCTGGGGCACGTCATGTATTAATGATACTTGTTACCTGGAGAGGTTGGAAAAAGATATACGTTTCTTCCCTGTTCCAAAACCAAAATCAAACCGTGAAAAGTGTAGGGTTAGCTAGCTAGCTACTGAAGATATAGCCTACTGAATGTATACACATGCTGCTTTTGCTTTTTAATGGTTATAACAGTGAAACAAAGACCGACCCTGCTGTACAGGAACCAGTGAAGGGAAGCAGGGAAACTTTGCTGATATTGAACCAGCTGTGTGTCATCGCAGTGTGCGCAGATGAACGTTGTTTGACTTCTCCCGCAGATCCCTGCCTGTCCGGCAAAGCCAAACACTGTTCATCTGCACACACTGTGATGCCACACAGCTGGTTCAGTATCAGCAAAGTTTCCCTTTATATTCATTGTCTTGTGTGGCGATCAGCAGTGATGTGGTGGTTCACTTTTACACTGTGATCTGTAGCCTATAGTTCGGCTTTAGCTTCTAACTGTCTTTGTCTTTTTAACCTGTTGTTGCTGCTGAGTCAGTTTGACATCCTGGATATATCCTTCAAACACAGACTGTAGACCCCTCTGTCTGCTTCTCTCTGGAATCACAGGGAGTGCAGTTAGTTACAGTGTGGGCTCCATGCTTACTCAGCATGGACCATCACAAAGGGGGGAGGCTTAGCAAAAGGTCAATTAAGAGGAAACGTGAGACAATGGTTGCATCTGAAATTGCATACTATGCACTACATACCCAATATGTGTACTATTGCACACATAAGAGTGCACGCTTCTTTCTACATGGTGATACAGTTGGCAGGTGTAGTTCTGTAGGAAGAATATCTCCTCCATGAAACTGCTCACAACAAGGTCTGTGGATTATCTTGAGTAACCAGGTCATGATTTCTGAAAAAAGACATTGCTGTTGAGTTTTTCAAATGGCTTTTTTGGCACTTTGGGAAGCACATTATATTCAAGAGAAGGCAGACATCTCTATGGCCGATATCTCCAACACTCTGCAGCTCACACCAAAACAATCTAGATGTAAGAGGAAAAATGTGTATTTTTGATTCTGGGGCGAACTGTCCCTTTAAGTTACTTTTAATCATGTACAGTATCTGTGATTATAAAGGTTTTGCTATTGTTTGGAGTGTCTATCTTCCGCACTTTGTTATTTTAATCTTAGTAAAGGGAAACGAGGAGTTTGTTTGTGTGGGAATATACTGTATGTACTTCATGAATGTTTCATGATAGCAACAAAGCTGTGAGATAGAAAGTAATGAACACCCCTACTCTCATTTAGAAATGAAACAGGACATCATTAAACTTTTTTTTCCACTACATAAATCGAAAATAAGGTAGCTGTATATCACATTTCCATAATGCATGGCAAGATAGAGCTATTTACGAGACTTAATTACACCATCAAAACAAATTAATATTCTACTCTCCATCTCCAGTAATGAGAGGTGTGCCTTCCAAAAATGCATTATTGACAACAGAAGGAACAAATTGACTCATAAATCAGCTTGTGGGGTGGGGGTGGGGTGGGGGGGGCTGCATCCATGTCTAGCTGCAGGCTGGAGAGTAAAAATACAACAGGAAAACAGGTGCCACAAACACAGCAAAGAGAGCCTTATTTTATCTGTCACCATGCAGTTTACATGTATGCACAGGGGTAGATTTCGAGGGAGGGTGCAGGACACGTCCTGCTCAATATTTAGAAAATGTGCAATTGTCTCTCGCAATAAAAACATTAAAGTAGCAGATGACTTTTATTTTGACAAAATCAAAGATATTTCCACCGTAAACTGATGCAGGAAAGACACAAATTGGTGCATTAAAATTCACTTTAATGCAGGAAATGAAATGTTCTACCCCTAATGTTGAAATAAAGTCTAAGCCGTTTTATGCACAACGTGATTTTGCCAAGTAGAACATGCTCCTGGATCAACATTGCAATCAACCAATCACAGCCCTCTGACATCATCTGTGTGCTGCTCTTGTGCTTCTTTCAAAAGTCCTTTGTGCTTCTTCAGAGTTAGCTAGTTTTCCAAACTGAAGTTGGTACAATTGAACAAAATCCTCAGTAACACTGACCAAAAACCTTAAAAGCTACTGCAGAGTTAGCGAGTTAGCTTGCTAACTAGGTAGGCTATGCTAATAAGTAAGCTGTTTTTTCACAACAAATAAGGATAATATCATTTTACAGTTGCAAATTGCTGCAATCAACACATTTTCCCTCCTTTTCTTCTTCTTTCCTTGGTCCTGGACAGATTTGGTTAGGTTTATCCAGGACCATCATCATCATCATCAAGCTGATTCTGGATAATTTGCTTATGTCGACATCTACATAGCAGGGATGGTCCTGGATCAGTATCAGCAATTCTATTCATGATCAACACAGCAATGATGGCCAAGATGTCGGTGAAGATTCTCAGTCATCCAGGTCATGGTAATCATAAGTGCTATATTGTAGGCAACTGGACTTGCTTGCATTTCTTGAAGACATTTCGCCTCTCATCCAAAAACTGAACTGAACTGAACTGAAGAAGCCTCTTGGATGAGAGGCGAAACGTCTTCAAGAAACGCAAGCAAGTCCAATTGCTTACGATATAGCACTTATGATGGTCAAGATCCACGTAATCAAATTATCTAGTGTCAGCGTGACGATGATGGTCCTGGACCAACAAAAGCAACTCTATTCAAGATCAACATGTCAGTGATGATCCTGTATCAATATAAACATCATCCGCTTATCCAGGGCCAGGTCGTGGGGGCAGCAGGCCAAGCAAAGCACCCCAGACGTCCCTCTCCCCAGCAACACTTTCTAGCTCCTCCTGGGGGACCCCAAGGGGCTCCCAGCCCAGATGAGAGATGTTATCTCTCCAGCGTGTCCTGGGTCTGCCCCGGGGCCTCCTACCAGTAGGACATGCCCGAAACACCTCCAGCGGGAGGCACCCAGGAGGCATCCTGATGAGATACCCCTAGCACCTCAACTGACCCCTTTCGACGTGAAGGAGCAGCAGCTCCCTCCGCATGTCCGAGCTCCTTACCCTATCTCTAAGGCTGAGCAGAGCCACCCCATGGAGGAAAGTCAATTCGGCCACTTGTATCCGCAGTCTCATTCTTTCAGCGATGTTGCTGGCGAGTTGACAGTGAAAAGCGACAGGAGAGCAATATTAAAAGGTCTTCGCTACAGTCAGAAGGCACATCCACCATTCTACTTTCTGACCTTTCTACCAGAACAACCTGAGAGGAGCTGAGGGAAAGCATTACCAACAGGCCGCAAAACATGGTTGGAAACATTTTCTCTTTCTGCCCTCTCTCCGGACCATCTATCAGATCTCAGACTTATTAGGTGTCAAATACCGTGTGCTTAATCATCACTGCTGGTCTTGTTTTCTCTGTGTCATTTTGACAAATGAAAAACGGAAAATGCAGACCTTACTTTATTCCAGGTGATTAATTCCGCCATTGCTGCTTATGCTTGGCTCAGAATTTGCTGACTGATTGACTCCCTGTAGGCAGTAGTGATTACAGTATTTCCACTGTTTGCTCACTCATTACATGTGCATGCTTCACCTCTTAACTGTTTATCACAGTAAAACTAAAACAAAGGTACCAATTAATGGTAACTTTATGTGGACAAAGAGAAACAAGACTAACTGGTGAGGTACTGTTTCAAGCATACACTAATAGCACGTGTGTATCACATAATCTACTGTAGGAAATAGATACTGCAGGGAATTCTAGCTGCTCTACCACTTCCTGTAGCCCTGAGAAGATGCTGCTTCTGTTGCCTGTGGGTCCAGACGGAGCCTGGGGGACCGGGGGAAGTAGGATTTCACAAATGCCGTTATTTTTTCCTCCTCTCCTCCTTCTCTGGTCTTCTTTCCCTCCTCCCTCCAACCCTTTCCAGCCCAGGTGGACTCTGGTGGAATCATATCCTCATTACCGGCCTGTCTATACAACGCCTTGCAGTATCCTGCACCAATCCACACAAGTGATCATTTCTCACAAACTGCTGGGGATGGACAAACAGAGGAAATAGGAGGAGGAGAAAATGAGTGGAGATGGAGATTTAATCCTTTTCATCTGTACCTATTTTGCCTAGTTTTGTGCGAACTAACTTCTCACCAAGCAACACAAAAAAAACAGGCAACAGTGAAAAGTGTTTTCACCACATGTAATTAAAAAAACATTAAAAAAAAAAAGAACGAAAAACTAAAAGATAAAGTTTTGCAGCTTCTAAGTAGTAATTTTCCAGATTTTCAAGTTGGTGTAGTCTGTTGCTAATTTCCTTTTGAGGCGCATTTAAAGATGCAGAGCTTTGATGTCATTCAAAATTCCTAACCAAAACACATTGTGTGTATCCTTGAGGCATAACAGACGTTTTGGATGCCTTTCCTACCTCATAAAACATTTCTAAAGCCCTTTTTGTTTTGAAACCCGCCTTGTTTACATCAGCTTGCAGTCATATTCTTCTTCTATTGGCAAATTAAAACATTTTATGAGTCATAACTGTTGACAAGCATTATGCCTTCTGCAGTCAACCGGAATATCACATAATAAGTATCACATAACCTCATTTCTCATCCCTAAAACAATGCTGTGCCACTAGTGGTCAAAGTCTCCATTTGGACTTGTTGACCCTAGTAGTGCAATGGAGCACTTTTTATGAGTGGATCCACCTTTTGTTTGTCTGGTGACACTGCAAATGGTACCACACTGTTTCACTGATCTACAGGACAGCCGGTGGTAATTTACGTAGAAAAGCAGCATTACACCAACAAAAGGCAGAGAAGAAGAAGGCTGTAACAAGAGGCAACTTTGAGGCTGAAAAATGAAGTCAACGCTAAAGTGCAAAAAACTGCAGTTCCTTGAATGGCCACTTGAGGCTGGCTCCAAAAGCGAGTCAATCTGCATGGACAACCATGTTAAAATGTCCAACTTTACAGCCAAAACAAACATGTTTACAGCCTGGGACAAAAGAGTTTTGGACTCTATTGCTATTTGCCCCGAACTGTATGAGGGTGAATTTTTATATAACTCATCTGATTAAATTTTATTAAGGCTTAAAGTTATGTATAATTAAAGCCAGGCCAAAAATCCAAGACAACAGCCCAAATGCCAAAGTCAAGGCTTTTGACAGCGATTAACAAACCAATGGGTGATGTCATGATGGCTACGTCCACTGGCAGATTATGAGCCGATGGGCCCCACCAACTCTCCTTTCTGGTGGTTGGATTTCTCTTTGTGTATGTTTTGTGTCTCTTTGAGGTAATTTTTGTGTCTTTTTTGTAATTTTGTGTCTCTTTATGTTTGCTTTGTGTCTGATTGAGGTAATTTTGTGTTCCATGAAAGTCCCTTTTTTGTCCCCTTGTGGGTGTTTTGTCTTTTTGTAGTCATTTTGGTCTCTCTGTGGTTGTTTTGTGTATCTTTGACGTAATTTTGTGTCTCTTTGTAGTCATTTTGTGTCTCTTTGTGGATGTTTTGTGTGTCTTTGAGGTAATTTTGTGTCTCTATGCTGACATTTTGTGTCTCTTTGAAGTCACTTTTGGTCCCCTTGTGGTTGTTTTGTGTCTTTTTTTAGTTGTTTGGGTCTCTTAGAAGTAATTTTCTGTCTTACTGAGGTAATTTTGTGTCTGTTTGTCTCTTTGTGGATGTTTTGGGTCTCCTTGAGGTAATTTTGTGTCTCTTTGTGGATGTTTTGTGTCTCTTCAAGGTAATTTTGTGTCTTTTTTGGTCGTTTTGTGTTGCTTTGCAGTAATTTTGTGTCCCCTGTGGTTGTGTTGTGTCTTTTTGTAGTTGTTCAGGTCTCTTTGTGGATGTTTGGCGTCTCTTTTAGGTAATTTTGTGTCTCCTTGTAGGTGTTTTGTGTAATTTTTCATCTTACTGAGAACATTTTGTGTCTTTTTTTGTCGCTTTGTGTTGCTATGCAGTCCTTTTTATGTCCCCTGTGGTTGCTTTGTGTCACTCTGCAGTACCTTGGCATCCCTATCTGGTCTTATTGTTTCTTTTAGTGGTAATTGTTTAGTGGAGTCTCTTCATAGCCTTGCAAATATGAGGACAGAAATCCATTAAACACATATGATACAGGGGTGGCATGGCAGTGTGGTGGTCAGCACTGTCGCCTCACAGCAAGAGGGTTTCTGGTTCGATCCCAGGATGGAACCCATCTGTGCAGAGTATACATGTTCTCCCCGTGTCAGCGTGGGCTTTTTGCAGGTACTCTGGCTTCCTCCCACAGTCCAAAGACATGCAGGTTGGGGATAGGTTAATTGGTGACTCTAAATTATCCGTAAGTGTGAATGGTTGTCTGTCTCTATGTGTCAGCCCTGTGATAGTCTGGCGACCAGTCCAGGGTGTACCCTCCCTCTCGCCCAATGTCAGCTGGGATAGGCTCTAGCCCCTCCGCGACCCTCAAGAGGATAAGTGGTTACGAAAATGAATGGATGGATGGACATTTGATCCAAAAGATACACAACATTGGTAAGAACACTGAATGTAAATATAACTTTTGTTTGTTTACTAGAAAACTCCACAGGGTACATTTAAGTCCAGCAACTACAAATGATAGTGAAATTAAACAGGAGATTTATTCATTATTCATCTCTGATGCCCTGGTTAATCAGTGTAATATTGAAGGGACCACCAAACCCACTAGATTAATCAAAATCTAATCAGCGATTAGTGATTTAAGGCATGTGATTGATGGACAAACAAAATAGATGATGCATGGTCCCATTTTAGATCCATCTCGAAGAACAACCAATGGAAATCATGATCGTGTATAACAAAGTATGTTTGCTGAACAGACTGGGGTTTGAATAAGACACATTGTGAAGACTAATAAATTACAGAGACACCAGGGTCTAATTTGCTCTATAGAATGACAACAAAAAGTCGTGGAGGGGGATAAAGACTCTATGGACACAGAACAATTGGCTGTCAGTTGTTTGGCACTGAACAGGGACTTCATTACATCTCATATATGATTTTCACAGATACAATGCAGCCATTCGGAAGCTGCCTCTTAGAATCTTTTACACTCAGGTACAAAACAAGCTCTCGAGCCTGTCACAGGGAGTCAAACCAAAGTGGTAAATTAATTCTTCAGCAAAATATTCCCTACAACAGCACCTGTGCAGGGAGGCACCATATGCTGGCTGCTTTATACAAACAGTGTAATGGAGTGTGGGTGCAGGACAATAAATCATTTTCCATGACACTTTCAACAGGTAGCTATCTGGAGTTGTTTGTGGAGGAGGCCACTCCAGTCTGTGTGTGTGTCCTCAGAGGAAATATGGGGCTCTTTTTTATGCAGTTCAATTGAAGTGTTTGCAAAAACAGATATCTCTGTTTTCATTTATTTTCCTAAAAAATCACATTTTGTGTGTGTGTGTGTGTGTGTGTGTGTAAACCAGGGAATATTTATTAGAATGGTATTGGGCGTTTTGATGAGATAACTCAAAGTTTTTAAATTTTCATAAATCATGCATTTTTTATTGTGCAGTCAAAGGAATGTCAATCAGAGTGGAGGTTTATTCATTTTAAAAGTGGCTCTTTGCTGTTTTTGCAAATGAACTCTTGAATTGCTGTTCATGTTCATGCTCCTTCAATCCATAAACAAGTTTGTTGTTAATTGAGATCTGCAAAAGTTTCACTAGTATTTATTTATTCATTGTCACTGATGGTGGATGGGACTTTGTGTGTATTTGTTGTGTTTACTGCAAAATAGCTGCTTTTGAACAAATACTGAACTCTTTTAGACATGCAGTCTCTACCTGACAAAGCCTGGTTTCAGACCTCTGAATTGTCGCCTTTATCTCAGATTTGATCAGAAATTCAAATAGGTCTAGTGTTACATTTCTAAAAAATATTGAGAGAAAATATGTGGATGGAACTGACACAGCTGTTCAAGTTGTTGTAATTACAACTCTTAAATCGACATATGTCTTTGACAACTTTTGTTGCAACTGAAATTGATGTTGGTGGGATGGATACATCACTCCCTACTAATTAGCTGGGGGAAAACAAAGAGCGAACTCAGCTTAGTTAAACACAGAGTCGGGTTGAATGAAGTCAAAGAGGGTAAACAAAAATATCCATGTTAAATGTGTTTCAGATCTGTGGGGGTCAGTGATCAGTGCTATCAAAAGTGTGGGCATTTATGACTTAAAGGTCTGGTGTGCAGTATTTAGTGGCATCTAGCAGTGAGCATGTAGGAGAACTATGATGGCTGATGTGAAAACATGAATCCCCCTATCTAGAGCCAGGATCTGATTTGTCCATTATGGGCTACATGGGCAACATGGCGGACCATGTACAGAAGGACTGGACCATATGAAGATGTAAACAGCTCATTCTAAAGTAAAGAAAACACAACAATTCTTATTTTCAGGTGGTTATAAAGTAGTGGAAACATAATTATGATTATAGCTGCTGTGCAGCGATGGGTTGGGTCTGGGCATTTTTAGGCAATTCTGAGCAACCTCTGGAACCTAAGATGGTCATCTACCGCTCTGAGCTAATTGGCAAGTAGCAACTCAACAGTTGCTTCATAAATTGAGTAAGCCATTCACTGTTGTGTAGGAAAGCAGCCATCCGTGCATGGAAAGGCTGATTTGAAACCACTGTAAAAAATTCAGTTATTAAGACAAAAATCTGAAAATACACATATTGCATCTAGACAGCATGGAGATGTTGGTAATTAAAATTGCCATTTTGCATTGACTATTTGCATGTATATGTTTACAGTACCGTTTACAGTCAAACATTTTGATGCACTGTAGGCTCAATTGATCAATTTGATAAATCAAAAATCTGAGAAACGTAGTTTTTGTAGGACAGTCTGAAGATGCTCTGTAGCAAGTTTGGTGTCAATTGAGCAAAAATTGTGGGAGGAGATAGGTTTAAGAAGTTTTACAGTTTTTGAACAAAACAGAGTGATGAACTTCATAATTTCTGATAGGTTTAAGTGTACAAAAGTTTCTTCAGTAATGGGGCTACAGTTTGATGAAAATTGTGAAGTTGTAGCACGTATGGTTGATTTGTTATGAATTTTCAAAGTTTTGAACTTTAGACGCTTGCTGTAGCGCTACCATCAGGACTATTGGCTTGAGCTTACAGCTGAGGATATCTGGCATGAGACTGGACCTTTGTGCAAAGTTTGGTGAGTTTTCACCCATGGGAAGTATGATTTCCTCAGAAGAAGAAAGAAGAAGAATATCTAGGATTACAATAGTGTCCTGGCAGCTGAGCTGCCTGGACCCTAAATATTACCAGCTGCTTAAAGAAAGGGGAATTCGAGGTCAAGCCCAATGTCAAGCCATCAAAGCTGGTGGCTATAGATTAAGAGTAGAGACACCACTTGGGCCCTAAACCACTAACAACATCAGGGTTCAAGGGAGTAAAGGTAGCGGGGGGCGGCACATGGGATGCCAGGTGTTGTCAATGTCAATGCCCTCTAGAGGTGTCGTGGGCCTATCATCACAACGCCAGTGAAGGAGGGTACTCAAAGATGACCTAAACAAAAGCTTTTACCCTCCATGTTAAACAGATCTTCTCAGTGATCAGTGCTATCAAAAGTGTGCATTTATGACAAGTTTGTGCAGCAACAATTGACCATTTACTCAACCTTCATTAAAGTATCACAAGTTTTACTACTGTTAGTTTCTTCTCCCTTCTCCCCTCTTTCCTCATCAAAATGAGGGAGTAGGGGGAGGTAAAGTGTATGGCCCGGTCCAGTGAGGAGAGTTCAGTCCCCACAGATGTCTCTACTTGGCTCTGCCTTCCCTATGCTCCTTCTTACTTTACTATTTACCTATGGTTTTCACCACTTGTCTATCCATCTAACCTAAACCCTTATGATTATAGCTGCTGTGCAGCGATGGGTTACTGGGCATTTTCATAGGCTCAATTCTGAGCAACCTCTGGAACCTAAGATGGTCATCTACCGCTCTGAGCTATTGGCAGTAGCAACTCAACATTTCTGCTAATATATATCTCTAAGTCCTGCACATTCACTGTTGTGTAGGAAAGCAGCCATCCGTGCATGGAAAGGCTGATTTGAAACCACTGTAAAAATTGTCTGACATTATTAAGACATCAGATTTGGTGCATCCACCAAGGCCTAGGTCTAAGTTTTAGTATGAGGGTAATTAAAAATGTCCCCAGTTTTCCAGGGCTTTCAGTGCTTTGTACCTGTTTACAGGAGCCTGCAAAGGTTCAGCAAATACCAACAACAATGTACTTTATACAGTATGTCAAAACCAATAGAGGAACTGTCTTTTAAACTGGTTTGGCACCTGCTTTCCCACTACAGCAAGAACCAGCAGAGCAAGTGAGCAGGCTGTGATTTCTCACATTGTCACTACTTAGATATGTTGATTAAGACATAAAGTGACAGTCAAACATTTCCTGATGCACTGTAGGCTCAATTGATCAATTTGATAATATGCCACCGTCCTGCCTCCTGCTCTCTCTGTCAGGACACTGTCTGAAGATGCTGCCATTCCATTTGGTGTCAATTGCCAGCCAAGATGAAGAATAGAGCCCTTTGCAGTTTTGAACAACAGACCAGTCAGTGCTTCATAATTGTCCTGTTTATCATTTGGAAGTGTACACAGTTTCTTTTTGGGGCTACAGTTTTTATCCTTGCCAGTATCTGTCTGCCGGCTGTCCCAGTCTGTTGATCACCTTTTGAATTCTCTCTGTCTATCTCTCTCCCTCTATCTGTAGCGCTACCATCAGGACTATTCTATCTACACTGAGAAGTTTTCAGCATGAGGCATTCTTGCTCTTTGTGCTGCTCTGCATCTCTTTTCTGTCTTTGAAAATACGTTACTCAGAAGATGAAAATCAATTAAACCCCATGATTACAATTATGTCCTGGCAGCTGAGCTGCCTGATAAATATTACCAGCTAAAGACAATAACTCATGGTATAAAGAGATGGCACTCCAAAGCATACATAAAGGCTAAACAGTTCTCAAACCTATTTACAACTTTCTGTTTGTTTATCATTTGTCTCCCGGGTTTCATTTAAAAAATAGAAATGCAGTGCTGTTGAGCAGCTTACTTGGAAGTTATGACTGTTTTGACCTGAAGACATAAATACAGCATGGCAATTATTAATGAACAAAGCATAATCATTTTATGCATAAGGAAGTCTCCAAATTTAAGACAAATCTGTTTGACATGCCTACACTACCATGGCAACGTGTTCACAATGACAATGCTAACAAGCAGGTGTTTAGCAGGTATCAGTTTCACCATCTCGTTTTGCATGCTAACATTTGCTGATCAGCAAAGCATAGCTGAGGCTTATGGGAATGTCGTTAGTTTTGCTAGTATATGTTCATAAACCAAAGTGTTGGCCTGATGTCAGTGTGAGAGGAAAGGTCAGATGATCACCAAGGTAATGAGGCTTTATTCTTTGAGAGCTATGTACAGTACAGGCCAAAAGTTTGGACACACCTTCTCATTCAGTGCTCCTTCTTATTTACTATTTACCTATTTTCACCACTTGTCTATCCATCTAACCTAAACCCTTTGGCTCAAAACAGACAACACTGTGGAGTTATGTACTTAACAAAAAAGGTGAAATAACTGAAAACATGTTTTATATTCTAGTTTCTTCAAAATAGCCACCCTTTGCTCTGATTACTGCTTTGCACACTCTTGGCATTCTCTCCATGAGCTTCAAGAGGTAGTCACCTGAAATGGTTTTCCCAGAGGTGTTTAGCACTTGTTGGCCCCTTTGCCTTCACTCTGCGGTCCAGCTCACCCCAAACCATCTCGATTGGGTTCAGGTCCGGTGACTGTGGAGGCCAGGTCATCTGCCGCAGCACTCCATCACTCTCCTTCTTGGTCAAATAGCCCTTACACAGCCTGGAGGTGTGTTTGGGGTCATTGTCCTGTTGAAAAATAAATGATTTCCCACTAAGCTAAGAACCAGCAGATGGGCAAGTGAGCAGGCTGCAGGATGCTGTGGTAGCCATGCTGGTTCAGTGTGCCTTGATTTGAATAAATCCCCAATTGAATTATCCTGAGTGATGTCCAGTACCCCCACACCATCACACCTCCTCCCTCCATGCTTCACAGTGGGAACCAGGCATGAGGAATACATCCGTTCACCTTTTCAGCATCTCACAAAGACACCGCGGATGGAGCCAAAGAACTCAAATTTGGACTCATCAGACCAGTCAGTGCCACTGAATTTCCACTGGTTCACAATGTCGTTTTGTGTTATCTTGCCAGTATCTGTCTGCCGGCTTGTCCCTCTCTTAGCAGTGGTTTCTCTAGCAGCTATTTGTCCATCTATCAATTTCTCAGCCATTTCTCCTCACTTAACAGTTGTTCTAGAGATGGGTCTGCTGCTCTCTGTGTGGCATTCATCTGGTCTCTGATCTGAGCTGCTGTTGAACTTGCGATTTCTGAGGCTGGTGATGGATGAATCAATTAAAGCAGAGGTGATTGATTATATCCTGGGTGGTAATCCTCATTTGCAACGATCAATAAATCCAAACAATAACTCATGGTATAAAGAGATGGCACTCCAAAGCATACATAAAGGCTAAACAGTTCTCAAACCTATTTACAACTTTCATTTCTTAAAGTAATGATGGCCACTCGTTTTCTTTAGTTAGCTGAGAAATAATATGAATTTTAACAGTTGTCCAATAGGGTTATGGCTGTTTTAACCTGACTTCTGCAAACACAACTGATGGTCCCAACCCCATTGATAAAGCAAGAAATTCCACTAATTAACCCTGATAAGGCACACCTGTGAAGTGGAAACCATTTCAGGTGACTACCTCTTGAAGCTCATGGAGAGAATGCCAAGAGTGTGCAAAGCAGTAATCAGAGCAAAGGGTGGCTATTTTGAAGAAACTAGAATATAAAACATGTTTTCAGTTATTTCACCTTTTTTTGTTAAGTACATAACTCCAAATGTGTTCATTCATAGTTTTGATGCCTTCAGTGAAAATCTACAATGTAAATAGTCATGAAAATAAAGAAAACGCATTGAATGAGAAGGTGTGTCCAAACTTTTGGCCTGTACTGTACATCAGTAAAATCCATCAAATTAGGCTGTTCTCATGCACATAAACACTGCTCAAACAAATTAAGGGAACACTCAATGGTCACCGTATAACACCAAGTCAGTTAAACCTCAGAGCTATCAATCTGTCCATTTAGGAAGCACAAGTGATCGTGAATCAGTTTCAGCTGCTTTGGTGCAAATCAAAGTGACAACAGGTGCAATGGAGAGCCAAAAGCAAGACAACCCCCAAAAAAGTAAGGTTTCACATGTGGTGTCCACAGACAGTTGCTCTCTCCTTATCCTTCCTGACTGATTCTTCTCTAGTTTGCATTCTCCTCATGTCCTTGTCACTACTGGTAGCATGAAGTGGTACCTGCAGCCCAATCAGGTTGCACAGGTAGTCCAGCTTCTCCAGGATGACACATCCATATGTGTGGTTGCAAGGAGTTTTGTGTCTCCCAGCACAGTCTTAAGAGCATGGTGGAGACACCAGGAGACAAGGAGAGCTCGACAGGGCCGTAGAAGGGAATCAACCCAGCAGCAGGACCGGTATCTGTTAACCCTACAAAATGACCTCCAGCAGGCTACTGGTGAGCATGTTTCTGACCAATCTGCCCGAAATCCTCCAGGTGAATCTGTGCTCACAGCCCAGCACTGGGCAGCTTGATTGGCATTCACCAGAGAACATCAGAATTGGCAGGTCCACCATTGGCGCACTGTTCTCACACTTAGCACGTGTGACAGGCGTGAAAGTGTCTGGAGACGCCGTTGTGAAAGTTATGCTGCCTGTAACATCATCCAGCATGACCTGTTTGGCAGTGGATCAGTGATGGTCTGGGGAGGCAGATCCTTGGAGTGTCACATAGCCAACGATACCCTGACTGCTGCTAGGTACCAGGATAAAATCCTCAGAGTGATTGTTGTCACTATGTTTCTTTTCCTAAACCCAACTTGTGTAAATTTACTTTCCTAAACTGAGGCTACGTAACTTTACATCAAATTAACTTGACATTAAGTACATAACGTGAGGACCCCATTCAAGGGGCGCCAATAAGTTGATTCAGTTAATGTTGCAATCAAGGATAAGTGAAAAAACTTTGGTCCTCTGGTGGTGCCTCCCAAAAGGGAGATCACCAAAGTAACTAGGTTTCACCCTCTTGGGATGATAAAAGTATGCACAAAATTTCTTGGCAATCCATCAAATAATTGTTGAGTCATTTCAGTCAGGATCAAACGGACTGACACACCAACCATCTACCAAGTGACATACAGACACTGCCATCTTTGGATAAAAATGAGTTCCATCTGAGTTCAACTCAAAATGGAGCAAGGCTTTACTCCGGTGCCTGCTCTGTGATCAGTGCCAGCTGAGGTGTTTGGTCTCCGATGCGGTCACAGATACTTGATTACATTTCATGGACCAGTGAGTGAAATGCCAAGTCTGGGCTTCATGGAAGCATCTATATATTCTGAGACAGTGGTCAGGATAAAATGGGCTTTACTCTGCACTAATTTAATCCTGCCAAGAGCTACTGTCACACAGCATTTCTATTATTCATGGGAAAAGGCCACAGGAAAAGGTCAATTTACTGAAAGAAAGCTTCAATTGATTATTGAAATGTTACCTCTAAATAGATGATACAATAATACGTTTTGATCAGTCCCAAAATAAAACTTTAAAGTCTATGTTAAAGATCTGCTGTCGGGTATGATTTAGGTAAAAGCCAGTCTGGATTAAGCTGGTGTATCTGACTGACTTTGACTATGGAGATTGGATGAGGCCTGAAATCTGAGCCAGACTCAAAGCACAGAAGTCCAGAAGGAAATGATAGCTCTTTTGATTTTACTCTATAATTTCACTGTATTGGAACAAATATGACATTGTGGGACAACATTAGCATTACTTAAGATTCCTTGCTCAAACCAATGGCTACTGCTTTCCATAAGTTAATTGAAGTGCAAATGTTGGTTGGTAAAATTAAAACAACTGAATGACAGTGGATTCTGAGCCTTAGGCCTTAACAATTACCTTCACTGTGGGGGAGCAGGTCTGAGAACCCAGTTAGGAGGCAGGAGCTTCTTTAAATTATCAACTTATTAACTTTTTTTTTTTTTTAACAAACTGAGTAAAAAGTTCTGCTTTAAGCTGTTGGAAAGTTAAAGATAAACGACAGAAACTTTAAGAAAAGACATAAAGGCACAGAAAGTTACAGAAATATGAAACAATGGTCCAATGTAGGAAAAGTCTAATTAAAAGACTGTGAAAAATAAATGAGAAAATCCCAAATACCTACACCAACAGAAACAGCCATAGGCATTAGCATACATTTTTGGGGGATGCAGTGGATGCATCCCCCTCAATATTTAGAATTTTTGCATATGCCCCCCCCCCCCCCCAATAAAAACATGGATGTAGCAGAGGACTATTCCTTTTGCATAACTAAAGACATATACACCCTACCCAGCTGCCACCCAATGTTGTTCGACATCGATATTTGTTTGAACTTAGGTTCAGGATGATGTATAATGCCAATGTTAATGTGACGTAGAATACTGATGACAGGAGACATTGATATTTTGTTGGTTTTAAATTGCGTTAAGTAACCAAAATCCAACAACTCCCAAATGTCTCATGCCAACTTCATCTTGATTTAAAATAACGACATTTATTTCAATCAGGAGAGACAGAAGAATGAAGTTAAGATAATATTTGATATGGCATACGGCTGTGCAGATTAACAGATGATTTGTGCTGATTAAGATTTAAAAGAAGTCTTGGGTGCTTGGACACCACAGAAGATATTTTGTGATCTTGGGACATCTGAGCGGCAGCAGGATAAGTCCCCCTGTAGAGTCCAGACACTGGTGGTGGCTGATGACTCTGAGGTTGATGAGGTGGATGAGGCTGATGAATCAGTAAAGACTAGGTGGTGATGGGGAGGTGGAGGGCACACACAACTGCAGTAAGAAAGAACTACAGCAGAGAAAGAGCCATATTTAAAATGAGGAGCAGTAAGATGAGGCTCACAGAGAAGGTGTGTCGTTGTGCTATTGGTTGATTGTGAATCATCTGATGACTTAATTGACAGACCCAGACAATGACACCTAGAGATAGTGAGTGAGCATATGTGCTGGGAGTGAATGGCAGGGTAAGAAAGAAACTTAGAGCCTGAGCATGAAAAGTCCAGATACTGGTGGTGGCTGATGACTCTGAGGCTGATGGCCGATGAGGCAGATGAGGCTGATGAATCTGTAAAGACTAGGTCGAGATGGGGAGGTGGAAGGCGCACGCAAAACAGCAGAGAAAGAACCATATTTAAATGAAGAGCATTAAGATGAGGCTGACAGAGAAGATGTGTCGTTGTGCTATTGGTCGATTGTGAATCAGCTGATGAATCAATTGACAGACCCAGACAATGACACCTAGAGATAGCGAGTGAGCATATATGCTGGGAGTGAGCCTGATGAATAGTATTGTCTTCCTGACTGAACTTTTGCTAGAGCTTTTGTAAGGTCTGGAGAAGAAAATCCAATGTCTGCAAAACATCATAACGTAAATGTCAGCACAACGCAAAATTCTAATGTCATTACAAATTTGAAACATTGTCAACCCAATTGTCATTCCAATGAAAATTTAACGTAAGAGTCCAATGTCTTTCTGATATCATATTGACGCCTGGTGCCAGCTGGATAGTTTGAAGCAGAAAAGGTACAAATTGGTGGATAAAGAAATCACCAGAATGGAGGATATTAAGTCATTAAGTGCTTGTTATTGGAACAGCTCTGGACTGGTTTTCTTCATATATAACCAACAGGAAACTTTTTGTCACCATTGGGGAATATTTCGTAAGAACTGCTCCCTATTTTCATTCAAAAATGTTCTGATGGAGGACCCCAAAACCTGTTTGATATGTCCCCCCCCAAAATTGAAACAAAGCCTATGCTCCTGGCCATAGCCACACGAGTCAAAGAAATTCCTGTGTGTCATTTAATAATTATTTTGTGATTGAAAGTGACTGTCACATTTGCCCTTCAAGCCACATTAACCTTATCACAACAGAGATCATATACGTTAAATATTATCTCTCTCTCTATCACTCATCACTCGTGTCATTTTCATGGCTGCAGCCAACCTGCATGGGACTCTGCACCATGGAGGATTATATTCACCGCATAAACTCACAAAAACAAAGAGCTAAAGTGGAAGATATTGACTCATCCCCTCGACAATCTTCTCATCTTTCTTGTTTTTTATCTTCTCATTATGTGCGAGTTTGTGTCTGCGCTCACGTCCGCTTGCCGCAGTTTCCCTGTGTGTTTATGCACACCTTGAATCACTCGAAGACGAATCATAAACACCTTTATGACAGACCTTTGTGGCTAATAAAAGCTAAAAATCTGTCTTAGCTAAGACTTAATCACTACATTAATCACCTGGATATTGTGAACAAAGCAGATAAACAGCCCTAAAGGTGCCGAGCTGAAAATATCTCATATGCACTATTCACACAAAAAATCCTGATGGATTAGCAGGGCCTCATTTGAGAGGGCCATAAATATTCATAAATTAATTTCATACTTTGTTTAACCCCACCTGGAAGGGCTGGCTCTGTGTGAAATAATGATAAGAGCCCAGGGGTCCCATTAAGCCTCTCACTAATCCCAATAAATCCACTTGCCTCCGCAGCACAATCAAACTCGACTCGTCCGGCTCCTGAATAAAAGTGACAGCTGCAGGACATTTGTCCTTGTTGCCTCATGTCCTGTCCAGTCTGTCACTCATGGAGGGCATCACCTGGATCGATCCACGACCCTTGACAGGGAAAGCGTATGAGACATGTCTGCTCTCCTCTGGGTGCGTGATGCTACATGCAGCAGGTGATAAGGAGAATCAAGGGTCATTTCTAACAACGCTGTCTGACACCTGACTGTTAGACGCGGAGAAGAGCTGACTGCGCTTCCAGCAGTTGGCCACGATCAGTAAAACAACCCCTGCTTAGTCACAAGAATCTGTTCAATAGGCTGCTGGATGCGCTTTGCTGCAACAATAAATTCAATTTTCACATACCGCCTTTTTATGCAAGGCTGTAGATTTTTCTTCCCTGTCACCCGAGTGAATCTTGACACATTGTGCCAAGCATAACAAGAAAAAACAAAGTGTCTAAATGTGGAGCGATTTGCATTTTTCATTCATGCTGTCATGCAGTCAGTTATGGATCTCACTGTGGGGAATTGGAAGATTTATATATTTCTCCACAGACGCAAATCTATCTAATATGACACTTTAATCCTCTCAGAGGACTACTCAGCAAGATCAAAGAGTAGACTTAGAGCATTTAAAGTTTCTTGGTGTTGTTACTGCAGTCTAATGCCCTAATTCTGAGAGGTGATTACTGAAGCATCAGGTTGTAAATGTCATTCAGGAGACATTAACACTGTTGTTTAGATGTATTCTTCAGCACTAAGTAGCTGGTAACATTTTCTCTAAAGCCACCATAGATCATGCAGAAAGACCCATTTGACATGACGATAAATATTATTGTGAGGCAGCAGGTGCTTCATAATGCATTCTATAAATTTAATAGTCAGAGTAATGGATCTGTGTCCGACTCATGTTTAGTGAGAAACACTGTCTGCACATGGTGGAATAATAAAAACTGGACAACGCAGTGATCCTTCGACTGGATCATCGGAGAAATATAAAGAACCGTAAAGAGAATTTTTAAAGGTGTTTTTTATTCCCAGCTCTCAGTGTGGACTCACGGAAAAGCCTTGTTACCGAGGCTCTGTAGACTGACTATAAAGAAGAGGCACTTGGCTGGATCCTGAAATCTCGCTGTAATAGCTCCTTTTGAATGGTACCGCAGGGTTTAACAAGAAGGAATGAAGTCAGCTGCTGAGATCCTTCACTAATACATTTATGTTTTATTTACCAATACTTAAGATTTGATGCTGTAATCCATTGTGCTTTACATACGCTGTGAGAAGTTATAGGCCCACTTCAGATGTTATGTGAATGATGCATTAACTCGCACAAGGAAACTATAGATATTAAGGTGTGCTGTTAGACCATCAGGAAGCACAGTTCGCCTGCAACCATGTCTAAATGTGAAAGTGGTGAGTGTGATTGGATATGCTACGTGTTTGTATTTTGCCAGTTCTTGTATGGTAGTTGCTGCTATAAGTGTGTAAGTGTGTGTATGAGCAGGTAGATTTGAGGCAAATTTTAAAGTACTTTAAGCCTTGTTTCCATCAAGCACTTTCAGTATAAAGTAACCCTTCAGACATGGGACGTAGACCCTAGTGTCTCCACCTCAAACAGTACCCTTAAATGTGGGCGGGGTTGTTGTCACTCACTGCTCCATCCAGCACTCACTGTATTTCCTCATTACCGGTGACACAGATGGAAGTCTGTGCCTCATTTATCGTCCACAGAATGGGGTTGCATGCCGCCATTTTCAGAGAAACTATTAAAAAATAGCTGGTTTGTGCATTTAGTTCTTCTCGGGCAAGTTCAGGGGTTTAGTGTTGTTGTAGCCCACAGGAACGATGCTCTACAATGCTTTTTTTTCCCAAGTGAGGATTAGAATATATGCTGCTCACATAACCTGGTTGAAATTAATACATATAAACATTTGAAGATCCACTCATTACGAAAAGTGTCTGTCATATAAAACTAAAGTAATAGTTAAAGTTGTCACAGTGAAATTTAAGGTGTGCTGATGGATTCACGTCGTCAACTCATGGATTGAGTAACATTACAAGTTAACGATCCACCTTAAAAGTCGCCGGCAGTCGGCCCAGTGAATTAAGTTATTTTTTTCCTCCAACTTTTTTTCTGCAAGAGGCAGCAAAACATTTTTTCATTTTATAGTTACAGTCTACTAATAAAACTCTCCACAGTATAAACAGTGGTTACATGAGCCTCAAAACCAGACACAACTCAGCCCTGAGCAGAGTGACCGTCCAGATGTTTCACCTCGCAATGCTTCTGTTTTTTGTTTTGTTTGTTTGCGTTTTTGTTTTTTTTTCCAGCCCTGTGTCCTCGCTTTTCGTAGCCTCCTCTTGAATGTGTGCTGCTACTGGCTGTTGCTGTTATTGGCTGGGAGTCACACATGAGACGTCCCAAACATGGCAGAATAAGAAGAAAATAAGAAAACACAGGCAGTGTGAGGACTGAAAAGGATTAATTTTGTGTGAGTCTATACATTGTTTGAAAATCCTTTGAAAGTCCTGCATAGTGTCAAGGTTCAGTATATTGTCATTCAAACATGGTAAAGAGCATGAAGGAATAGAAATTGTTACCCAGGTCCAGCACAGACACAATAAGAAGATAGACCTATAATGAATAAAAAGTATACCATTAATATTTTCAATTGTATGTTTTGCATGTTTTAATTAGTGCCTTGCAATGTAGTAGAATTAAGTATATTAACTAGGGCTGCAAATAATGATTATTTTCATGATTATTGACTAACCTGCTGATTATTTTCTCAATTAATGTATTGTTTAGACTATAAAATGTAAAAAAAAAAAAAGTGAGAGATGATCATCAGAGTTTCCTAGAACCCACAGTGACATCTTTAGTTTGCTTATTTTGTCCAACCAAACTCAAACACTCTTCATTTACTCATACATAACAAGAAAAGGCAGCAAATTCTGACATTTAAGAAGCTGGAACAATTTTTTTTTGACATTGTTACTTGAAGAATGGCTGAAACGATTAATCACTTATCAAAATAGTTTTTGATTAATTTGCTTTCAATCGACTAATCAATTAATCATCTAATTGTAGAAGGTCTAATCCTAAAGATAATATTTTCAATATTTATCTACATGGTTATAACACTAACTTTAAAAATTATTTATTTTATATTCTATTTGCAGGTGACTGTCCAGAGACTACAGATCAGTAGTCAAAGATTAAATGTGTTTTGGCCAGCTCCTGTGCATTTACAGCAGTGTATATTAATGTGTGCTGTTCTTGCAAAAGCAGTCTAACAGGTAATGTGTCAAACTTACTGCGAGGGCTCAATGTTGCAGGGGGACACTAGGACCCTGGGGAAATTTGGCCAATCAAGGTGAGAGCACCTGAGCTGTTAAGAGGCTCATGGAGCACAGGTGTGTGAGCCTCATCCTTCACCTGTGAGCACTCCTGTGCACATATTGCCTGGATCTTAACAGTCTAGGCAAAGTGCTGATTGCTGTTTATGTAATATTGTATTTTATGTTATTTATTGTACATTGTTTTATCTGTATTTTAGTAAATGGAACTTATTAATGTGTGGTTTTATCTTTTAGTGCTGCAGATGGTGATAGCCTTCGGTCACGGGAGCAGCTGGTGCAGTGGGAGTTCACCTGAGCTGTGGTGATATAATTTAAGGTTTGATGTATTACTGGTGATAGTTTGGGTGTTTTTTATGGAGTTAGATTTGTATCTTTATTACATGCGAGAAAATAAATGTTTGAAAGAAAAAAAAAATATTTGAGAGAAAAAGTTTAGTTGCGAAAATAATGTCATGGGCGGGGCCACATACATGGTGGATGAATGATTCAGTTGAATTCTACTCCCAAGACGATCCTCACCCAGCTGTCAATTCGACTGAGACTGGCCAATAGGAACGTGGCCCCGCCCATGACATTATTTTTGCAGCGAAAGCAAAATCCTGACACGAGAGCAAAGACTTAGGTTTTGAGAGAGAGAAGAAAAATGTTTTGAGAGAAACAATTGTTTTTGAGAGAAAATGTTTTCACACTGATAGCAAAAAATAATATTTGAGAGTAAAAAAAAGTTTTTTGAATTTTTTTTTTCCTCAGAAATCATTTTTTAAATCTCAAATTTTTTTTTTTTTATATTCTATGACAAAATACTTTCTCTCAAAACTTTTTTTAGTCTCAAATATTATTATTTTTTTTAATATCAGTGTGAAAACTTTTTCTCAAATATTTTTTTTCTCTCAAACATTTTTTTCTCTCATATCATTTATTTTCTCGCATGTAATAAAGACACAAATCTAACTCCATATTTTTCTGTTGGAAAAGCGTTTAAAATATTACCAAAAAAACCCCAATCTTCCTGCTGCCATATTACTCAAAACTGCACTCAAGCCCCGACCACTGAGCTGTTTACATCCGGCCATCCTCACATGTCAACGCTAATTCATGCCCAGAGAAAGAGGGCGACAGAAGGGAGACGCATAAATTATCCATATAAATACCATAAGTGTAGGAGGGCTTTGTTGTTCAGCTAAACATCTGCCCACCAGCTTCCAAATGGCTCTCTCACCCTCCTGCTTTGCTCTCCGGCCATCTGTGAATACACGTCTTCAAGGTATTTAATTACCACCTTGTGATTAAGAATGGGTTATTACAATGCATATGAAGGAAGCCCAACATATGTACTGTAGCAGCCAACGCTTTAAAGACGCATGTTGGACGAGTGATAATTAGGGCTAATTTGTGTTACTCCAGTTTCAAACCTGTCAGATGTGCACAAACACAACATGTAAGGCTGGTTTTATAAATGACTTAATGTTAATGACTGCTAATCTTAAAGAGCACATGGAACCACATGAAAAGTACCAAAATTTTACTGCACGCAGTGAAATATGGCAGCAATTACATTTTAATTATTTAAACGTGGAGAGATACGCAGGTATTTTTTTAAATAAGGAAAGCCGTGAGCTCACACACCATCAACCTTATCATTTATTTCACGTCAGTGCATACATGATGGTGCATTAATGTCATGTAAATCCTGCGCATGAATATGCAGTAGAGACCCATATGAATAACTTAGCTCATATTCAACCATACGTCACAGCTATACTGGTGAGAATATTTACTAACAACAAAAACATGACCGAGTTCCAGTATGTATTTGTACAACACACACAGCTGTTTCCACTCCAGCACCACAAACCGTTGTCTGAACACTCTGATGCTCCCTCGCTCTCTGTCCTACTTGTTTCGCCCTCTGCATCCACCAGTGTGTTCGTCGGAACCTATGGACATATTTTAACAAAATACAGCCAGGGGTTGTAAATAATAGAGGGGAGAGATAAAAGCTTTGTGGCAAGGGCTGCAAAGCCAATCTGCTTGATCTCCTTTATGGGACTGAAGTACGCAATCTCAGCTGCGGACTTCATTAGGCTTAATGAGCTAGTCAGGCCTTACGTGATAATACTTTGACACTAAATAGAACTATTGTTTATGTCCAGGCATAAAAACATTATTGTGTTATATTAATCTGAGTGTTTCTCATACACACTGAGATATATACTCATCCCATGCACTACAAGCTTATGCACTCATTATTAATCATCCACCACATTAATGTGGCACCGTAATGCAACTATTATTTTTACATTTGCTTTGAGACTTCCTGTGAAATCACTTCCCATAGTGTAAAAAGTCTGATTTTTTTAAATCTTTTTCAATTAAATTAATCTGTTTTAATTAAAGCATTACAGGTACTTTATAAATATTGTGAAAGTATCAAAATGCTTAATCCACAGAGAAAAGCTTACAGTTTGTAGTCATAAACTGTGCCTTTAAAAGAGCTATCAGGGCTTCTGTGAAGTTGTGATGTCGCAACTATGCTATACAATAATGGTGTAAAGATGCTGACAGCGCAGATATTAACAGCCTGGAAACACTTGGGCCTTTTCCACTGTCACTTTTGGCAGTGCTGAGTCAAGTCATGCTGCGCCGATTTGTGTTTCCATTATCAGTTTAGATGCATTGTGCCACGCCAAGTTGTGCCAGAGATGGGCCTTCTCTAGCCTGAGTGTCAGACTGAAGCTCCCAGAACCTTCAGTCTGACATCACCTCCATCGAAGGTGATTTACAAGGGGGAGGGAATTTGATTTTTTCCTAACCAATCAGTAGAGATCAACGACTCACCCAGAATCTGACGTCATTAGTATCCATGCCTCGGGGGTACCGAAAACAAGCGAGCATTGCCCGTTTTAAATCTCTCTGTCGTTGTGCACGCCCAGCTGCATCGCCATTAATTCCAGTTTAGCAGCTTCCTTAATTTGGTCCTCCATTAACGCGAGTAGTGGCGAAATACCTCGATAGCATCGTTAATGTGGTCTGTAGGATCTGTAGTGGTCGCCATTGTTGCTATCCTCACCAGTTACCCACCAGCGCACAGCTTGACATCAGCGTGGCGCTGATTGGCTAATCGCTAGACCCCCCACCCCCCACCCCACCCCCGGCATTCATTGGTCCGTCCATCGTTTGGACGAGATAAATCGCAAATTCATTGCAGTATGCCAGACCAGAGATGCAAGCCTACTCAGTTGAGTGGGCGGGGTCTATGGTCTGGAACCAGGCTAGGCCTTCTCCAGAGTAGGTCCAAAAGCCGGACCACCCACCCTCAAGTGAGTAACTGTGATGTCTTGCCAACTGTAGCCTGTAGCCAACCCCCGATGACGCCGCTTCTCCACCTGACACAAGTGTGTGTGTTGCAAGACTCTACTCACCTCTGTCTGCAGGAGACCAGAGAGAAAGGCGTTTTTAAATGTCTCTGTGTTCACTTTCAGTACTTTTGTAGCTTCTAACTGGAGTTTAGTTTCTCTCCTGCATCCTGTTTTTACTTTAGATATCTGCTTTATTTTACTGTTTATGTTCGCTATCAGCTGAATTAGAAGTTACTGCTCAAGAATTCCACATTTCCTTATTTTGCCGCTTCACAATAAAAGTTTATACATGACAAAATAACAGGGGACTTTTATTGTGAAGAATCTATAGGAAATTAAATGTGTTTATTTCTGAATTAGTGTAACTGTGTCAGTAGCTTCTCTTTAATAAAGGTGAGTCTAATAATATGACAGGGAGGAAGAGTAAAAGCAGAAACAGCCACAGTGAGATGTTGATGAAGAGCTGCAGACAGCAGGCTCTTACTGCACCTCTGCAAACAGCTCACCTCCAACAGGTAAACTTCTTTTACCTGCCCTGCTGTGGAAAAACACATGCAGCAAAAATAATGGGGCACTTAGCTGTGGCTTAGCCGCTGCTTTTAAACATCATCACTAAAGACAAGCTATCAACAGTTTAAGACACATCTTCAAGAAGGTAGCCTTGTTGTAATAGAAATGCAAATCCCTGCTGTGCTGGGCTGATGTCCCAAACCAAGCCAAACCAAGCCATGACTGTGGAAAATGAGTAACTGACAGGTCAGAGCAAAAGTGAGCTGTTCAGGGGTGAGCAGGGTCTTAAAGAGACAGGCGCCAAATGGGAGCATCAGCCAGAGGGTCATTTTCCGTAACTGCTTATCCTGTTTGGGGTCGCGGGGTGCTGGAGCCTATCCCAGCTGACAGTCACTACATTTACATGACACTTGAAAAAAACGAATTACTGCCTTAATCCGACTATAACTGGACAACTGAAGTGCATGTAAACGCGTTACTCCGACTAATATCGGAGTTCTCCAACTCCGATTAAGACACCCAGATAATGCGATTGGAATTCGGTTTTCTCCAGCATGTATACGCCTCAATTGGAGTTAAACTAGACAATGCATGTGCGCATGCACCACACCCCCCACGCTGGCATATGACCCCGGAACAGACAAGACATGCTATTGTTGTAGCCCTCCAACAGCATATGGTATTCTTGTCTGCCTCTTGAAATCACCATGACCACGAGGGATAGCGTGCACAATCAGTAATGCGTACATTACGTACGAGATGAACAAAGCTGTACGATTATCCATCTTGCTGTTGTCCGAAAATGCCGGTCTGCCGCCTGACTCCAGTTGTTTATTATTAAGTGACGTAATAGGTCAACCGGAAAGGGGGCTGTATTAACCCGCTGAAACGATGCATATCGCCACCTAGTGTTGAGGAGGAGGACACGTTCCCATCAGTAATTTGATTTTCTCAGTTGCATGTACACTGGGACAAGGACAGAAGTCCGATTAGACGCCAAAATCGAATTTTGAGCATAGCTCGACTAAGCTGTGCATGTAAACGTACTGATTGGGTGAGAGGCAGGGTACACCCTGGACAGGTCACCAGACTATCACAGGGCTGACACATAGAGACAGACAACCATTCACGCTCACATTCACACCTACGGACAATTTAGAGTCACCAATTAACCTGCATGTCTTTGGACTGTGGGAGGAAGCCGGAGTACCTGGAGAAAACCCACACTGACACGGGGAGAACATGCAAGCTCACCACCATGCCACCACCACTTTGTGTGCTGAAGTGAATCTCAAAAGAAGAAAAAATAAATTAATTGTCCTCCTGTGATTTAAATCATTAATACACAGACTGTCTGTGTAAATGTGATGCGCAGGGTGGTGACCTCGATGAGGAGAGTGCACAGCTGAGTAGAACAAGTGTTTTCCTTGTAGCCGATCTGCTTTTTGAAGCATTACAACAACAAATTGGGGTCTTTAAAATCACTTTAACATGTGACATGCTTAGTATGCTGCTGTACACTCTGGCTACAAGCTAAGCTGAATTGCCACTCTGTTGAGACAGCTGATCTGAGTTCACCTTGAGTGTGATGCTCCTCGCAGTCACTTAGACAACAGACTAGAATGGAGAGTGAGACAAATCAATAGCCAATTAAAGCTTCTTTTGTGCTTGGTTTGCAGTGACAGGTTATAAAAAATCACATTATTCAATGTATGTTTTAACCATCATAATAATTTACCTCACTCTCACTCAATGACGATTATTTTTGAGAGATTTGGAAATACATGCAATATGCCGCATATTCCCACACTCGTCTCTGTGATTGTTATTCCTGTGAGCACTTATTCAAACCTCTGCTTCCTCACACCTCACCTTTCGCTGTGTGGGTCAGATACTGTATGTAGGTTTGATGCCCACGGGCTGAGCTGTTGTTGATAAATAATATTTTAAGAATAAATAAAAAGTGAAAAATTCTGTAACAGTAGGGCTATTAAAATCATATTGAGAAACAGGCTCTCTCAAGTCTTCTCCAGTGTGCTATTCATTCCCAAATATTTCTGGCTGCATTGCATTCATCAGAGAAAACAATAGTGAGTGTTTCAATTCCACCATCTGTGCTGCCAGATTTGTATAAGAGATTATTGGTACAGATGCATGCTTGAAAAGGACAGGAACAGAGCTGGAAAGGCTTAAAAATGATTTCCACTATTGATCTTAGTTTACCGGTTTAAAAAATAACCAGAAATGAAACTCAGTGGTTAATCAGCGACACAACTAAATTACTATCCAAACAAATCTAGGCCAAAACTTTCTTCAAATCCACGTCTGCTGCGGGGGCTACCTCAATTTTAAAAGTCATAAAGTCTACTTCCTTCATCTGCTTTTAAGGTCAGTGGGCTTTAGCTATACTCTCTCGGCTCCTCTCATCTAAAACATATAGTTTGCACTTGTTCCCAAGCTCGTCCAAGTATTGACTCTCTTCAATAGTCAGACAGGTACCAGTCCACTGCACCGGCTGATTAGCCTTCTCTTCGCTGCACCATCACATCTCTGCTCAACCATATCTTTGCTCCTCCTGAATATTGAAATAATCCACTCAACTCAGACATACTTCACTATCAATAGCACCCTGTACGTCACCAGGGAGGTGGCAGTCAACCTTAAGTAAATAACTGACACCAAGCTGCCAGGAAAAAAATACGGATGTTTTTTAAAGTGGATTAAGATTTGAAACCTGGCAGTCCATTTACCTGCTCATGGGGTGCATATGCCAGTATCTACTGCTGCTTGATGTCCCCAGAACACCCATCTATAGTCTCTGGAATCTGTCCACAGCTCCAGGGAAAAAGCTGTTCCATAGATTGTTTGTGTGTGTGATGAAGGTTGATGAAGAGGGAGTGTCCAGAGTGTGAGTGGTCTGACCTTGTATTTGTGGCCCGTGTGAGAAGACAGCCTGAGTGAATGTCAAAAAGGTTTGGCAGGGGGAAGCCGCTGATGCTCTCAGCCATCTTGATGACCTGTTCCAGGCCTTGCAAATACTGTCTCCCTATTCTGAGATTTGCATATGGAATAAATCTAAATTCTACCTTGACCCTGATCGTAATATGTCTTTTCTTTAAAGTTACCATGTTTACTTCGACTACTACTGGAATTTCCATTCACCATGGAGGCACGCAAGGGAAAAAAAATCTTCACAAATGTAACATGCATAGAGTGTGCCAGGGCTGATGTCAAGACCCGGAAGTTTAGTATCGCGCTGGTTCCTGGAAGAGAAAGTGAATGTGATTTTTGCATTGCGTTTTGGATTATGTCAGAAAATAAGCTCTGTGGCTAACACAAGTTTATGATACTTACAGGTTTTGTTCAGCGAGATAATCTTCACATATGAACACCTTAAATACCGCATTTGAAGCTTAAATGAGATCGCCAGAAGTAAAAAGCTAACGTTAGGCTTTAACGGACTACATGACTACTCCACGGTCGCATGACTCTTGACGTCACCGCCACTGAGCTTTCAACTGATTTCAGCCGCTTTATTTTAAAAACATTGTATAATGGGGAAATCGGACTGTTTAAGCTAAATAAGAAGCTGTAATGGCGGACTGCCAGCACTCTCGCCTGTTCGGGGGTGATGACGTTTAATGTCCCCGACAGGGTTTGTAGTCGTATTGAGCAACTTGTTAGCAACCGCCTTTTTTACGACACGTAAAAGCTTCAAAATTCACAAGTAGGGTATTTACTGACATGTTTTATGTCGTAGAACAAAACCTGAAACTCGCTTAAGCTTTTGTTAATCACAGATCTTATTTGAGGCATTTTACCAAAATCCCATTCAAAAAACGTATTGACTTTTGGACGAGAGAACCGAAGTGCTAAAAGCGCTAACGGAGTTCCGGGTTTACTGGCACACTCTGTTGAGTAGCCTGAATGGCCTGGTGTCACATGATCTGCAGTTCCAACATTGACCACTACCCATCGTCATCTTCTTTTTAAAGATATGCTTAAAAACCGACGTTCCTGAGCTATTTGCAAATATTGTTTTACGGTCCATGTGTTTAATTCCTTTCACTTCCAGTCCACTCCTCAGCAACTGTCTTTCACATGCATATTTAGGACACTGACAAATAGCATGGTCCACAGTCTCTGTTAAATTACAGGCTTCACACATTCTGCTTTTTTGTTTTCCAGTAATGTGTAGAGATGGATTTAGTGTGTCTTGTTCTGATTCTACTGATCAGGCACACTTCTTTCCTATTTGTCCCCAGTGACCTTCCCTCTCCTACTTCTTTATGAATCTTTTAAAAAAGTCTTCCCTTAGTATCTATGTCCCATAACCTCTGGCACTGCATCTTTTTTCCATTCAAAAGTTTTTGCTTCTGCTTTGCTCGCTGGTATTATCAACTCTTCTTGATTTGCTTTTATACCACTTTTTCCAAGGTGATCTACTGTTTCATTCTGCTGAAATTCTACTTGTGTTTGTAGCCGTATAAACTGTACATCAATTCCTAATTTTATGATTCTTTACAACAGTAACAAAATATCATAAAAAACATCCTGTCCACATCTTGAAGAGGTATTTCTGAAACTGGCCAGGGCTGCACTTGAATCTGAGCATATTAATATTCACGGGGATTTGATCTCCTCTCTCCACTGTAGCACTAATAAAATTGCCGTCTGATATATTGTGGCGTGGGAAGGCAAAGAAAGTTTGGGCACTGGGAATTTCACCTAAGGAAATGATTAAGACCTTGTTCTTCATTTTGCTAAACTTTGGCCTGTTGTCCTCATTTGTGGACACTTTTTTGTGCCATCTAGTGGTACTAAGACCAGAATACACTAATGCATGTAAAAACAAGATGGCAGCTACAGTATCTCTGCCAGGTCAGTCTGCAGCCGATCCGGAAACAAAAGTGGACAAGGTACAAAACCTGATTAAATTTTATGGTTGAAACTTATTTATGACTGAAAACGCTTGTAGTTTGATATGCCCTACATTTTTTTTTTACCAATTTTTGCAACAGTAACAAGCTAAGATGCTGTAAGTACTCGTTTGAGGACATTGAGACTTTATTATTGTCTCGTTTGAGGACACTGGGATTTTATTATCGTTGACAATGTTTAGTTTTTATACTAATCAGGTCCCACCAATCCCAATTAGCTAGGAGAAATTAAAAATGCGTACCAAACAAAAGTTTGGGTCTTAGGAGGATATGCAATTGTAAAGCTAAAATGTCATGAACACCAGGATTTAATAGGCTAAAGAACCAATCACTGATAAAAACAAAACAAAAACTAATAATAAGGGAATGAGGACAGGGCTGGGGCTTAAAGCGGCTGGGAAGCAAAAAGGGGAGAGGGGAGACTGCACACCAACGAAAAAAGGGAATCGTGAGAAACACCACCACCAGGGGAGATGAGATGGAGAGGAAGGAGAGTGGGGGAGGTGTGGCAACCCACCTGGATATAGGTGCCGGCACCATCCAGCAATTAGTGTGCCAGTAAGCCAGGCACAGTGCCATTCAGTGGCTGGGAGGGAGACGATCTCTGGCTACAATATGGTCAGTTGTTCTCTTAGTCACTTTAACTTTCAGTTCCAGAACATTAAGTGAACTGCCCACTGGCCATCTCCAAAGACTGTTGCAAAATAAGCAGTTGACATATGATCAGCAGCAATGAAGAGGGCATGATTTGTAGTGAACTGGTTAAAACGTGCAAAGCAATTAGGCCTGTGTATTCAGGTTGGACATACCTGATATTTGGATCGACTGTCTCTGATTTAAATCCCTCTGTTTATCTATCATTTATACTGTCTTTCAGCTACTTTAACCAACATACCAACAAACATAGCCTAAGTATACTCTTGCCTTTGAATCATAATGCTGCGTGGGCCACTAATGAATCAGAATAAATGCTCAAATGTGGCCTCACATTCATTATAATGTGGGTTACCTGCTTGATCAGCTCAGTGCGTTCAGTACAGCTGCAACAGCCCAGTGTAACAGTTAGATACATTCACCATCAGCACATTCGACAGACATGAAAACTAAACTGGCAAAAATACGACTCACATATATAATTTATATTGTTTGATAAAACGAAAATGCTTCATAACATCCTTTAGAGATGTGATGTGATTTATTTTACATGAGGATATGTTTAAGTAACGCTGACAAATTGCCGTAAGTGCGGACCGGAAACACAACTACATTTACTAGCTTTCCAACATGGCGGCTGAAGGCTCGTAGAATTTTGTTTTGGGGTAACATATCACGGATTATCGTAACATTTAGGTCACCTATGAGCTATTTGGCTATCAGATAACAATTACTACACCTTCGTTGAAATTTTTTAGCTTAGTTAATTTGTTTTCACGAGTAACTGGGAGATGTATCGTCGCGGAGCGGCAAAGAAGGACCACAACAACAAACCGGTGAAGAAGGATGTGAGTGACAGTGATAAATACGCCGACCTCTTGGTGTTCGGATATGCCTGCAAACTGTTCCCAGACGACGAAAGGGCTCTTTACCACGAACATGGAAAACATCTTATCCCATGGATGGGGGACAAGAGCATCATGATTGATAGGTCGGTTGAACAAACTTAGACCGAAACATTATGCTAACCATCTATGCTGTCCGTTAGCCTGTTTCACAATTCAAGGGACCACTTGGAGTTTGTCTTGCAGAAGCTTGGAAACACCTGCAACTGGCGACGAGTGTCTTTAATTCCTTGCCTGCTAACTTGTTTTTGGATGTGCTGAACTGACAACAAATGGTATCTGAAGTTTCTAGAATAGCATGTGAAGATGCAAATCCTTGCCAGTCTTTGCTAACGTTAGCCACGATGCTGAAGCATCACTGTACACTCAGTAGCTAAGTTGTTAGCTGAAACTACTGCAGTGTAACACAACACAATGAAACAAATGGGGTGGACAAGGTTTAATAGTTTAAACAAAAAGTAAAAGTATTCATGTAGATAGGTTTTGTTGCAGAGCTGTGTCTATATGAGTGCGTTAGTTTTGCTGTGTACCTCCTAAACTGCCAATTATGTGTATTTTAGAGACAATAAAAGCATTTCAGTTTCATATAATTTAAGACAACAAAGGTTAGCTTTTAGGTGGGCTTTGCATCTTGGCATGATGGGAGAATTTCCTCTGGAAACTTTTACTCCAGGCATACACTACAGTAGAGTAAAATAGAAGTCAAAATGGAGTATAATGGAGAAGATGTTTCCTTCTTTCTGTCATTTTCAGATTGAGATTTGCAGAAAATACCAATATGTACACAAAGCAAATGACCTGTGCTGATATCCACAAGGCCAGAGCAAATTCTAACCAAGACTAAAGTTACGGCACTTAAGGTGATTCAAAATGTATCTCAATGCCAATGTAAAATATCAGGGTTTACCAATTTACAGAAGATTTAAAAGTGCTTCCCTTTGTGGGTGACAGGGTGATGTTTTTTTGCCACCTCCATACAGAACATATAATAAATTAATCTTAAACTATTGAGCCTTTAAATTGTGCATTTATTCTTTTGAGTCACCTTGATCTGCAGTGGCCCAACTTGTGTTTCATTTGTACAGCATTTGTATGTGTGTCTTTATCACATAACCCAGTTTCTTCCCCAGCAAGGTAGGCTAAAGGGGTCCTGCCAAACCCCGAATGGCAACTACAGCACCCCATTTCTTTGTCTTCGTGAAGAAACTGCAACTGAGAAGTGGCGTAGAGGGACGAACCCTGGAAAATGTCGTCCATTTGGGTTCTTGCGGATAGGTATTTATGTGCTCGGGTTTGTGTGAATGTAACTCTCTTTGCAAATGTAGAAGTAATGATGAGTGTTACAGGGGGGAAATTGAACCCTGTAAGGTAAGAGGCGAGTTGCTTTGTTTGTTTCTCTTTTGTTTTTTGCTTTTGATGTAGGGTTGTTGGTTTGTAAGACTTGTCAAGAAGGAAATAGCTGCAGGGAGCTTGCTAGGTTATCCTTAGAGCACTATCGACAATTAAGGCCCAAGGTTAGTGCATAATTTTGTTGTCTGTATTTTTGAGAAATTTTCACAACTTTCAGTATTTTACAACTATACTCATGACAGACTAACAGAGGTAGAGCATTTTTCAAGTTGTAAATTTTGGGTTTTAGGTCCCCCCTCATTTGGTAAGTAGGTCCATATTGTGTATAAAGGGCTTTGTCGACTTCCTTCTTTCTAATTCTTGCTATCATCCAACAGATACGATGGGCGTGGTCACTTACATGACCTTTCAGAGTATGACAGCGGGTCATGGAATACATCCTACCAGCTGTCGGAGGAGGAGGCCAGGATTGAGGCGCTGTGCGATGAGGAGAGGTACCTGGCTCTGCACACTGACCTGCTTGAAGAGGAGGCCAGACAAGGTGGGCAGGGTGCTAGTTTGGATACGTAACACACACATGTGGCACATCTTAATGTCAGTCTGTCCTTATTAGGTCATGTCGGATGGTTTCAAAGTAAATATCTGCTTGTTCTGCATGTATTTTAAACAAGACGTGAGAACCTTATCATTATGTAACTTGCACTACAGTTAGAAATTCTGTTTACTGTGTACAGTAAGTGTATTCTGTGCACGTATACTTTTCTAAAAACAAAAAAAATCACACTATTTATCGACTGTTCAAATACACAAAATGGAAAGACCTCTGGTAAGAACATAACCTACAAAAATGTGCCTTAAGACTTGTTAAATTGCTGCACCACATCTCTGTGTTGTTTCAGTGGCATATGGTAGCAAACAACATAAACAGCTACTATCCTACTGGCATATTGTTACAGCACTTACAAAAGGTCTGATGTTTGCATTCCAGTGGCAGATATTAATTCCCCACCAGCAGCAGTCTGGTCCCTTGTACTTATCTGGCAGATACTGATCCTTGCAGGCAGCTCTCACTTTGGCTTAATACATTTGTGGAAGCCAAAGTTGCAGGGCAAGCCATAACGAAACACAAATACTGCCAGCCTGGCGCAGCCGCATTGCCTCTGTCAAATTGAAATGCTCCCAAACCTTTGACACTTTGTGGTGTTTATTTCTGCCTTTATTACTGATGTCTCAAGTTAAAATGTTCACTTTTTTTCTTTGTGTTTGAGTTGATGTCCTGAAATGATTTAATCTCAGTGTCCTCTTTTAATGCTTCCCCCACGGACTAACATCTAACACCAGTATGACAGACAGAGTACAGCAACTTTGTCAATTTCTGTGTACGTCTATACATCCAGGCTTCTTAGCAAAATCTTGATTTTTCCAGGATGGATTTTTGACAGCGTTACATCCCTTTCTAAAGCACTTTCAGCTTTCCATCTCTTTAAAAAAAAGACTGGCTTTGACTCTGAGCTCAACAGCTGCCATTTCTATGGAAATTACTTTCAACTCTTCGATACTTGCATCTCGGTCGTTTTACATTATAATGAAACAGGCTGTTTTGATGACAAAGCACCCTTCTGAAAGACAGACTTAATGACTGTAATTGAATTAATAAGCCACAGTTTTATGTGAAATATGGTGTCTTATGCCCAAACTGACAGGACAGAATGAGTCAGCTAATGATTTGTGTCACACGCACACACTTATGCACTTGCTGCAGAGGGTTCATCCCCTAGACTAGTTTGCCCTTGAATTTGGAGGCCTGACCCCATTCACTCAGGCTATTACCCATCTGTCCAGTGAAGGGACAGCAGGAAAGCATTAGAAATATTGATATTTTTAGTGGCAATTTTACCCTTGCTTCTTTAATAAAGATAGAGTTCGCCATGAATTTCAATAGAAAAGGGTTGGTGTCTGGGGCCAAATAACCATGTATATTTATCCAGCGACCTGTAAGTACTTCTCTTTCAGTCTTTTCTATTGATCTGTGGGCCAGTGCAAGGATTTGCCATGACTGAGAATGAAATCACATGGCATCAATCACTATATTATTATTACTATATCATAAAGATCATCAGTTATTGTGAGAATGAATGACTGTAAATCTAAAGTTTACTGCACTGTCGCTTACATTGGAAAGAACTGTCCAGGGGTCTTAAAATTTAGCCATTAATCAAGAAAGGGATCCAGTGTGCATGCTGCTTGGGATACCAAATGGCTTCATTACTGAGAAATATGAAGAGAAGTTTAATATGCAAGAAAATGCATACTTCTGAATTAGATAACAGAAACAGAAAATGTTTCTTCAGATCACTTGACATGTATGCAGAATAGAACATGGGAGCCTTTTATGTCCTATATAGGATTGAATATCTCAGCTATTCTTACCCAAGGGTTTATGTAGTGTGGACTTTTTTTTTTTTTTCATTATATAATGCTTCGCTTTCACGTACAAGTGCTTGTATCAGTGAGCCAAGCTGAGCTGTTTTGTTTGCATGTTTTGTATGTTTGTGTGTTGTTTTATCTTGGAAAATCAATTAACATTTCAAACAAAATCCAGGGTTCTCAGAAGCATCAGTGTGTAACATGATCTGACCTCGATCTGACCCAACTACAAGGCGTACTCTGCAAGTTTGAGCTAAATGGCTCCTGTAGCCAGGTGCAGTGTATATACAGGGATGCGAATGAGTGAAATCAACAGTTGCTCGCAGCTAGCCAGAATGAACCAAGGTCTGGCCTGGACTAGCAAAGCAGTCGGTACCATTTGACCTTCTTCAAGACCTTCTTGCGTGTGGCTCATAGGGTGTTTTCACATATAGTCCCTTTTAAACAAACCAAAGTCAGTCCTCTTAAAGTGCACCAAAAAGTGGACTAAAGGACTCAGTTCTTTTTGAGTTCACATTGTCAGTTCATTTGAAAAAGGACTCAGTTCTCTTTCTGGTCCACTTCAGCTCTGATGGGGCCTTAGTCCTCTTTCCGTTCACACTATATATAATATATTTTGACATAGTTTTGTCTTTACTATGACGTGCCCCTGCAGGGCAGTTCTGAAGCCCCTTGCTTCCAGATGAACTTAAAATTCGAGGAAAACCTTAGCGTTTCTGTGCTGTAGGCTGCTGCCGTTTGATGTATTCCACATTTCATATCTGGAGATGTGCAGTATCTTTCTTGGACCAACCGACTACTGGTCCTGCTCCCTTGCAAGCGTCACAGTTTGACATGGAGCAGAGTGAATCTGGAGTGCTTTCTGTTCACAGTGCACAGGTTAAGCAAATCACACCACAGACTTGGGTGGTCTGAGTTCGATTCACTTCAAAGGGGTTTGAGTTCTCTTGGAGTGGAGTCTTTCTGAGTCCGCTTAGTGGGCTGAAAAGGACCAAGTGTGAAAACACCCTTAGAGGTGCTTGTGTTTTTTCCTGTGTGAGAAGAAACTAGGGTTGTCATGAGAACCGATACTACCTAGTCGATGCCAACACGCAAAAAATACATCAGTACCTGTTTTTTTTTTTTTTTTTCTCTCAGTACCGTAAATACCAGATACAACTTTGCCTTCAGCACGCCATGTCAATTCCTGTCAGAACTGACGGGGGCTGTATACGCGGGTCAGTCTGTGCAGAGGATGAGCGCCGAAGAACGCCTGTTCGCCATTGTCTTTGCTAGAAACAATGGCTTCTACAAGAGATAGAGCTTAGATAGATCCCAAAAAATCCAGCCCGACCCTCTCATCTTTCTTTCCATGGCAAGCCTTCGTCATGTTTGTTTGTTTATTTAGTTTATTTTCAGCTTTCAAGTATAAAACACAATTACATGTTCTCCAGGGCTACATCGAAATGGAAAATCATGGTCAGTCTCTGCTTGCTGATTTAAATTGATAATCAACATTGTTGTAAGTGTCTCTCCGTTGTGTGTTTTTCACAGAGGAGGAGTACAAACGTCTGAGTGAGGCTCTGGCTGACGAAGGCTCCTACAATGCAGTGGCCTTCAAATACAGCGCTGACTACTATGACCCCTCTCAGCCCACTGAGGAGGAGGACGCTAACAGGGAATCTGGTGAGAGCACATCACTCACAAACTTGCCTAAGGAGTTCAATAGTTAGACACTCTGAGATACTTTGTAGCAACTACGTGACAAAACCAGAAAAGCAAAACACTTTACACAGCTTTTAATGGTACAGCTAACACTATAGAGGACAGGACCTTGCAGAATGGTGCTTCGTAAATGAAACGTCATTAGTCATTCAAAGTCATCACGTTACTGTATGCACGATCATGTCCTGGTCTTTGATACACCCCTTCTGTCCTTGACACGCCTGTTGTGGGATCTGTGCCATGTCTATGTTTTTAGCTGCTTGACTTTTGAATTTTATTTTCCTGCCACAGCCTGCTGTGAAGAACACAGCAGGTCTGTCTAATCCATTTCTTCTTCTTCTTTTTTTTTTTTTTAAATATTGTAATCCATGCGACCATCTGCAGATACACGCCCTCCAGGGGTGCTGCTGACGTTGACTTTCTGCTTGCAGAGCACACGGCGAACGTGTCAAACATATTTGAAATTTCACATTTCCTCCCCTGCAGTTGTAGCATTAAAATAATTACAATTTTTTTTAGCCATGAGCGGAAGGAGGTTTGACATTTCGACTGCTAATCACCTGTGAACAGCAGCGTCAACTTCGGCTGTCATGCATCCATATCTGACTTGACGCACACATATACACACACACACACACCTACAACTTTAAATATTTGATGTAGGGTTTGCTGGAAGCACTTTGTCCCAGTCAGCCAGCGGCCTGAAAAAAGCAGACTAGCTGCCTCTGTCTCTGGGGAGATTGTAGAGCTGAGTCCAGAGTATGAATACATCTGCCAGTAGAATTTGTCCTTTGGGAGTAAGCCAGCAGGGGTCATCATGTCACAGCGGCCGTTAGCATCTTGAGCTAATGAATCCCTGCTACAGTTATACTTTTTTGTTCGTCGTCAGGTTTTGCCTTTCACTTCTTTAAAGTCTTCAACTGTATCACAAATCACACCCACCACAGTGCAAATGGAACGCCTGAAAGAAAGACCGTTTGGGCGGACAGATACAGAAACACGTAATCATAATATTAATCGAACAACTGACACTATTGTTGGCTCATAAATGAAAGCCAAATACGACGGAAGGCTAATTGCAGTGTAAGTTCTCATCTGTTGTCTGTCTAAACATGACTAATGTAGTTCCCATTGTTAACCTTCCTGTTAAATCCTGCACTATAGTAATTGTTACCCAGTCATCTCAAAATACACCCAATAATTTCATATCCTGTCAGAAAAGGGAACTTGATTTGAATGTGCAGTATATTTATCAGCTGAATTTATTTAAATGTACCCAATTCACCTTCACTGAAATACCTGAAATCCACTGTTGGCACTTGTATTCACCTCCGTGTCCCTGTATGCAGCTGCCGAGTCAATACGTGGCCATACTGTTGCTTTGAATAGAGAGGCACTTTATAAGTTGGTCACAGGGTAACTGGAAATGGTGCTGGACTGTCTTTAAAAATAAGAGTACATACATTTTAATGGGCTGGTTTTAATGTGAGATAACGAAGTTTTACATAATACACCACTTTAGAATTAGCAGCCAAATACAAGCTAGTCAACCATGATAATAATCCTGTTATATAACTGAAGCGATGATCAAGAGCATGTCTTCTTTCAAAATTAGGGCAGAGCTTGGAAGGCCGTTATATTATCACTAAATTGGAGCTGGGATGTGACATAAGATGGAGTGAACACATGGATGTTGTGTAGCATTCAGGCCCTGCAAGAGAGTGTGGGAAGACTGGCTTTTCTCCTCTACAGCTGCTGTGTCGTAAATTAAGGGGCTTCTCACTTTTATTGCTGTGCAAACTCCCCACAGTACAACATTAAAAATGTTAATCTCGCTTCCACCTGACCTGTATATTTTTATCAAGTGCGGATGAAGGATAGCGGATGGAAAGTGTGGTGTTTCACAGAGATGTATTTGTATAATGGATGGAATCTCACGTTACTGCTCAACTGGGTCTGTTTCCAGCAGGGTTTATTTACCTTTTGTTACAAATGACTAACAAGAGTTAATCTCATTTGTTTTTTTCCCCTAACGTCTCTTCACTTGCACAGAAGAGGCAGAGCCTGAGGAGAGTGAGGAACCGTACGTCGCTCCCCCGGGGCTCGCTATCCCTCCTGATGTGGAACTGGTGAGTATTAAATATCCATCTGGCTTACTGTTGTTGAGGCCCTATTGTGCTCTTACGCTCAGTATTTATACACAGCATATAAACATGCATATGTACAGTGGGTTTACACAATGACAGGGATGTGTGGAACCATTCTCCTAGTGGCAGCACACAGTGCATGCTGGTCCTGTTCAGCTTGATCCCGACTCGCTCTGACCTTGTGCAGACGTAGGCAGTGATAAACTCACAAGATCAAGGCGGCTGCAGTTTCTGGAGCCAGACACAGAAATTGCTCTTCACTGGCTGCAAATTGTTCGGGTCTGATAAGGAATGTCTGGCTTTCCCTTGATCTGAGAAATGTTGAATCAACAACATGATGTTTTATTAAAAGTCTTAATTACCATTAAATTTAACAGACTTAGACTGGTTTTGCCACTGTGAAGGTTCAGCTAACAGAATAAATGTGTGGTTGATGGCATAGTCTTCCATTCAGAGAGGCTGAGTACATCTAGTAGCTCACTCAGTGCTTAAAAAACCATGAAGTGGTATTAAACTTTTGGTCACAATTGTGATATGAAGACTGTAAAAATAAGGTGTGCATATGTGAACCCTGCCAGTCAGACTATATGACAGTAATGGAAACTGTCTTGTCCCCTTTCTGTGTATTTTGAATATTGAGTAATGTTTCTAGTTGTTTGGTTTGAGAGGGAGAGACAGTAATTACGTTCAGACAGCCTGTTATTACAGCGGCAAACTGATGTGATGGCACGCCTTGCATGAGAATTGTAAATGTAAATCTAGATGTATATGTAAATGTATGCGTGGATACTGATGTGATAATCACAGAGGGCCTATACAGTGTTCCCTCTAGATCCTGGGTCTTTAACAGGGGGTTAGGGAACCCGAGGGGGTTCTCAGGGTTACTGCAGGGGGGGCACCAAATTAATGTTATTAATATTTACATGATTTCAACATATTTTGCTTTTGCAACAGCTTATTTTTTATGAATGTTTCGTCCCTCACCTTGAAAAGCAAATATAGATCAAGACTGCAGCCTGAGGCTGATATAGCCCTCTGCCTGATGACCTCCATCTGCCCAATTTTATATACTATTTTATACAATATTCTGTGTGTGGTTGGCGGCCCCTGCTTTGTCTCTCTTTAAGCTGAAGGGTCCTTGGACTAAAAAACATAGAAGACCCCTGGCGTAGATGAACTGTCTTGGAGGGGTGGTGTGGACCAATTAATTTCAATATATGTATTTATATACTTTGTGTGAGCACCTTATTTTGAAAAGCGGACTTCAGTACTATTCGGACGGGATTAGTTTTACATAGGGATGTGGTCTAATGTCAGTTTACTGGAGGATGTCTATAATATAAATGTCCGATTTCCACGGGACAAGAAATCTCCCTAATTCTACCAGAGATGGGAGTGGTAACTCTGTTTGCGCCCTGGCATCACCTCCCTGTCGGCATGTGCATGCTACGTTGCTTCCTGTATGTGTAAAAATAATCAATGATTAGCCCAATATGAAATATTGCCCATGATCAGGATTGTGTGCACACAATGATTAGCAATATGGACTTATATTAGGCCTACCTAACACAACCAGAAGTCTTGTGGCTCTGAGAAGTGCTCTCTTCTCGACCTTTTTGATTGGTCTCCCACGTAGGGCTATGCAATCATTAGAAGAATGTCCACTATCACGACTTCCAACAACACTGCACGCTTCCTCAAGCGCCTCCATCATCGAAAAAACGCTGAAAACTAGTTGTAAACATGGAAAAATGGTTGTAAGGAGGACGTGACGAAATATGTACATACATTTTTACAGAGGATCGCGTTTGCACGGGATTAATATTACCCGAGGTATTTTCTCCGGACCGTTTTACAGAAGGTAAAAGTCGCTTTAAATTTTACTGATGTTATCCGTAATGATTACAGACATGGCGCGTTCGGACAGGACTAAAATCCCTGGTAATAATTACTTTACCCCACGTCTCCACGTTGAACTAATCCCATCCAAATAGGGCTAAAGTTCCGTGTATTGTAGGCTGTTTCAATCCATTGACCGTAAAGGTCAGAATACAAGTGCACTCCAACTTTAGTGGCAGCTGGTTTGACCACAGAGATTTGAGTGACAGCTGGCTTGACTGCAGTCTTTTCCCCAGTCAGCTCCTGTGCTTTTTGGGTGGTCCAGAGGCAGCATCTGCATCGCATGGCTGCCAGGTTGATGGTGTTAGTCTTCCTCAAAGAACTTGGAAGTGCATCCTGCTGCAACTCCATATGGTACAACTGTAGCCTTTTAAAGATTAAAAAAAAACTATCAAATGTTAAACAATCCGATGAAATAATAACACCGCAACATTCAGAAATGCAGTGCTTGAACTATAAATGGTTGACAGACATCATTTCAACCTTATATGCAGTGACAATTATAGGAGACTGAGTACAAGCTGAATAGATTGGTCTGATAACATTTTTTAGAACTGGGATCAGGATGTGTTCACAATGTTAATATTTCTATATATTACTGTTTGAGGTGATGATCCACTCAGATCTTGAAAGATCTCATCATTAAATGACAGTCTAATCAATATCTATTCAAGCATTTGCTATGCACAGTGACACCTGTTTTTCTTTCTCTTTAAATGAAAGGTTTATGTATTGTATAAAATTATATGTTGTTACAGTTCTGCTACAAAAGAGCAGACATTCTCTGTATGTAGAAATATACATGTATACATACAGGCGAAGCTTCACATTGACATAACAACAAGCAGGGGATAATAGATTGAATTTTTTAAACTCCATTGCTGTTGCTTTGTTCCATCTGCTGTTTTTATGTCTAACAATCTTCCCTGAGGACCAGGCCTGTCCACAACAGGAACCCTCAACGACCCCTTTCAGCTGCCACTTTCTTATGCATGAGAGCAGAGACAAGCTTTAATGTTGACGTGGACTGTGTCCATATTCAGTATATAGCATGCTGGGTATAAAACAGCCAAAACACTCTTGTGAATACATGCAGAGCATAACATAACTTCCGCACATGATATGCATATAATATTAATGTCGACTCTCTAAGTTGTGAGGGAATATCCTTCTGTCTGAAAACATTTTAGTGTCGTCTGTCTGTCGTTAGTTTGAAAGACTATTCACATTGGAGTAGAGCTGTACCCATCTCAGAATGATGTCAGTTGACTCAGCTTTGGCTCTTCAATATGAATACTCATCAATTTTTCTTTTTCCATGAAGAGTTTGAGAGTTTGAACGGGCTCAGCGGGACGTTAAATGTGACAGTATTCATGTATTATAGGAAAGGCAAGGCAAGGCAGCTTTATTTGTATAGCACATTTCATAGACCAGGGCAATTCAGAGCGCTTTACAGAGCAGTAAAATATAAAACATAATAAAGGATACAGATTTACAGTAAAAGAGTGAAGAAAAAAAGATATAAAATGTGGAATGAATGAATTAATTCATATTGTAACCAAGCTAACTGTGCTAATGATGGACTGGAAATCTGCAAAAACATTTTTTGCAGACATCAAACAAAAGCCAGAGGCTGTGTGCTTCTGAACAGAAGAGAGAAGATAACGTTGCCTTGGAGCCTTACGATGCAGAGTCTCTGTATCCTGTAGCTGTCTGTACCAAAGAGAAGCGTGAAAGTCAAGAGCGCTCACTCTGCAGCAAAGTCTTACATCCTCAGAAGTAGGGGTGTGGCATATCTTCTCGTTCATGATGTATAATTTTTGATATTCATATCGAGATATTTCAACTTGTTGACATATTGACGTCATACCGTTACCCATGGCAACAACAAGCTTGGTTGAAAGCGAAATTATTACCAATTCCACGGTGGTTCGAAAAAGAGGAGCAGCTTCAGTAGTGTGGAATAAACTGTGGCGTCCTGAATGTTTTATGAACAGCCCCGGACTTCTCAGACTCTTTTCGAAAGTTAGCACTCAGAGGGGACTCAGTCAGCGGCTCCTCTGGCAGCAGCACAGCGTCTCTCCTTCTCCTCTCTCGCCGTGTGCACACGGGAGTCAATGTTGTCAAGTGATCACTTATTTTGTTGCAACTCTGTGTTCTTAAATTAGTAATACATACATACAATAAAAAAACCCTGAGTGCTCAACTTTAGGCAGACTTTATCTCAGTTGACTGAGAGGTCAAGTGATGATTTGATTCTCTGACTTTCAAGGGGCAGCCTTGGAGTTTTCATTTTGATATTTGATAGTTGTAGCAGAGAATGACAGGCAGTATGTGGAGAATGCACTCTTGGGCCAAAGTCAACCAAGGCATGATGCATGTCATGCTGAGTAACCAGGATGCAAATATCAGTAGTCTAACTGCAGTATCCATGCAGGAGCCGTTTATTATTGATTTATTTTTCTGTTGAACTATGATATCAGTAGAATTTACCTTTACTTGATAGCAGACAGTGGTCACAACAGAAAAAAAAATATGTGACAAGAGGGAGATGATATGCAGCAAAGGTCCCAGATCAGATTGAAAAGGATGCCATAACTAATGGGCATTCACCTCAGCTGACGGGGCCAAGACGACTCCTCTTTGTGTGGGCATGAGATAACAAATGGCTGTAAACTCCATGTTCTACTCTCAGGGTGCTGGCATGCTTTATGACCATTACTCGTTAAGTTATGTTTTGCTTTGGGTCTTGTTGCTCGATTCTAGGCGTTGCAGAGGATGCTTTTTTTGGTGTATATCACATCAACATAAAACAAGTATAACACACCCCCTTTTTACCTAATAGCCACCTCCATAAATCGCAGTGCGAGAGGCCCTTGTATGTCAAGAAGTCCTTGGCAGCTTAGAACACAATAATGGTCTGTTAGTGTTGGACACTGGCATCTTTCTGGCCGCTGTCCTGAAAAGTGGTATTTATTATGACTTTCATCTTAATGAGATATGTGTGTTCTTTTCAGAGATTGCTGCACTTCTCTGCACTCTCTTGGTAATGACAATGGTTAATCATTAAAAGCACACAAGGGGGACAATAATGAATGAATAATGGACCACTTCTTGTTCCACTGATTTCCACCCCATGTGTATTTTAAGAATTAATGTCATCACAATGAACATAAGAGTGCCCGGCATGAAAATGCCTAAGAGACAAAATGGCTTGTGTCCTTGGTATGAAGAAGCCCTTCATGAACTGTGCCTTGCATTTTAATGTTATGTGCGGCTGTCAGGTACACTCCCTCTTATGTGTCGTACAGGTCATTATTTTTCATTACTTTGGCTTGAGCTTCAACATAGCTTCTACTGGACATATTTCCTGTTTCTGCACATTAATTATTTTTTTCAGAAACCAAGAAATTTGTTATTCAGAACATGTATGCTCTTTTCTCAATTTTCTTTTTCCTTTTTTTTGTAGCCGGCAACCATTAAGACCCACAACATCATCGAGAGGACAGCCAACTTCGTATCTCAGCAGGGGGCTCAGTTTGAGATTGTCCTGAAAGCCAAGCAGTCCGGTAACTCCCAGTTCGACTTTCTTCGCTTCGACCATTACCTGAACCCTTATTACAAACACATCCTGCGGGCCATGAAGGAAGGTCGATACAACCTTGGCTCGGCCAAGAAGCAGGAGCAGTCGCAGGGTGAGTTATAAAACGCAGTCACTGAATCCATACGTGTAATTTCCTCACACAGACACTACATTTGCAGACTCAAGAAGTGTCATGTACTGTAATTATTGTAGGAAATATCACATCTATAATACATGAGCAGTCGAACATAATTATACGGTGAGAAACATTTACTCTGCATTAATTATATGTTCATACACATGTTCACTCCTTTCTTTGCTGTCTTGCTGTAGAATCCCACTCTGATGATTCAGATGAGGACGATGATGGCAGTTACCTCCATCCCAGCCTGTTTGCCCCTAAAAAGTGCTCTCGCCTGGAGGAGCTGGTGAAGGTAATGTAAATAAAATATAGGCCACCCAGTGTGGAGCTTTACCTGTTGGATATAGTTGCTACTTTATATTGTGATGCTCTCCTGCAAAAAGCATTTTAATGAGGCAAGAAAAACAGCCAGGTTTTGTTTCGGGGCATTTAAAGGCAATCCAGTGGGTTTTTAGACAACTTTGGTAGCTTAAAGGGTAACTTAGGTACGGACCCTAGTTTCCCATGTTTTTGTGTCTAATTGACTAATGGGATCAACAGTTTTCTAAATTGGTCTAGCATTGAGCAAATGAAACAGGCTGCAGTGTAACTGCTAAGGGCATTTGTACACTGTCAATTTACAGCCACTAAAAGTGCTTGTTTTTGAAGCTGACATGCTCACACTAATATTTTAAGTGTCTGACAAAATTATGGAAAGAATCCCATTCATGGATCGACCTTTGGGGAAAGACTAAGGTCCTTTTTGATTAACCAGAAACAGCCCTAAAATCAATATCACCAACCCCACAGACTCCATTTAAATAAGCAGTAATTTTATCATCATAAAACACGCTTCATTCAGAGTCGACAGAAACAAAATAAAACTCACAAAAACCATATTGGTTCATCTTTCCACTGTTCCAACAATCGCCAACTGTGGTTTGGTTGAAATAAACCCTTAATTCACCCTGTTAGATGTGAATATGCTGGCTCTACATAAGCTAAAATTAGTGTTTATCTAAATAGAGTCTGGTGGGTTTTGCGATAATGATTTCAGGGCTGTTTCTGGTTTACTTCCTGAGACCCGAGCTTTTGTTTGGTATGCATTTTTAATTTCTCCTAGCTATTTGGAATCAGTAGGACCTGCTTAGTGTAAAAAATAAATAAATGAACATTGTCAATGATAATTAAGTCCTAATTACTTCCTAATTAACTGTGTCTTAGCTTGTTACTGTTACTAAAATTAGTCACATTTGTATTCCATATCAAACTACAAACATTAATCAGGAATAAACAAGTTTCAACCATAAAATGTGATCAAGTTATTGACCATGTCCACTTTTGTGTCAGGATCAGCTGCAGACCGATTTAGCAGAGCTGCCATCTTAGTTTTACATGGATTAGTGCATTGTGAAAATTATTCTTCTGCATGTTCACCGACAGAAACCTTGTTACAACTTCACTTCCTCCAGATAGTCAAGTTTGATTGTCTCTTCAGCGCTCTGCTAGGGCCACTAGATGGGACAGAAGAGTGTCCATGAACGAGGACAACAGGTCTAAATTAAGTAGAATGAAGTATAACGTCAAGTAGACCCAAAATGAGATGTCCTTATATGAGGACACAGGGTCTCAGGAGGTTAAACAAAGAGATCTTACTCTTTAACAAAAAACGGGATCTTTGTAGGGATCCTTTCCATAATGTTGCCAGACACTTAAAATAATAATGTGAGCCTGTCTGTGGCAAATACAAACACTTTTAGTGGACTTAAATTGATGCTTCATAATTGCCCCAGCTGATTATAGCTGCTGCCAGCGTCTCTGCTCTTGCTCAATACTGGACCGATTCCAAAACTTGTTGTTCCCATTTGTCACTTAGACTCAAAAACACGAGAAAATTCGAGATTGAAGATTGAAAAAATACTGCAAAGTTACCTGTAGGAGAATGGTTTTCATTGGATAGTGACCATAGTGTGAACATCTAAAGGAGTCAAATGGAAAATGTAATGTTGCTAAAGTATTCTACAGCTTCTAGGTGGTAGTCGACCCCTGTCTTCCAGGTGACTGAGATGTACATGCTCTTAGTACTGCCTGTGTCTATTACTGCAGTCTCTAATAACTATATTCTGTTTCCTTGTCTTCATGCTGTAACAGTTTTTTGTTAGTACTTTCATGTGCATTGTCAGGAGAACAGCCATTAGTCTGTGATGGAGCGGCAAGAATGGAAGCATGTCTTTTTTAAAGAAACATAATGAGCTCCTTTTAATAGCAAGCTGTCTGACAGTTGCCTCCCATCAAGAGGGTTTTCCTTTTCAAATCAGCCACTCTAATTTGCTCTTAATGATTCATATTTCATATTTTATGGGTTAACTATTAAATTCTGTATGCAATGCTTAAATATTGCACAACATTTTAAGGTGTCTGACTTCATAGAGGTTTGAATATTTATATGTATTATATTATTACTGTGAAACAGCTCTGTTTCTGATGATACGCATGTGTTATGATCTCAGTGGTTTGAGCATTCCTACACAGAAGATAAATAATTGACTGGTTTTACCAAGCTGGCCTTCTTCTTCTGCAGCCTTTAAAAGTAATGGACCCAGATCATCCTCTGGCAGCACTTGTACGAAAAGCCCGACAGGAAAGGAATGGCGCGGCGACAGTGGCAGCTGAACCAGAGGAAGTGACAGACCCAGCTGCATCCACCACACCAGCGCAGTACACTGCTGATCGTGAGTATAGTTTTTTTTTTTGTTTTTTTTTTTGTTGAACAAAAGACAAGTCATCTTCAATTTATGAGGACTCCGCCAGGCTTGATCACATGTCGGGTCTGGTATACTTTATTTTGTTGTCTTTACTTTTTCATCTTCATCTGTTTTCCCCTCGGCCAAGTATGGCTGCTCTCGTTTGTCCACCACTGAGCACAGAGCCCTACTGTGCCCGTATTAAAACTGCATTTTTTCTAAGAGTTCTGTTGACCACAGAAAACTGGCATTTGACTTCTTCCTTTTGAGCCATTTTCTGCTTATAGTGTTCTGATACTGCTGGTTGTTCAACACAACTCCCCACTATTTAATGCTGCCCATAGTCTATGATAGATATGGGGGTATTTTTAACGCCTTTCAGCAAAGTAACACTGAGCTTGCAGACCACACCTGAAAACCAGAGGACTGGACCTGAACCAGCTCTCAGGTCCACATGCTCTAGTCCGCCTGGGTTCTGGGTCAGGTCAGAATTAAATGAAAAAGTGTCCTTGGGGCATGCAAAATTTCAATTAGACCTGCCAGAGCCTGAAAATGTTTGAGCAACACATATTGCATCTCAAAAGGGGATCAAAATGCAACAAATAATTGACTTGAATGAATCTTATTTTGTTAGAGAGTTTATTAATGAAAATTAAAGCATACTCATTATAGTCCCACTCAAGAATTACACTCATACGCTTTGTAAAATGCCTAACAGACGTTAAGTTAATGTGATATACCAGACTATGAACAAAAGGCAAAACTTATACACTGCCCAAAAAAATTGAGCTTAGTGTTAGTTCAGGCAGGACATGAAGACAAGCCCAGCTCACATCCCAGCTGCATCAGCTGATCTCAAACAGCCCAATGAACTGATGGAGCAGCTGATTGATGGAAGGGAGTCAGCTGATAGATCACATGATTCCTTTCTATGCAACCAATTGGTGAATCGCATTCAGGGCGCCCTATTTAAACTGCTCTGGCCTGCCTACTGTTGCTGCTTCCTCTGCAAGCTGTTTTACAACCCGCCTCCACCCCAGCTCCTCCTGTTCATGCTGTGTCTCAGTTATCAATGTCATTTCTGTTTGTCATTGATGCTGCTCTGTTCTGTTCCTGAGGGGTCTTTGCTGCTGTTCTCCCTGCCTTAGGCTTTCCATGTAGGCGCGTGGAAGGGCAGGGTGGTTTGCTTTCTCTGCCTCAGGTTCACCTCATTTGCACATGGAAGGGCAGAGAGGAGCGCTCTCTCCGCCTTAGGCTTTCCATGTAGGCACGTGGAAGGGCAAGGAGGTTTGCTTTCTCTGCCTCAGGTTCACCTCATTTGCACATGGAAGGGCAGAGAGGTTTGCTCTCTCCGCCTTAGGCTTTCCATGTAGGCACGTGGAAGAGGCTGTCTGGGCAGGCCCGAGGAAAGGCAGAGAGGCCACAGAACAGAGCCATACTGCCAAATATAATACTGCAAATGGAAATAAAGTCGACTAAAGTGTTCCTGACTGGACAGCAAGAAATGCTCCCATGAAAAAAGTTAAATCATTGAAAAGTGAGTTTTAAGTGCAACACAACAGAGAAAGTCTTTTTTGCATGACATGGACACAAGATCATTGCTCTCTGTCACTGTCACCAATAGGAGTTATCAAAATCAGAAATTTTCCAATCTTACACCTAGCGGCAGTGTTTTAGTACCAGAGATTGGTAGATTGGTCTTGGTCTGAGACCAGTCTCAAGATCATCTTTTGAAGGTTTAAGTCTCGTCCCGGACCACATTTTTACCGAGTCTTGTCTGGTTTTCAGGCAAAGACGACTTAGGATTTTAGCTCAAGACAACAAATACGGGGATATTACTAAATTGCCTTATAAGAAAGAGGTGCTGAATAAGATTCCTAGTGTTTGATTGTATTTGTATGCTCATAGAAAACAAAGGAAGATTTCCACACATGAAACCTCTGCAAAACCTTTTGATTATTTTATTACGACATTTCTCATGATACACTTATAAATACACACTTACATACAGTATGAATGCCAATGATGCATTAAGAGGAATCTTTATTTGTTTTCTGTGGATGATTTTATGGGAATGTGGATCTTTCAGATCAGTTAAAAGAGTGCCTATGATTTGCATGTTCCACATTTTATCATAGAGTGTTATGCATTGTAGGAGTCACACTGGTCAGGCTTGGTCTTGTGTTGGTCTCGGTACAGTCTGGTCTTGGTCATGACTTGGTGACAGTTTAGATGGTCTGGACCAAAACACTGCAGAGAGGCTGTGGCTCAGAGGTAGAGCGAGTTGTCCACTAATCGGAAATTGGCTGTTTGATCCTGGCTCATCCAGTCTGCATGCTAAAGTATCCTTGGGCAAGATAAAATCGCAAATCGCTCTGCTGTTCCATCGGTGTGTGTATGCGTGTGAATGATTACGGAGTAGCAGGGGGCATCATGTATGATAGCCTCAGCCACCACTGTGTAAATGTGTGTGTGAATGGGTGAATGTCACATGTAGTGTTAAAGTGCTTTGAGTGGTTGGAAGACTTTAAAAGGGCTATACAGTCCATTTGCAGTCCATTTACCATTTAAAATTTCTACTCAGAATAACACCATAGGCCTTTCTGATAGTCTATGTTAAAATGTTCCTGAATGTACCAGGGTACCTTAATAAGCACTTGAACCACAAGTACTTGTCCATTTTAACAATTTACCTCTTCGACACAGAACTTTATAATTTGTATTATTATAAGCTACTTTATAAAGTCACATGAATTTTACTAACATTATTGTGGCTAATGTAGTGCCTTGATCATTCCCGTACATGCAGTGTCATCTAAGATGGCCTTTTGAAAATAATGAAAATGACATTTTTAGAATGGATGACATTAAACAATAGCACCTTCATTAAATTCAAAAGAAAGCCTGGCGTACATACTGTATGCATGGCCATATGCCTATCCATCAATGATGAGTCACATCCAAACCCACTCGGTGTTAGTCATCACACTTCTGCTTAAGTGATTTTTTTTCCTGTATGCCTTTATCCCCCTCTGAACCGCTTGCTCAAATAAACACGTGGTCACTGGCCCCTGCTGACCCATGATTATTTCCTTGTCCATTACTACAATTTTTTCATCCCAGAGACAGTTGTGGAGGGTGTCCTTTGACCTGATCTGTGCTGCAGGAACAGGGCTGTTGATGTTAGTAAATTGCTTGCGGATGACCTAGCTGCTTAATGCCAATGATATGCATTGCTGCTCATAATGGGGGCTGTTAATTTGCCCATGCATGTAGCTGTGCTACACTTGGTCCAAAGAGAAAGCCTTCCGTTGTCCTTTGAACATTTTGTTTGGCCACTTATGATGTAAATATAGGGCGTGGATAATAAGTCGCTCCATTACCCCTTTTGTACTGGATTCCCTCCCTTAATTTAGTATATTCAATCACTCCCTCTGACCCTAATGGATACGAGTATGCTAAGCACCAAACAGCAAGAGCAGCTCCAAAAACACCAGCGTGCTTCAACATTAAAGTCAATTTATGAAATGCATCAAGCGTTCCAATCATCTATCTATCTGACCATCTCTCTATCTGACCAAGGATTCAATTTAATTTCCGTTTCGGCCCTCCACTTACACATCTTAAGTCTTTATCTCAACTGTAGCACATGTCAAGTTTGTAAATGAAAGCTCCTGCTGTGGTTTTCTATTTTCCTGACTAGAGAAAATTGAAAATGTCATTAAAGTCAACCAGCTCAGTGACTAATGTGTTAATATCACACTGTCTCCACTTTGACATTGACCATTTATTTTGTCCCTGTCCCTGCATTGCCCCCCCTCTCTTTTTCATTAAGAGTCTTTGTAATACAAATCCACTGATAAGGGAGATGACCCACTCACACATAGGTCATATCTTGATTTATACGCTCTTCAATCTGCTGATTTAAATTAATTACTGCGAAGGACATATTAACTGCAACATAAAAACATAGCTTGATGGTGAACAGGACAGCACAGTACGTAAAACAGCCACAACACAAAGCGAGCTTTAGCAACAGAAGGCCTATTAAAGCCATATAATGAACACTTAAACACCACTCAACTGTTGAGGTCTGACCACAACAACCACACTGATTTGCGGCTGTCCAGTGGCCAATGTGAATGCACTTGGCCTCCACTCTTAGGAATGCTTTTCATCTGTGTCAAAACCATTGACTGTATATAGAGACGGACGATGCAGCTCTGCCATCTTCATGATTTGGAGTCAGAGTCCGTGCTGAGAGGATCAGGAAGTAGAGCCACAGCAACGAGTTCCTGCCAATACATTCGTCCAAACCAATCACAAGCAGTAAAATTGATTGTGAGCACAATGACTGACCCACACAGCTTTCAATCATGACATCAGACCCCATTTTTATAGCATCAAGTAATGAACACTTGATCAAAAATCGGCGTGATATGGACTAATTAAAATGACAAAAATCATCCTTGAAGAAAACTTATTTGATGTGTACTTTGATATTTTAGTTTGGCTCATGTCCCATCTACTAACATAGAGGGGAAAGGGTTTATGTCCCATACTGCAGCCAGCCTCCAAGAGGTGATCAAAATGTCTTGGCTTCACTTTTGGGGAGCTGTCATGTCTTTCATCTTTGGTCAAAACTAAGAACATGGAATCTCAAAGCAAGCTCTTGCAGTAGCGCTTAATACGTTTGGTTTGTTTCAGGTTTTTTATATCTCAGTTATGTATCAAATTTGCAGATTGCTTGCCGTTGTATTTAAACCCTCCACAAACAGCTTGCATTCACTGTTTATTTACAATAACAAGACACAAACCATTGGATTTGGGACAAACTTAAAACCTCGAAAGGGTAAAATTACTGCGGCCATAAAATTCTTTGTCTTTGTCCACCTTTTCCTGCCTTGAAGATGTAATTTCAGCACAGTGGCTGAGCACAAATGTGGCATTTTTGTTATTTATAGACTCACTAAAGAAGCCTAGATTCTGTTTCCAGTGGCAGATGACTTTCCCCTGACCTGTTGATGTTCTTCACCAAGGTTGAAAAAGAAAGATCACCATGACAGGACTCTGAAATGAATTAGTAAATCATCCCATAACTCTTGTGAAAGCACCATAATTTCACCTCCTTAACAATTGGTCTTCCCACTTTTCAGCCTAACTGTGCAGAGGATCGACACAAGAGCTGTACACTGTAAAACATCACAGCACCATACCAAAATGTTGCCTCGAGCTCACTGCAGAGTTCAATCAACAACTGTGATAGTCTCAACAAAAACTGATCACAAGCCTCTTAAAGCTAGTGTTTATTGTATGGCTGTGGAAAAAGGTGGCATTGAAATGTGTAGTTTATGTCCACACCACATGAAGTTCAGGAAGTCTTTGTCCTTCATCAGACACAATTAAAGCATTTCTGGAAGGAAATCGATGTAATAATTTCCTCCTGATTTCTTCACAGCTAATGCCGCAGCGATGTACTACGGGTACTACATGCTCCCTGATGGAACGTTCTGTCTGGCCCCGCCTCCCCCTGGCATAGATGCAAACACCTACTATAGCAGTATGCCCTCAACTGTCATGGCTCCCCCTACATCTTCTGAGGCTGTGCCTAGTCTAGCAGCTACACCCAACCAGCCTGAAACTATCACCATGGCACCACCAGCTTCAGCCCCCTCTCAGGTCACCAGCTCTGCTGCTTCTGCTGTTGTGCCAGAAACCAGGTAGGAACTAAGTGACATCCCTAATGCCAATTTCTCCTGAAAGTTTTAGTGATTTCTAAAGTGTAATTGAATTTTTTGTGTTTTTGGTATTTTGCTTTATCAAACATCAAATACTATGAACCATTTGATGAAACAGACGATATTGATACAGTAATTTTATTGGCGAACCTGATCACACATTGACTTTTAGCTCAGTCAAAGTTTTTAATTAAAAAGCTTAATTTGCTTTAGGCATAGGATATGACAAATCAGTTAAATTAAAGACTGTAATTTAATAGAGCTATCAGACCCACGTAAGAACAGATCACACCTGTTTTAATAGTTGAAGCTTTTCTATCAGCTTAACATCTTTAATTTCCCCTGAAAACAGTTTGAAACCTGAAGCTCAAGTTTCCACACCAGCAACGGCAGCCATCATCCCCCCACCGCCTGACACCCAGCCAGTCATAGACAAACTGGCTGAATACGTTGCTAGGAATGGTCTTAAGTTTGAGGCCAGTGTCCGTGCCAAGAATGATCCACGGTAAGTGTCCTTAGCAGAAATAAATCTATTGCTCCGGTTACATCTGGGTTTTAGGGAGTCTTATCAGTAACTTTCAGTTCAGATATTGTACAACCTCTTCATCATCCTCTGGCTTATCTTTTATGGGTGTTCACTTCTCGTCTTAAACAGAACGTGCTCTTCTCTCTGTCTACTGTAGGTTTGACTTTCTGCAGTCTTGGAATCAGTACAACAGCTATTATGAGTTTAAGAAGAATTACTTCATGCAGAAGGAAGGAAGAGGCTTACCAGAGGTATCACACGCTTCATTAATATGAATATATATGTGTGTGTGTTTCTGTATTTAAGAATCAAATAGACCTCCTCCAGATTCACTTAACATTCCTGTCCCCATCTTGATATCTGAGGTCACTTGAATGTGTTTGATAAAGTTGACTAGTACGGCTACGACTTTGCTATGAACGTTGATATGGTCCACAGTTTATGAATAGTAATGATTATGGGGACTGTACTGCTACAGTTTAATCACAGATGCTACAGAATCATAAATGATAAAATCTCCTACATGAGGCCCCTTAATATTCCTAAGTAGGAATACTTCACCCCCCAAATTACCATTTGTTTATTCATCACTCATTCTAGCTCCTTTTACACTGCCAGATTTTCCGCGAATGTTGGGCCATTTGGCCGGCAAGCTGCGAGCATTTAGACACACAGAGCCGGATTGGTGAGTTGATCTGAGGTGCCCAGTTTTTCCGCCTTGTAGGGTAGACATATTGGCATAACCTTTTTGGTTTAAAAAGAACGAGGCGCCCTTCCGCCACGGGAGGGGCTGTTGAAGACTTGTGGGAGGAGCTGTTGATGACGCTGCACGTGCGACCCACTGGCGTTGGATAAACAGGAAACAGCTGATAGTAGGAATTAGCAAGCAGCTAGTAGCAAGAGGGAAACACAAACCTGACAGACACTGTAAAGACGTGCAACTGGGGAGACAAGAAACTGCGCGCCCTCCTTGCCCTTGCAAACAAAGAGGTCATTAACTGTCAAGTAACGGGAACGATGGACAGGCCAACTCAGAGTATGTCACTGTTTACGTCACACGCTGAGCTACATGTTTTGTTACTTGCTCATGTCCCCCATTGCCCCGAAAAAGGCACATTCTGTATGAACAAAAGTAGGTAGGCGGCATTTTGCTGCACTCCCCGATTTTGTTTTTATACTGCCAATGCTGAAAAAAGACTGATTGGGCTTTCCTGCAAACTTGCACAATTCCTATCTAAAAAACGGGCTCAAGTCTCACTTATTAAGTCGTATGCTCAGTGCTTTCCAAACAGACAACTCCTTCCGACGGGGAACTGAACTGAAATCAAAACTTAGGTGTGCTTTCCTCAAAGTCAGACTATTGACAAAAACAGTAATTTTACCTTCCTAAACACAGGAGCTGGTGGTCTGCCATGGCCTCAATCAGTTAGTTTGTTTGTGTTACTGTTTGACTTTGGTGTTGTTGAGGGTTAGTTTGGATTCAGCAAAGTCACACAATAACACAAACAAACTAAATTATTGAGGCAGTGGAAGACCAGCAGCTCCTGTGTACAGTACGGTACAATTACTGTTATTGTCAATGGAGTCTGGCTTTGAGAGCATAGATAAATCAGGTTATGGCCCAGTTACAGTTTGGTTCCTCATAGGAAAGGGCTGTCTGTTTGGGAAATGATGAGCATACAACTAGACTAATAAAACTTACGATATTCTGCACAAGTTGTGTGAAAGTCTGTAAGTGGATGTTTTCATATAGTTTTCCTGTTGTTAGACGCGGCCCCCTGATTTCAATTCATCAAGAACTTTCTCTGTGTTTTTGGATTCTTGGTTCACCAGGGGCATGCAAGAAAAACAAAGATTATTCACAAATCCAGTGTAACGTGGAATGAGTCATTGGTATACAAATGGTCGTTTGGGGGGGCGAAGTATTTGTCTAATAAAGCCAGATAAGTACATTTTAAGAAAGAAAGGTCGGGGTAATTAGTCCTCTTCTTCAGTAAAGCGAGAAAAAAAGAAGAGGAAGGATTCTGCCACGCAACCCACAGAACTCAAATTGCATGTAGAGCTGATGAAAGAAATATAATATGCATGTAGACAATGGGCTGACAGAGTTTTTGGAGGACCAACAAGCATGTAGAAACTCAGCAGGAATAAGTGGCTCTAATTAGTGCTGGGGTGGAGACAAACATCAAATTGAAAATCTGACCCTAACCCTTACAGAATGTTTTCATAGTCAACCTTTAAAAAGACTAATCCTTGTATTATTTTCTATTTATTTTTTAAATTAAATTATTTCCGTTCTCTCGGTCAGTAGGTGCTTGGTATGAGGAGATAAAAGCTCAGTAAATGCAGTATTAATACTCCCCCAAAAGTGACCTTCACACCTAGGAGAAACACCGTTCTCCCATTTGTCTCCTGTCGTCAACCTCAGTGTTCTCCGCACCTGTATGTAATTATGTTTAACAGCATTTGCAGCCACCATTTAGACATGGGAAAAGGTTGTCTAAGCATTCACTGCACTTACAGTCAGCCTTGAAATTAGCTGCTTTTTTGCTGCTGATAAGCTAGGACCTGCTGTGCTAAAATCAAAGGTATCCTGATCTAAAATATTGAAAGGATGGATGAGAGTGACACAGTGGCTGAGTACTGTAGAAAGCTAGATCCAGTCCTCTCACTGGGTACCAGAGCAATACACTGCAAAAATCCCTCCTTCTTAAATAGCCATCCAGTCTTGTTTTCCAACATCAATTCTGCCAGTGAGGTCATTCCAATTTGTCTCCCCTGCCCTGGGAATTTTATACAATCAAATTTTAATACCTTAAAACCAAGCAGAATGCAGCATCAGTAACAAAACCTAATTTTCTAAGCAAATGGATTTGTTGACGGCCCATTTGCAGTCTTTTTCCTTGTTAGTTTTTGATAAGATTTTTCTCACTTGTCCAGCTGTGCTATCACTGAAATGGTTCTATACCTTTTGTCTCAGAACTGAAATCCAATTATCATGTATGAAGACCTCAATGACCTTAATTAGCAACAGTGCCAACAGACATGCAGCACTCTCACTGGCTCCTCTGGCTGCCAATGCTATATGGTGTCAACCAGTAACTGTTGCTAACAGATTTCATGGGTTAGGCTCGATAGGGATGATTGATTCCTGGGATCCATTCCGCTTCTTCTTCAGGTTTTCAGGTCACCTGTTTTTTGATATTTATTTAATATATACCCTGTAGAAAAAATTTCCCTGTAGAAATGTTCATTTTTATATCCATCGTGTTTACTGTATATTAGAGCCCCACTGTTGCGCTGCTATGCTCGTGAAACCTCATCATCTAAGGCTAGCAAGCCCGTAGCTTAGTGCGTCTCCCTACATGTTGCATTAGATGTGAGAAATGTGCCTTGACTTCCCTGGATGAATGGTTAACTCACTGCAAGGCCAGCTCCCTCGGACCAACTCTGCTAAACACCCTTTGGATGTTGGTCTGTCGTACCAGTCGGCCAGCTCGCTTTTCGTGGTTATTCAGAGTGAATGTGTATTCACATGGACATTTTGTGCTGTCAGTCTCTTTTGTCTTCAGAATGTCTTGCCTCAGGCGCCACCCGTATGGCGTGCCCACTTAGCTCAAGGGCATCTCCAGCTCTCCCTCCAGGTGCGGCTAATAGCGGCTAATGATTCAATACCACCAACCCCCAAGTGTGACGTCAGTGCTGACCCTGCCTCAGGCTCCTGGCACCTGTCTAAACCACACCCACATCTACAAGACATTCATTAAATACAATAAAGCTGTCATCACACCCACACAGACTAAGCTTATGGTCATAGGAGGATACTGCACAAGACAACCAGCTTCTTGATTTATGTATCACTTGCAAGGTTCCCACTCATTTTCCAGGACTTTTTCAGTGATCTAGCTTGTAAGACAGACAGGACAAATATTGCACCTTACATTAATATGCTCCTCTCTGTGTAAGTGACTTTATTTAGAGCTTTGCCCTCTAGGACACCTGCCACGTCCTCTACCACTTGGAGAATGCGAAGCGCGTCAGACAGGCGCTGGGTGCCACACTTGTGCCAACTTTCATGGGCTCAGAGGCAGGCAGACGTTGCTAAGCGACCATAGCCAGTTAACCATACATAGAGCTGATCTTCCAGGCATTATTTTTTTAGGGGAATTAGAATATTGTCTGTGGGACAAATCATAAAGCTCTGGGTTGTCTTGTGCTAAAATGATCATCTTCTCCCCTATACTTACCTTTAACTGCGATGTATCTCCTGGTAGTGATTGATTGTTCCTGCATTCTGATAGTTGAGTCTCAGTGCTCTTTTTGCGCATCTTCATTGGCAGCAATGGATTTGAGGGTACAAATAATCTAAGGTCCAGGCCCTAAGGGTGTGTTCACAGCATTTCCTCAACATAACTGGGAGCAGCCTATTCAAAATACTCTTGCCCATACACTATAATTTGAATGTTAATATGATCCTGAACATGACTTAGCCCTTTCACATGGCAGTGTTATGTGTTTTAGGGAACTCCAATTGATAGCCTAGTACAGTAGTTCATTCTCAGCTGAAGGAAAATGAGAGAAGTTTGAAATAATTTCCCAGGACAACACAAGTTTTTCCAGGACATTTGACTTTTTCTTTCATTTCCATGTGAAATCCAGGATTTCCACGATGTGTTGAAACCCTGCCTTAGAGAAGTAAAGTTGGATTTCCCCAAACTTGCAGTCTTTTAGGTACAAATATTCCCAGTAGTGGAAGGACAGTAATACAAAGAGGACATTTTCTCCTTAACTTTGGAAGAAACCCACTTTATTTTGAGCAATTGACTGCTGAAGCCTCTTATTGACTAAAGCTAAACTTCAGGATGCCAAAACCTGTTTGGTTGCTTTAAAATTAACTCTACCACAGGGGCCACTCATTTAGCTTATGAATAGACACAAGGACAAGCGATGCATCATATATTTTCTCTGTGCTGGTGATAAATGTTATGTACTGCACCAAAATGAAAGCAATTATGAGCTTGATTCTCTTTAAAAGCACAACCAGTTTTCCTGCCAAGGTCCCTTTATAATTTGATCTCATGACTCCATTGAAGATGAATGGACTAATGCATGTTGTAGCATATTCACAGAGTGGTTTCAAGGTTTTAGAAACGCAGTTTGTCATTTTTACAGGTCATTTACTGAGGGCAGATTTCACCTTTTTCCAACAAGAACCTGTCAGAATTGGTGTCTCAGCTCAAAGTGTTTTTTGGGTCTCTAGCTGAGCTGTGGTGCGTTCAGTCCTCTGTTACATTCAACCCATCATCCCTCTCAGACAAGGGAATTTTATGTGATTTAGGCAGTCAAATAGCGAGGTGTGCACATAGATTGATTGATGTTTCTTATGTACATATATGCATGCCTGTGTATACTCACATATATTCAAGGTTTGTTGAATCTGCTTTGTGTCAGAGCGAGAGGGGAGAAAGCGAAAAGTGAGCGAGAAACTTTTGTAAGGAGCAATTTGTCTTCTGACGAATCAAATCCATTAGCTTGTCAGAGTGCAGAGGAGTGTGGCCCATTATGACACAGCTCAGGCTGCTCCAACAAGCAGCTGCTCGGCTTTTCTATCAAGAAACCTGCCTCGTGTTTGTGATTTGTGCTGTGGGTAATGGGATGCAGATATCGCTGCTCTCAGTCAGTGCTATTATTTATAGTTTCATAGTTAATGAAAAAGCAAGAAAGGGCTAAAATCAGTCAAAGCAGACAGCAGCAGGATGTGGGGCTGCTGTTAATTTGTATAAGCATCAATATAATCTTTAGAATGTGGCACTTTTGGAGTGGATGAATAAAACTTATCTAAAAAGGGGCATTTTGTAAATAGTCCAACTCATCAAAAGATGTGTGTGCATCCTGTTTGGAGAGCTCTCCTCATAAGGTGCATAGAAACTCTCTGATTCATGCTGTTCTGCTGGGTTTAATGTGATACTCCACCCCAGATTCTCAGTTCTGATTATCAAACACTTTCTTTCAACAATTAAAATGTTTTCAATCTGCTCTGGCATCTAATAGAAGTCTCACTCCACTTCTGGGAGCCACTCATCGTTTGTTTTGTTAGCATTCAGCAGCACCCATGTGGTTTTGAAAGTCTGTTTGTGGCTAATATGCGAATGGAAGCATCAAAAAAGGATTGTATTTTAGCCAATCAAAAAATAAATAATTAGCTTATGTGAAGTCACAACTAGACAATTGAATTTGGGCACAGCCCAGCAGTTTTCATCCCCTCTGCTGTCAGATTATCCCTGAATGAGACAATTTAACACACAAAGTACAATGTTCTATTTTGGGCCGGACATTTTACTATAATCTGACAATGACAGTGTTTATTGTTTGAATTATTTTTGAATTGAGCTGACAATTTGATTTTGAGTAAAGTAGTTTTGAACAAAGCTCTGCGAGGAGACGAAAGTAGAAATTCCAACAGTAAAATTCAGTTGGAGAGGGGTCAAACTCAGGTTATGTGAAAGTATCCATCCATTGATCATATTGAGTTGCTCTTGAGTCAATTATTTGTCATTTACATTTTTTCTTTTGCAGCAAACATTTTTAAATTTAGATTCCCGTGAAGCTTGTGATCGCCCAGCACAGGTTTTGCAGCCCCACTACTAAACGCTGATGCATGTTTTCATTCAGAGTGGAGGATTATTACCTTCTGAACTGTCCTGTGTTTACAGCAAAGCGTGCAAATCAACTAATCAAATGATTCTAAAGGCTAAGCTAAAGGTGTGTGTGAGCGCAATCAAATCCCTGCAAACTCCAACTGGTGAGGTCTTAGAGTGAGTTTCCTCCTGCTTCTTCTCCTGTGAACTTTGATTTTAGAGTTTTTTTAGGAGTTATATTCTCCTGGGCCCCCAGTAAAGTGCTGTGACTGAAAGCACTGTTCAATTACAGCTGAATAGTAGGAAGCTGTATTTGAAGCATTCTTCAAACATGGTAAAATGTACCTCATGAGGTTAGTTTTTTTTCCCTCTTGTGGCATTGGCTTCATCACCACTTTCCCTTTCTTTCCATCAGCAGTTTATATTTGGGATAGCGGCTAAGAGCACTTGGTGCGTAGATATTACTACAGAGGATTTCTGGTTATCAGAACTGTGTACATAAGCCAGCTGTAAGGGCTTTGCAAAGATACTTTATTAGTGATAGACCATACAGTGGGATATTAGAAAGCCAAGTGGAGGTGTTCAAAGCTGTTTCAACAGCTGTTTACACAGCTAAATGGAGGAGAAAATAGAGAGTAAGAACAAATATACTGAAATTAACTGATCCTGATCAATTATGTACTGGACCATTCAGTAAAAAACCTCTCTAAACCCCTGTACGCTACCTACCCCCTACAGTAAGTTAAAAAAGTCCCTGTGCAGACATGTTTTAAAGTATGTTTTTTAACATGTTTTTCCGACGTAATAGTAATAAAAAAAAAACTGTAAGGGGCTTGAAGCAGATCTATTTTTTCTCCTTTATTGAGAATCTCTAGATCTGGCCTCAACCCTGCCCATCACCGTTGCTTGCAGTAGGTTCTGCCTTTGCCTTTCTCCAGCACTGCTCGCGCCAGGTTGACTGTTAAAAGAGTAGTGCACATCAAGGTGGCTAGAGCTGATGTAAGAGGAACTATCTGAGATTCAGCTATACGTGTTTGAGCCTCAGTCAGACCCAGACTCAGATGAGGAGTCTGTTGTGCACCGAAATTGGCAACCAGCAGAGGTATCAGAATAATAGGTGTAGTTAGCAATAATTTGGGAGGCTTTTATATATAGGAAAATTACAGCCGTTATATTGTTTGTTATTTAATTTCTTTCCACCATTTTTCTAACCAAAATCATGACCTGTATGCATAGCCAATTTCTTGCTCAAACATGGTGGATAGTGTGTTAAAATTGTATTTTTTCTTCACCTAAATTTGGTTAAAAGACCAATGACATTGCAGCGAATGGTGTGTTTGTGCAGTCAGGTGTCTAAGAGGTTCATGGAGAGTACTTTACCCACAAGGAGACTATTTGTATATCAGTTAGTCATGCCACGTAACACTGAATTTTTGAAGAAAACTTTCTTGCGTGCCTTTTCAGAAAACAACAAACATACTTATTCATTGAGTGACTGGGGACCAATTTTAACGTAACAGTATCCATTTACAAACTCACACAACTTGTGCAGTATAATCCAAGTCACATTTACCCAGTCGTACGTTAAGAACTTCCCAAACACATGCATTTTCATTAAGAAACCTTTTGTTGGAGTCTGGCTTTGAAGAGGACATAGATTCATTTTCTTTTGGTTCAGTTTTACATCCAGAGATTTTAGCAAAAATGCACGTTTGGGAAATACTAAGAATACAACTGGACGAATTAGACTTGGATTATACTGCACGAGTTGTGTGGGAGTTCGTTAACAAATGTTTTGATATAGATTTGCTGTAGTTAAACATTGTCCCCAATCAATCAGTAAATCAGTGTGTTCCCTGTTTGCCATGGAGGCATGCCAGAAAAACAAAGTTTCCTTTGCAAAGTCACGGTGACACGGTATGACTAACTGATATACAAATGGTCAGTATTCCTTGAAGAGAAGTAAAAATATAGGCTTGATCATTTCCATTTTCTGCTTTTTTTTTTAGGTCCCATTAATGTGTAGTGACAGTAGTTGAGTAAAAAATCCAATTTTTATCTTATAAGATTGGCTCGTCTCTAAAGAGTCTTCTGCTGGTGTTAATGGACTACTGACCTTTCTATTCTGCTCCGTGCCTCCAATATAGAAATTGAAAGTACTGAAAGATATCCATTCAGCTGCAGCCAGAAAGTTCTGTTCTCCAAAGTTGCGTTTGGTTCACCCACATCAAATTATTCTGTAGCACAGTCGGGAGACCTCAGACAGTGTAGGCTGTAAAATTAATGGAGGTAGCTAACGTGACGTCACCCACTGGTTTGTGGACTCCTGTTTTGAAGCTTTAAGTTCGGTATTTTGGCCATTGGCATCTTTTTGTAGCCATAAGTGATCCTATTTGGGTGAGTGGCTGACTCTGTGGTGGCGCGAGGGTTGGATCTGACTGAGAAGCCATGGACACTATTGGTAGACAGTGGTTGCTTAACGAGGCCCGCCCTTACTTATGCATAACTTTAAACCTTAATAAAAAGTGTGTGGGTAAGTTATATAAAAATTACTCTCCTGTACAGTTGTCATCCATCCATACATCGATTTTCATCTGCTTATCCGTGGCTGGGTCGTGGGGGCAGCAAGCCAAGCAAAGTATTCCAGACGTCCCTCTGGGGGACCCCAAGGCGTTCCCTGGCTAGACGAGATACGTAATCCCTCCAGCGTGTTTTGGGTCTACCCCGGGGCCTCCTACCACTGGGACGTGCCTGGAACACCTCTAACAGGAGATGCCCAAACCACCTCAACTGACCCCTTTCGATGCGAAGGAGCAGCGGCTCTACTCGAAGCTCCTTACGCTATCTCAAGGCTGAGCCCAGCTAACCCACGGAGGAACCTCATTTCGTCCGCTTGTATCCGCGATCTCATTCTTTTGGTCACTACCCAGAGCTCATGACCATAGATGAGGGTTGGGACGTAGATTGACCAGTAAATTGAAAGTTTCGCCGTTCCGCTGAGCTCCCTCTTCACCACGACCATCGGACACAGCACTCGCATCATGGTCTGGGCTAGTTGTCATTGAAATTAGTTATTAAGACCTGGGGTCTCATTTATTAAACAATGCGTAGGGTCCATACTAAAAATGTACATACAGACAAAAGCCAAAAAAGACATGTTGAAAAAATTTTGATAATTTCTACTCTCAGGCATCCATCTCACCATCTGCATCACAAATATCCCGTCTCCAAAATGTTCGTAAGCATGAGTCAACGTGTCTTCCAACGAATCTGTTTTTACATATCACAGCTTTTCCGTGGGGAGTGGCGTACGCCTCTTTCAGGCCTCATTTTGTGTGTACGCTGTGTTTATAAATCAGACCCCTGGACATTTTAACATGGGTGTTCATGGGGATTGACTGGATTCTGGAGCCAGCCTCAAGTGGCCTTTTAAAGAACCGCAGTTTTTAGCACTTCCATGTTGGTTTAATTTTTCAGCCCCGCAGGTTGCAGCTTGTTTCAGAGGTGTAAACTTTAACCAGATGGAACCCTGCAGATGCAACAGATAGATTGGAAGCAGATACAGAGGGATGACTCACCCTAACATGTCAGATCCAGCCACTGGTGATATTTACAGCGAAGAAGCATTCACACTGTAAACTTGTGTTTTGTTTTGTTTTTTTTTGACAAACTTTCCTTACACCAACTTGCACATACTACTGCTGTACTTGCAAACATTCATGGAAGAACATAATGTTAAAACAAAGGACAGCAAGTTTCCATTGAATCTCAATTTCAGCACCATCTGTCTCTTGTCAAAATCCTACTGGTTTACCCATAATGTGGACACACAGTCAAGTTTAGATGATATGTACGAATTGTGGTCTCTGTTACTGGTTTATTTGTTAATCATGTGCACTAAAGAAGAATTTAGATCTGATTACAATTTATATTTTCTCTCTTTTTCTCTCTCTGTCTCCTCTCTTTTCCTTCACCCAGAGTGACAGCGTAACTGATGACGATAATAAGCTTCAATCAGACACATCACTCAAGGACTCCAAGCTGACTAAAGGTAGGACGCTAACATGAGAAAAAATACACAAAACATGGTACTACTGTCACTTCCTCTGCTTCAGTTCATTCACTCTGTAAATGAGATGCAAAGCCTTTGGGTAAATATGTGTGTGTGTGTATATATATATATATATATATATATATATATATATATATATAATATGTTTACTCTAGTGTGGGTGTATGTGTCATATGTTGGTGTTTGCGCACAGCTGTCTGTGAGTCTGTTGGTATTTGTGCTCACAATTTCATTTGGTGATATCAGGCTGAAAATGTCTGCAGAGATGAAAGCGTCTGCTTACCACAAGGCTGGCGGAAACACACACATATATGCAAATGAAGGCATGCTTTCTCACAGGCTATTGGAGGGCGTCAGGTCATGGAGCAGGCCAGAGAAAACTAATAACAAGTGTAAGCAGAGCCTTCGACAATAAGGATCAAGGAAAGGAGGCACATTGTGTACTCTTTCATCTCTCCTAGAGCAGACACTTTTGATTACAAAATAAGAATTAATGTGACACACCACTGCTGCTTAATATCTTAAGAGTTTTGGGGGCCAACTCTCTCCGTCCTTCTGTTTGGTTTTGCCTGTCTCTGAGTAGTTTTGTATAACGTTTTGTGAATTCTCTTTCACTCATACTTTCTGTTGGTCTCCTTTTTCGTTTCCTTCCTATTTTTCCATCTTTCTGTTCTCTATCTGTGTCCACTTTTCTCCTAATCTTTTCTCCGCCTTGTCCTGAACCTTTTAATGCACCTGTCATTACCAAGAAGCAACCTAATTGCTTAAGTCAGTGCATTTCTCATTTTACTCTGAATTTGTCAAACAAAAGAAGGCCAAGAAGCACTTGTCCACCTGTCATGATTATGTACTCTTCTGAATCCTTTTTGTTATCACTAAATCACATCTCCTTCTGTCTCTTTGCACCATCACAGCCTCTTTTGCCCCCATCTGTTTTGCCATCAAGGCAAAGGAAAATGACATGCTGCCGCTGGAGAAGAACCGAGTTCGATTGGATGATGACTCGGACGAGGACAAGGTCTAGTTCCGCTTGGTCTACTCAATGCACATACTTCTCGGGCTGATTTAGTATGGATAGGAAACTGATCCTTGAAAATATATTTTTAGAACTGTGACATTAACAATAGATTATCATATATTTTTGAAGTTGCTGGAGGAGCAGGGGCTGGATTCTGTAATGGGTGGAGCTGAGATGGTTGAGAAGGAGCCTGCCCCAGCCAGTGCGCCAGAAGAGAAGAGACCCACGCTCAGTTTGGAGGAGCTGGAGGCAAAACAAGGTAACATTATTAAAATTATTGATGGGAAATTTTTAAATGCTGTGAAAAATATTAATCCTGCACTGCTTAAAGCTACAGTTGGCATTTTTTTTTTAAATACATTTTTGTCATATTTGCTCTAGCTATACCTAGACAGTAGTATATAAGACAGATAATCTGTAGAAAAAGATCATATCATGTTCCTCCTCCTTGTGTAGTGCTTCCAATGGCATTTGCTCAAATCCACCATGGCGAAAAGAAAACAACCAATCAGAGCTGAGAGGCACAGCTGTCAGTGAAAAAGGTTGGTCTGGCCAGTGGGCGGTGCCTGCTTTCGGCTTGACTGTTTTTAATATGGTGGTCAGGCTACAAACTCTCATTTTACAGCTGAACAGTATACTGAAATATGTTTCTGAAAACACTGCTCAAAAAAATGAAGGGAACACTAAAATCACACATCAGCTCTTGATGAATGAATTCTTCAAGTCGAGAATCTTAACTGATGTACATTGTTTGATTTGTTGAGAACAATATGACACAACAACGGTCAGTGGAAACCAAAATATAAGCCCATTGAGGGCTGGATTCAAAATCATACCAAAATCAAAGGAAAACAATTTAAGTTACAGGCTGATCCAGCTTGCATTTCCAGACTTTTTCATGCCTGTCACGTGTGCTCACTGTGAACCTGCTCTCATCTGTAAAGAGAACAGGGTGCCAATGGTAGACCTGTCATTGTTGGTGTTCTCTGGCAAATGCCTATCAAGATGTACAGTGCTGGGCTGTGAGCACAGGTCCCACTAGAGAGGGCCCTCAAGCCACCCTCATGGAGTCTGTTTCTGACAGCTTGGTCAGAAACATGCACACCAGTAGCCTGCTGGAGGTCATTTTGTAGGGCTGTGGCAGTGCTCCTCCTGTTCCTCCTGACACGAAGGAGCAGATACTGGTCCTGCTGCTGGGTTGATATCCTTCTACGGCCCTGTCCAGTTCTCCTTGTCTCCTGGTGTCTCCTCCATGCTCTTGAGACTGTGCTGGGAGACACAGCAAACCTTCTTTTTGGTCTATTTGGTTGTCAGGCAGCACTAATACAGAAAAAAATATGAAAAAGGCAGACAAAAAAATAAATAGAGTCAAGTGGCTACAAATTTCAGTTGTGAGTGTGTAATAATCACTTAACTGTATTAATTCCCTTCAAGTTGAAAATGTCATGTTTCAAATCTAATCTGACAGCGTTTCCCTGTTTATGTCTGTCAGCTTGCGCATTCAGACAATCAGCGGCCTCATTCTGCCTGTGTAGAAGACAGAATGTTGATAAAGCATCTGATGATGGTTATGACAGAGGTCGTTGTTTTCTCCCTCAGCTCCGTGGCTATTTAATGTGGGTGCGCTAGAATTAAATTCTCTCGTCAGCATAAAAGTACAGGTGCTTACAAGACATCTCTGTCACACCCACTGGCATGCTGTTACTTTCTGGGAGGGCTGGAGATAGAGGTAAAACAAAAGGGGAAGAAAGGAGATGAATAAATCCATTGAGCCTGAATTATAAATTCTCTCAACCGGGTGTACCCTGCAGTAAGAGACGAGCTGTGTGGTACAGCAAACAACAGTCATATATCTCTCCAAAGGCCTAATGGAGATGTATTTTCTCTGTTTTTGTCTCTCTCTTTTGTTCAGTCATGGTTGTAGAATATTACACACTGGCTCTCCTCAGTCTTTCCTAAACTAAAGTAATGCATCAGTGACTTTGCACTCAGAAACACCGGACAGTTACACAGGCATATTCGTTTACGTCAGAATGCATACAAGCACAAAAAGCATTCTTTGTACTGCAAGGGGATTACACTCTACCGTCTAAATACTGTATTGTAACAAATCTAACTTGGCTGATCCAGTGAGATCACCACATTGTCAATGATCTTAACCATTTATACAGAAAGCTCCTGCACTAGGGACTGAGAAAAAAAACACTTTTGCCTCATGCATGTTGCATGTTTTATTTTCAAGGTTAGAGTCACATCTCTCAAATATTCATATATTCTAATGTATCACTGGTTATTAATTTCAAAAGTAATAGCCTTTTTTACTGAAAGCTGGAAGCTATTGTACTTGAAGTTGATTCATTGCATCTTGTTATACTTTTACACCCCCAAAATATGCAATCACGCCCTTTTAGCTTCAAAAAATTCGACAGCTTCACCTTCGTCTGTATGCCTCTTTGAGTGATGACAAAGCAGCTGAAATACTAAATGACATCCCCCAAGACATTTTCACTCTCTGTCAAACAAAAACTGACTACCGCCAGATGCTGATGCAATTCGGATTATCAATAATCCATTTGACCTTACTTGTTAACCAGGTGCACAAGCCTTCAATGTCAAAGGTCTAAAAAGTAAGATTGGTGCTGTCATTTCACAAAATAACCATCTGTGTGAGTTGATCAATACTAATGACTCAGTGATTACTTGAGCAGGCGCCGAGATGTCTGTCTCTCAAAGCCTCCCCCATGAAAGCTAAAAATCTTTACCTTAATACCAGTATACTGTTACTTTGTAAGCAAATGACCAAAGAACAACATCACAACATTATCCCCTAGGATATCTATCTTTTTGTTAGATATTTTTCTGTTTGATGTCTTATTGTCTCACATTGCCTGCACCGTCAAAACATTCTAGGTTAGGTTTGAACTGTGCATCTCCAAAGTCATCTTTGTGAATTTAGTAATATGATCTAAATGGTAAGCATGGTAACGCTTTATCATGTAGTATATTAAAGACGAAACAGACACATTTTTTGCTGTAACTTATCATTATTATTATATCACTATGCAATATTGTCTGCCACCGGTTTACGGCATTAAGTAAGTGCATTGAACCATTGCGCAACCAAAACAGGAAAAGGATAGCGCTTTTGTTTTCTGTTGTAGCTGTAGTTAGCTATCCTCTGTTACCAAAGAGTATACACTCACTGGCCCAAAGTGTGCCAAGAAAATATTCCCCACAAAATTCCACCGCCATTAGCCTGAATCGTTGATACAAGGCTACAAGGATGGCTCCATGCTTTCATGTTGTCTGTGCCAAATTCTGACCCTACCATCTGAATGTCGCAGCAGAAATCAAGACTAATCAGACTAGGCAACTTTTCCAGTTTTGGTGAGCCCTCAGTTTCCTGTTGTTAGCTGACAGAGGATGTCCCGATCACATTTTTTTGGGCATCCGATCCGATATGAGTCCTTTATTTTGAAACCGAGTCCGATACCGATCCGATACTTTGCAAAGCATTAAGAAAGAAAGAAAAAAAGAATGCATCCAAGTCGTCCCATAAGGTTTGTTTTTTATTTAAATAGTATCCAAAAAGCTTATTGGTGGTTCAGCAGCACAAAATGTAAACTAATTCAATATCTTCTTCTTGTCTTGCACCAAATTCTGACCCTACCATCTGAAAGTCACAGCAGAAATCGAGACCTGTCAGACCAGGCAACTTTCCCAGTTTTGGTGAGCCCTCAGTTTCCTGTTGTTAGCTGACAGGAGTGGCACCTGGTGTGGTCTTCTGCTGCTGTAGCCCATCTGCTTCAAGGTTTGACGTGTTGTTGGTTCAGAGATGGTCTTCTTCATACCTTGGTTGTAACGAGTGGTGATTTGAGTTACTGTTGCCTTTCTGTCATCTTGAACCAGTCTGGCCATTCTCCTCTGACCTCTGGCATCAACAAGGCATTTTCACCCAGAGAACTGCCGCTCACTGGATATTTTCTCTTTTTGGGACCATCCTCTGTAAACCCTAGAGATGGTTGTGTGTGAAATTCCCAATAGATCAGCAGTTTCTGAAATACTCAGACCAGCCCGTCTGGCACCAACAACCATGCCACTTTCAAAGTCACTTAAATCACATTTCTTCCCCATTCTGATGCTCAGTTTGAACTTCAGCAGGTCGTCTTGACCATATCTACATGCCTGAATGCATGGAGTTGCTGCTGGTGGCTGATAAGCTATTTGTGTAAAGGAGTAGTCGAATATATTGGGTTGAATAGATTTGTCTAGCCATCGAGTAACCTGTAATAGCTTGTGTTTAAGGTAACAATATTTCCTACAATACTTGCATACTGTGTTCTGATGCAGTAGTATGAGGGTGCCTCGCAGAGACATGACTGAGATGCCAATACTGTAGTCAGTTGTTCGGCCAAATGCCCTTAAGACATTAAGTCTTTAAAGACGCTGATTTCAGCGTTTCATGAGCTCTCAAAGGGCATGGCAAAAGTGTCGAAACCTCCCTCAGACCAGAAGGATAACCGCAAAATAGAACCTGAAAAAAGATGGACAGACAGACACTTGAGACAAATTTGCTACTTTTCGGCATGAAGCGGGGTGATGGGTCCCGTTTAGGTTCAGTGGAACCATCTAAGAGTGTTCATGTTCTCTCTACGAGCTGACAGACGGCCAGAGAAAGAGGCTGGAAAAGCCTAATAAATAGCTGACTGGATTGGCTTTGCTGTGTGGCAAAGTGGCTGTCAGTCAGCAGGCCTAACTTGATCAGATAGCAGGAGAATCAGTGGCAGACAGCAGAACGCTAATCTGTATTGATGGACTGGAAAACAGCCACACACACCAAATGCGGTTTCCAGTGATAAATACATGAATCATTTAGGTCCCTGCAAACATCTCTGAGTGGATGTTTCATAGTGGTAGTAAGAGATTTAAAATGTGTGGTCATTCCATTCAGAGATGATGTTAGATATACTGTAAATATAGATATACTTCCTGTCTTCCTGTCGTCCATTCATTTAGGGGCTCACTCTCATTTTGCCTGCCATGTGAAGTCATATTTTTGGCTTCAAAGCAGTAATAAATAATAGTTTCACAATAACAATGCATCAAATGACAATGTGAACACTGTTAAAATGTGAAAGGGGCTAATAATGAACCTACAGAGAATTATCAAGACAATCTGCAGCTCCTCTCGGCTAATAGTGAGTCTCAGCTCATTGAATTCCATGGTGTTGTTTTCAGCTGCTGTTTTTAGTGAAAAGCTCCTAAAACCCACTGTACACCACCTGTTTAACACCAAACAGCAGACAGACCCAAACTGTGTTTCCCGAAGTGTGTTTTTATGGGCATTTTGAAGTATTGCACCCGAAAAGTTGAATAGAAATGGCGTAATTAAGTAAAACTTCCTCAATTATGCAAGAAAAGTTTTTATGCTCGCTTGAGGTGGTTTTTGCTTTTGTCAAAAAAGGGCTGATGGGATAAATGGGTTATGAAAACACCCTTGCAGTATAAATTCTAATGTAGTGGTCATTTAACTCAAATGACTCATCATCTGTTTACGCTCTTGGCGTCTCTCCATGAATTACAATTGGCGAGGGTTCATAAGTTTTCACCTGTATTCATATAAATGATGACATAAAAACAGGGGGCTCCATAGTCTGGAATGGCGTGAACCTTGACATCACAGCTTCACCCCTTCTGCTTTTACCTTTCACAATAAAAGCCCAACTTAAAATGACTTAGAGCACATCGTAAAGAGGCAGCTCAACAAAATAGCTTACACAATCATTGCATTTATGTTTCTGGAAAGCATGAAACATTCCATTACTAGCTGATGTGAGAGCATGAATAATTAGAGCTTGCCAAATTACAAACAAAACTGGCCCAATTGAAAGAAATTCCTAAAAACCTCTCCCCATTTTTCTCTTGTAGAGGGGTTAGGTGGCCAAGGCAACTTGTTTTGTGTCTGGGTTACAACCTTTACTACTATTGTGTTTTCTGGCATAAGCAGATTAGAAGTGTACCTAATGCAAGATTTATATTTCTGCATTGAATTGATGCCATATCTACGGATTAGGCCCTGTGTTGATGTAGAGCCTACGCTGTAGCCTGGCTGCCTAGTATACAGCTTAGCTACACATCACAGCGACGCAGACCTCCTGTTTATTTGTGTAAGCTAAAACCATTTCCCTCAGTGGAAACAAAGCTTTTATTTACTTTAATTTCACAGATTCTTCATGTCCTTCAGGGATTTATACTTAGGGATTTATCCTGGCTTCATATGAGCAGAGGAAATCTCAGCTTGTTGCTAGGCTAATTTATACAATGTAACATGCCATAGGCTTGATGCTAATAACGTTAGCATGTTATACTTGTTTGGAAAACGTGTTTAGTAGAAGACAGATGTTTTTTAGGTGAATCCTGTGTGTTGTAATGGAGCCTTATTTTATAATGTTACATTTTTGTTAAATGTTGCAGCTTTGTATGAGTAGAGAAAAAGTCCACTAGCTGCAAGGCTAATTTATACAATGTAAAATGACACAGACTTGTGTTGTATTTGTGAGGAAAATGTGTCCAAATAAAGACAAGTGCTTTGACTCTGAATACTGCGAGTTATAGTGAAGCACTCGTGTTTGAAATTGTGGCTGTTAAGCCATGTTTAATGTGTGTTTTGGGTGTGTTTTGAATCAATTAAACTTTACAGCACTTCACAGAACCCCCACAGCCAACTTGCATTTTGGAGGTGTAACTACAGAGTGACACAGACACACCACTGCAAGTATAAATGCTCGCAGCAGCGTAGGCTCTGAATAGTGCTGCTGCACAAGTATAAATCCTGCTTTATTCTGCCAACTTCTGACAGAATTACGCTTTGCAGAGCCTAGTTTATTTGCTCCAAACCAGTTGATGGAAACACGGCAAATTCCCAATTACTTTTTGCAACATTTCAAAAGATGACTCAAAATTTGTTTGACAGTTTAATGGAAACACAGTTCTAGCTAGTGACTAGCTACTGAACATGCTGGAGTATTTAGCAGCTAAATTGCCAGACATTGGGAGCAGCAGGTTGAGACCAAAAACAGAGCTACAAGAGTGAACATCACTGGGGATAATACATCAATGTTATGTTCACAGCTTATTTCAGCTGCTTGTAAGTGGCCAGAAAAGACTGTTGTTGCAGGTTAACTTGTGATTATTTCTTTATTAATATGTCAGCTACTTTTTTTGATCAGTTGCTTAATTGTATAGGTTGTATTCAGCAAATTCTTACATGTGAAAAGCTGAAACTGGAGTCTGTTTGGAATTTTGCTTGATGAATAATTAAATCATCAATCACTTATCAAAATTGTCATGAATCCTTTGGCCGATTGATTTATCACTTTATCCAAAATGGTTTCAGCACTTTGATAGAATTATGTATATTTTACAAAATTGGACACAAAAGTAAAGCAAGATTGTCCTTTTTAATTATGTCAAATTAGTCTGTAAATGCAGTAGTAAGAGTCAGCCTGGCCAGGACTGTACTGTGTCACTGTCTGGGGTACAGATGGATTATGCTCCACTTGGCTATTGTTCACACTATACTCAAATATGATTTGCCTCGGCAGCTCGCCTATTTTTAACCCTGAAGAGATAACAGTAGCCCCAGCGGTTGCATAACTTAAACAACGTGTTTTCCACAAGCATTTGCTTTATACTTCACTGTCTCATCTTGTTTTCTCTGCCGGCTTCATCCTGTTTCTCTCTGTGACCCATCTCATTCTTGTGCTCTCCTTACCTATCTATCCCCCACCAGTCTCTGTCACTTCATCTCCTTTCTTCATCTCTCAAAACCGTGCATACTTTCCACCCCCAATTTTATTCGGATGTCTGTTTCCTCTTCCCCACCCACATGTTCCCTCCTACTTTGCTTTTGTTTTTTGTATAAACCTTGGATTGCATGAAATTACCTTCCACCAAAGACTTAGTCAGGCCTTATCATTTAAAGCAGGAACTTTGTGAAGTCGCAGCCGTTGGAAACTCAGAAAAAAAGTGCCAGTGTTATCACCTTAGTTAGATGTGACATTAAGAGAGGAAAATTACTCTCAACATTCTTTCTTTCTTGTCTGCCTGTCACTTTTTGTCCTGATATTTTTTGGTCTCTTACCCTTTCATGTTTTGCTCTCCAGTGTTTTTATTTGTGACTTTTCTCCCTCCTGTAGTTCTGTACCTTCCAAAGACCACTTACCTGCGGTCAGGAAAAAGTTGGCTGAGTGAAAAGTAGAGCATAACCACTCTTTGCCTCCTTCTCGCTGTCTTTTCTGTCATTCTCTCCTCCCCTGTACCACCATGGTAAATGCATTTCTAGCTGCGGTAAGAATAGAGGGGGGACAATGGCTAAAATGTTTCCATCTTTGTCCGACCACATCTCACCTGTAACTACCCTTTCATCTCCCCACTCTCAGCCAAGCAGAAACTGGAGGACCGTCTCGCGGCTGCAGCCAGGGAGAAGCTGGCCCAGGCATCTAAGGAGTCCAAGGAGAAACAGCTACAGGCGGAGAGGAAGAGGAAGGCAGCGCTCTTCCTGCAGACCCTCCGTGGCCCCTTTGCTGGGGAGCCTGAGGCCAAGAGAGCTGAGCTAGACTCAACGGCACAGTTTGAGGTAGGTGAATGTTTGAGAACTATGGATCAGTATTTGTCATGTAGCTATATTAACTTTGAACCTTTACCAAATCACCCTTTCTCAAATCATGACTAAATCCCAAGTGGATGACCCCAAATCACAAGTCCCAAAGTTCAACTGAAGTGTCATCTCAAGTCACATGCTGGAACATGCACAGTGTATTACCGCTGTATTATCTGCAAAGCTATAGAAGTATAAATGAAGTAGTGCTGTAATGAGAACATATGCATTTAATGGCTTTGCCATTACTGTAGGTCTCTGTTAATCACTAAGAACAAATGTCTACATCAATTTAAGCTACAGACATCTCAGCAAGATACCACACTCAGGCAGTAATAAATAGCATCGGTGCCTTAATTTGCACTGATGAATCACTCTGAATCAGCTCTGTTAAAGCATACTGTGATAACATCTACACACCATAGTCCTATTGTTTTTAATACCTCTTTGCTTGGATAAAAATTCTTGGCCCCTGATGCAATGCATAACTTATTCATATGTATGTATAACTCAGTATTTTAGAGTTCTTTCACACCTGGCCAACGTAAAGTTTTATCCTTAGTATTATTCCATTATAGTAAAAATAAAGCTGCTTTATCTTTAGCCCTTTTCACAAAGAGATCTTACAGTACTGCTGCAATGTAAACCCTTTGCTGGCTTTGCTATTTTAGAAAGAACCAAACCACAGCAGCATGATGTCATTGTCACCCCAATGTGAGATTTAAGGTGGCATGCCGGTGCTGCGGAAGCAAAAGAGGCATAATGGACGTGACCTGTATCACAACAGTGTCGGCCTCTAGTGAGACATTTAACACAAGCACCGGGCAACGCTTTCTAAACAGAAACAATGGCGTAACATGGCAATAACATTTATTCACAGGGTGTCTACAGGTCCTTAAAAGGTCTTAAAATGTCTTAAATTCAATGTTATAATAATAATAATAATAATAAGGCCTTAAAAGCCATTAAATTGTCTTAAATTTAAATTTGTGAGGTCTTAACTACTACAAATATTTTATGCAATTTAATTTATCAATTTTTTTTATTTCTTCTTGTGATAATTAGTGAAGCCTTTCTGTGTGAAAGTCTTTAAATCTTTAAAAAACTGTAATAATGTCATTTTACTTCGTACTTGCACTTACCTGTTGGCAAAATGTAGCTTGACTTCACTCCCTAATAACCATATTCCTACAACACTTAACTCTGCATAAGACCACATGAGTAAAACATGATTTGTCCAAAAAAAATCTGTCCTAAATTTGGTTGAAACTTGTCTTGAATGGGTTTTAAAAAGCCTTAAATTTAAATGTCTGATACCAGTTGACACCCTGCTTTACGTTCCCTGTTACATGACGGCTGATTTCCCCATCTGCTTTGAGGGTAAGGAGCTCCCGCACCTCATTTTCTTCCCAGTTGGCAGTTCTTCTTCTTTTTCGAGTTAGCTGCTAACTGCGGCTAGCTGCTTTTTAAGTCTCTCAGTGGTGGGTCGCACACATAACACATTGTCAAAAAGTCACACACATCCTGTCCTGCCAGCTCACACTTTTAACACAGACATGTATTCAGCTCTGTTTCAACCTCCTCTGCTGGCTTGAAGTAAAGGGGGAACAACTTGCTCCCCCACCTTCTGTGTTTGCACCTTTTATACAGAACAGTGAGGGGGAATAACAGCACAGGGTTCTCGCCTTGAAAAGGCAGTGTAAAGTGGGCTTTTAATTGCAGTTTGGGACATCTTGTCTCCAGCCTCTAATATCACAAATATCAAAAACGTCTTGTAAAGGGAGACTCATTCCTGCTTGTGTTATACTTTTCCATCTCAAATTAGGGACCAAATGGGGTGCTGTGAGTCACTTTACTGGGCTGGCTGCAACAACCTGCCGTCAGAATAAAAGTATGAGTAGTCCGTGATGTTGGAAGAAAGATAATGTGCTCATTGATTGCATGTTTACATTTAGTGAAGCACTTATTTTGTTCCATCAAATTGCCACTAGATGCTCAGCTCGCACTGATTCTTTTTTATTTGTAAATGTTGATAGGTCCGCATTTTTTTTCTCAATATGCAGAAGCATATAATTTTACAATTTTAGCACCGAGCGTATCAGTGTAAACATATCTTTTAACTGACATGCATACAAGGTGGGCTTGTTAGTCCACCTTGATGTTTCTCCTCGGACATTTTACATAACCTGCAACTCTGTGCTGTTTGATTTACACACTTTTTGTACAGCTACAATCACAACATTTTGTTCTGCAATCCTTAAATATAAACAGCATAGGTGATTTGGGTGAAAATGGGGCTTTTTTGAAATATATAGTTGGACAATTCAAGGTAGAAAAGGTACACATACTGTCCGAGCACAAATTTTGTCAGTATAATTGAAACATTGAGCCTGACACATCAAGTTGTTAGTGCTACACCCCTGGCTGAACCTGTCCACCCTGAGGTCAGTGGCAATTTTTTGCTGGCTCTGCCTTTTCGATTTGGCCTCTTATTTTTTATTGAGCTGCGGTCAAATCTTTGGTCATAGTAGATGTTCAAAAAAAGTACAGCTGGCTTTGTAACCCCATGCTAGAACAGCCTAAATCTTTTTTTTGTCTGAGTATGATATTAAACGTGTTGTTACCAGATGGCATATTGTGTTATCTTTTCTATGATGGATCAGTATTGATTATGTGGAGATAAAGTCGCAGCCTTCAGCTGTTAGAACCTGTCTGTGTGTGGCTGTATTGTCGGCAGTTTCCAGCTTATGTGAGCAGGCATTCATAGATTAAGAGATGAATGTCTGGTTGCTGAGGGAATATCTTCATGTATATCAGTCACATGTATACGTGGATGTTGGGAAGCGACATTCATTTAAAGGTTGCTTATGTACTGCAGGTAAAGTACATCACAAGGTGTTATTGAGCTGTTGTTGTTGAGCTGAATCAGTGCTGAGGCTAAGCTTAGACTGCTTTCCATGTATGAGCAGCTTTAGGCCTGGTCTGTGACAGCAATAGCTTAGACTGCTTTCCATGTATGAGCAGCTTTAGGCCTGGTCTGTGACAGCAATTCCAATCAGTCATTGCTAAAAAGGTGGTAGGATTTGTATGCTGAATAAGTTTTTCACTATGCAGCTGTTGGCACTGATACTGATGCCGAGTATCTTTTCCTTGACTCATAGCGTACTGTTTTCAACAAAGACTGGCCCAGAGGCAGATGGCTGAATCTTTCTTAAGATCCAAAAAGCTTTTTTTGTTGTCTGTGTTGTGGGTATGAGAATTTTTTTCATGATTTCTTCCCATGGAAATTATTGTGTTCATGTGTTGACTGTACTGTTTGACTGCTGTATTTATCTACACAACACACATGTGGACTGGGTAATTGGAAAAGCTGGTCAGTGAACTTACGGTACATGAAGGCAGAAGATGGAGGAATCTTTTTACAGCATGTAACTGCCTGAACTATTCAGGCTCACGGGGGTGGGGTATAGCGAATCCCAGCTGAGATTGGGCGAGAGGTAGGGTACATCCTGGACAGGTCAGCAGACTGTCACAGGGCCGACGCACATATACCCCTTTTTACTAGCATGCGATGGGTTCCGGTTTGGTTCCTGCACCTAATTTTGAACCATTCAGAGCATTTTGACTAAAAATAAACTGGTTCGAAACCTGAAAAATTGGTTTCAAGCTCACACCAGACAAGAGACCTTGAGACATGGGCACCGCGTTCATGTGTGTTCACGTGCTTTCGCTGGTCTTGTGCGCAAGTGTGCACACACGTACACGGTGCACAGAGAGGCAGTTAGAGCTACAGGCTACAATGAGGCTGAAAACAGAGTTCACATGACGTTTTTCCAAACAACTTTTTATGTCAGGGCTTCAGGACACTTGGATCACTACGGACAAGCAGTATGGAGATATTTTGTGGTTTTGTCTTGTGTTTTTAGAAGTTTGAATCTGGGGCGCTGTAAGCCTCCATTAGGTGGAGTTGTGTTGCTACCTCCTCTCCCCTTGGATCTCCGCAAGTGTTGTGAGGACTCTAAAACGTCACCTGAGCCTCCCTCGGCATATGGGTGAGTAGATAATGGGTGAATTTTCATTTTTGGGTGCACTATCCCTTTAAGTTGCACATTGTGCAATGCCCTGTGTTGATGGCACATCCTTCATTACAGTCATTTTGATCAAAACTGGTGGAAACACTATCCAGTTGAATGGATCGTACCAAGGAACCAGTTAAGAACCAGAGCTAATTTTGGTGGGAAAAGGTTATAGAGACGGAGAACCATTTATGCTCTCATTGACAGCTATGGGCAACTGGGAGAAAACCCATGCTCACACAGGAAGAATATGTAGACCCCACATAGAAAAACAAATACCACATGCCAAGTTAATTTGGGCAGATGTAAGTACACCATAAATCAATCAAATCACAGCATGCTTTGCACATCAGTACAAAGCTACCTTTCTTCTGCCCAGCTTCTTTGTTCTCAGTTTTGGTGGCCCATAGCTAATGCAGGGTATCTGTTTTAAAATTCTCCTTTGTTGAGTTTCATTGTAGTGCTGCAATAACGTAAACCTTAAAAGCCTTTTGTCTGTCATATTAAACACAGACAAAACAGGTGAGAGTACTTTATAGTGTAAATAAGACTCGCGAGTGGTCATTTGATGTGTAGATTGCCCGTCCGTTTGATGGATGTTGCTTGTCAGCTCCTCATGTGAGCCCAAGCAATGCGTGGTGAACTGGCCTATTGCCGGTTGGGCCAGGTGGCAGTGGGCAGGCTCCTGTCACTATTGCGCCAGCTCTGTCACTCTTCTCCAGATGTTCTGTGGCTTCTGCAGTGGCCTTCAGAGCGCAGATACCCTGAAGGAACGACCAACATCCAGGTCATTGGCCTACTGATGAATAAATGGATGTTGTAGTTGAATATATAGAAGGTTAGAGACTGGGAACTTGTGTTGGTTGGTGCAGTCTACAAAGTACTCTAAGTCTTAAAGGACTTTGCTGAGAAATCTATTTTGATCTAATCAACTATGGTAATTGGTAAACATTGGACAGTCCATGTTTAAAAGAGACTTTACATCAGGATAGATGAGGGTGCATTATGTGCTGGAGTGAAACGGTGAAATGGACAGTAACATGGGCAATGGCATTAAACGATTTAAGCAATTACTTTGAGTGCAATTTTTTTTTCTTTCTTTACTCGCTATCAGAGGACACGAGAGGGTACAGAGTTAATGCTGACATTAGAGAAATAAGATGGAGAAAGCCATAGGAAGTATTTTGAAGATAAACGCTACCTGAATTTGGAGAAACTGAAGGGAGATAGAAAAGCTTTAAGATGATTAGCCTTAAAGTAGTCTCTATATACAGACTCTACATTCAATGAGTGTACAGTCTGTAGGCAAACCCCGGAGATCTTGCCTCCGGAAGAAGAGCGGAAGAGTCCTGGTTTCCGGTTGTAGGCTGTTTGTAGTCCGCGTGATATTGACCAATCACGTTTGAGCCTGCTGCAGTTGTTGCCAGGTTAAATGGTCCGTGCGGTGAACGAGGCGGAACATAATTGGCGTCACTGCAAACTCTGAATCCATGGCAATGGTTCAGCATATTTACTTATATATAAATGGAAGTCGGAAACGGAAATTTGCCTCCTCCGCCCAAATCAAACCTGAATGCCAAAAAATCGGGGGTCTGCCCCCAGAGGCTGTATCGCCATCTGCCGGAAGTCAGACGCCGAATACAGCTGATGGGTTCCGAGAATGGCCTTAAAGAAATACTTCACCCCTCAAATGATTATTTGTATATCAATTACTCACCCATTATTGTGTTGACTACATAAAGTCATAGGGGTCCGCATTTAACAAGAGCAAAACTATATCAAAATATCAGGTTAAAAACACTCAAACAACTCGTGCAGTATAATCCAAGTCCCATTTATGCAGTTGTAAACTCAGTACTTCCCAAACAGACTCCACTGACAAAAAAAAGTAATTTTACCTTGCTGAACACAGGAGCTGATGGTCTGCTACTACCTTGGTCTGTAGTTTGTGTGTGTACTATGTGATTTTGGTGAATCTGAACTGAACCTTTAAATCCAGTGTTTCCCATACATTCATTTACTGTGGCGGTGCGCCACGAATAAATTATCTCCGCCACATATAGATTTTTCTGCTTTTGGCGCTACCTGTTCGACCTCGCTCATAAACACATTATAATGGGACTCATTGTCTGTGAATGTAGCTTGTCGTTACAATTCCGGTGCAATAGGTGGCAGTATGCATCGTAAAGACGCACTTAACACACCTGGTCCACCAGAAGAAGAAGAAGCAGACGTAGTAGCAGAACGGATCCAAAGACCTCTCGGTACAAATATGTGGGCAAACAAGTCCAAAAGTGGTCCGAACAACTCTAACTCATCATGTTATATTAGCCTGTGTCTGTATTAACATAGCTGGAAGCTCAACATGTGCAGAGACATTAATTCACGCTGTTAGTAGTGTTAACTGCAGCGCGAGTCCCGTAGCAGCTCACCACCCTGTTAATCAATTACAGCGTCTCCACTGGCAACGGGAGCGGCACGACAACCCCCGTCTGTCGCGCGACAACTCTATTTTACGTGGCTCTTCTATTTTTGTCGCGCTGTGCTCCCCTACGCGACTCTCCAGCAGATAAAAACTATATGAAATAGTGTGCTAAACGAGCACAATATGTTTTTAAATGAATAAACCATTATCAGAGGTGATATGTGATGATTTTTTCCATGCATTTACCCATGTTTATCTGTGACATTGTGTAAATGTCCGTGGCGGACATTTGAAAGCGAGTAGATGACAAACAGTAGCTACAGTAAACTTGTAGATAACTCAAACATATGTAATAACTTAGGTGGAAAACGCTTTAACATTTCATGCAGCCTCTCGGCTCGGCAAACAGTAAACAACCCCGCTGGCTTCTCTACGTGTCGCTTCCGTACGCAGTCAGTGGAGCCCAAATGAATACGCCGCGACGCTACGCTGAAGTGACGTAGGTTTGCAGCCCGTGGAGCCCGGCCGTGTGGTTCTGCTCGTTAGTAATTAACTCTGACATTGGATGTTCACTTCTTCACACAGATGAGTACTGAAAAATATTTTTAATACCCCCCCTCCCAGGACCACACCACCATGAATATATTCCTGTCCTGTGGGAAACACTGAAATCACAAAAGTGACTCAAAAGCACAAAGTAACCAACTAATCGAGGCAGCAGTAGACTAGCAGCTCCCAAGTTTGGGGGGGGGGGGGGTAAAATGACTGCCTTTGTCAATGCAGTCATGCAGATATGATTCACTTTCCGTTCAGATCCCTGTTAAAAGAAGAGCTGCCTGTTTTCGAGGTACTGAGCATATGGCTGGATAAATGTGACTTGAATTATTCTGCATGAGTTCTATGATAGTCTGTAAACACATGTTTTGGCATAGTTTTGCTGTTGTATACACCCTATGACTTCAATTTCTTCAACAATTTCTTTCTTCAACTTTGGATTCTTCCCCCACTAGAGGCATGCTCTAGAAACAAAGTTTTCTTCACAAATTGATTGTAACGGTAGGTGAGTAATTGATATACGCATGGTCATTTTGGGGGGTAAAGTATTCCTTTAACTTCTTGCAGCAGAAATTTATGACCTGATGTTGTGTTTTGGAAGGCCAGAAAATAGGATGGTGCAACAGCACAGTGTGTTGGGGCTTCAGATACCGAGTGTTTGAGGACAAATGTGAATGCTGATGCCATGTCTTTGCTGACTTGGATCTGTTGATGTAAGCTCGCAATGTTCCCCATAGCGCTCATCATGTTGTTTATGCAACAGCACTGTTGTAGCTCGAGTAAGCTGTCATGAGTAAACAGAACCCAGCAGTGAATAAGCTTTACAGATTAAGGCCTCTCTGCTTCTGAAAGTGACTCTTTTATAGTTAAGTGATTCTGTAACTTTTCTATGTCTTGGTACTTTCTGGCTTCATCGTGATGTATTAAAGGTGGTGCAACTACTTTTAACCACCACAGGGATTTCAACAGACTAATATGGTTACAGTGCAGCATAGTGTTAAAGGGACAGATCAGCCCAAAATTAAAAATACATGTTTTTCCTCTAACCTGTAGTGCTATTTATTAATCTAGATTGTTTTGGTGTGCGTTGCCAAGTGTTGGAGGCTTGTCACGATAACAGAACTTCAGTAGTCGATACCAACACCAGTGAATTTCCGCGATTCTCGATACTCATTCGATACCACGATGAAAATCAAAAAACAGAACTCATATATTTCTAAATTCACTACTTTATTAAAACTGTTTCAAACTCTGAATTTACGGATATGGTGACAGACAATTACTCCGATAACAACTGCTTGAAACGCAACGTTAAGTAACGTTAAAGACAGTAATATTAACGCCACATAATGTTAGCCACCTGTTACAGGGTAAGTTATAATGTAAGGTAGCGAGTACTAGTAGCCGCCCCTATTAACGTAATAAGCTGGCTCTCAAACCCAAATAACGTAACACGTAACGTATATTTCAGGATAAGTATAACATAACACAAGTGATGGTAAATTGTTTAGCCAGGTTTGAAGTGTTTCCTCCTTTGGTCTGGAAACTTTGGAGGCACCGTTTGCACACTGGTTTTTGCGAGTTTATAATTACTCCGCTTTCATCTGCCTCAAATGCAAAATATCTCCACACATGACTCCTACTACCTGACTTTTCGACAAGCTGAGGGGTTGTGGCTCCAGCAGCACTTGTAGAAGCCATTGTTTCTAGCAAAGATGATGGAGAACAGGCGTTCTTCTTTGGCATTCGTCCTTGGCACAAACTGACGCTCGTGCACTGCCCCCGTCAGTTCCGAGAGGAATCGACACGTGTTGGCATCGACTTGGTACCAGAGTATCGGTTCTCATGACAACCCTACTAGCAGTAGATGCACACTTCCTTCTGTGCAGTGATACGGTTGATGGGTGTGATTTGGTAAAAAGAAGATCGTTCCTATGAAACTGCTCACATAGAGGTCTGTGGATTAGCTTGAGTACCACATTATAATTTCTAGAGAGAGACATTGTGGTTGAGTTTTACAATATATTATTTTGGTGTTTTGAGCACCACTAGCAGAGTGCCATCTAGTTCCATTATATTCAAGAGAAAGCAGACATCTCTACAACTGAGACCTGAGCGAAATCGGATACGTTGCCTCAAAGGGTGTCGATTGAGTCAGCCTCCGGTGGGCCTGAAGATCACAAGTATGGAATGGAGGGAAAAAAACTCTTGGGGTGTGAAGTTCAAAGGAAGTGAGCTCACTGGGCCTTTGTAGCCCGCCCCTCATCTCTGCTTGGGGCTAGTGGCTTCAGGCTACAATGCCCTCTACTAGCATAACACACCCGTATCTATTGCATCATGGGTAATGAAGGCATCAGGTTTTGACGAGGAAGAAGAATGTATTTAATAATAAAAAACATTCGATACCTCCAGTTGTGCTGCATCAGTTTCGATAATTGTTTTTGAAGTGTCCATTATAAATAGATGGAGCACTCTTTCAAACTCTTCTCAGTCACGGACATTGCCGGCCTTTTCATCATCTCACTATTAAAGTGATGATTTTTGGGGGGGGGGTCAGTCAGTCATAGGTGACTTTTACATAAATGTATCTCGAGTGTTCATCCAGACCATGACAGGACAGTTATGGAAAGAGCCCCAGAACTCAGTAGGGGAGCGATGGCACGGCTGAGTACATCAGTGAACTGCAGAATAATGATATGAAGGAATAAGAGTGTTCTTGGCTCTCTCACAGGCTGCCATCAGTGACGGATTTTAAAACATATTTTGCAGCCGGAACCTTAATTAGTGACCATTGTGAGCATGAGGGAGGCTCGCCTGCTCCTCACAGTGAATCTCCTAATACATTTTCTCATCAATTTCCTTATTAATTACAGATTTTTCGCTGCCTAGCCTGTTATATAATGTCAGACAGTGCACAAGCACAGAATGAAAAAGAGTAAAATTGAAGTTGTTTATTCTATTTGATCATTCACTGTGTGTAAACTGGAAATACACAGAGCCAGAGCTGGTCTGATTATTATTGTGACTATAAGCTGTTTTTGTTTGTTGTCTGTAAGACTAATTCAGCATGAGAGCAGACTCCCTAACAATATAAAAATGTCTCATTCGCAGTATTTCATAGTTAATTAAAATGATATTATTTTCTTTGAGCGCAGGACATAATAATTAAGTGATACATTTATAACTGTGATTTAATTCAAGCCGAAACATGTGCGTTTAATCTCGGCGTGTGAATGTTTAGCCTTGTGCTGCTGGAGTTTTTATGCCAATATGACAGTGTTCCTCCTCTCCTCTCCTCTCCTCTCCTCTCCCCTGCAACTTTTAATTGTTACTCCCCTTACTGTCCGCACTTCCGTATCTTGCCCGAGCAGGTGTGAGAGGGTAGGCATTTTCTCAACCTGGTGTTAGGATAAGCTTCCCATATGTCAGTCCTAATTTTAAACCAAACCCTGCTTCATATCATTTCATTATCTCTCCCTTAGCCCAGACACCAGATAGCGCGCAAACAGAAAGGTGTAATAAATATTCCTCCTCTCTCTTCTCCCCTGCCCGTTTTTAGATACTCATTGATTGTCTTCTGTCATGAGCACTTTCACTTTCTTTCCTGTCTGTACTTCTTCACCTCATTTGCTTCCTGCTTTCATCTTCTTTCATCATCACCCTTTTCTCTTTTCTGCTTCTTTCTGTCCCTCCCCGTCTCTCTTTCTATGCTCCACCCATCTCTTACCACTTTTAGCAGATGGGTAAGAGGCGGGGTGATTGAATTGGAGAGATTGAAGTCACAGCCCACATTAATTTCCTTTCTGTCTCCCATGTTCATCATGAATCACTCAGGCGGTCATGTCATTTATGTTAATGTTAGCATATAAAATATGCCGTTTGATGTCTTGATCCAAGTGCCCTTTCAGTACCATGAATGAATACATATGTAACGTAGGTGACCCCAGGAGCAATCTAAGACCTAACCCTGGAAGATAAAGTCTGACCTTGGAAGATTTAGTGTCATGTTTAATCCACTGATGGACTGAAGCCATCTTTTCAGTGTGAATCCAGCAGCAGGCCAATCTAATACGAGCAGACAGACCCACATTGGGGTAATTAGAGGCACTTTGCAGCTGACAGTTGTAGCTCAGCGTGCAGCCAGAGGGCTGACTGTGTTGTGTAACCCGCACTTTTTAATCAGCTGAGCAAGGATTTTCTTTTCTGTCTTTTTTTTTTTTTTTTTTAAGGTAAGAATGAAAGTAATAATTTCCCAAGAGAGTAAAGGACGATGACTTTGCCTGAGCCAACTGCTTATAATCCCATGCCCCTTACAGTGCATGCATGTACCTTTTCTTTCCCCAAAAATCTCCTGATGTGCATAATTTCCACCACCTTCTTTCTTTGTAGCTACATCTATACAGCTCGTTATCAAGAACAAATCAAGCATATATAATGCTTATTTTATACAGGGTCTCTGCAGGACCCTAAAAGAACTTAAAAGGAAACTTCGCTCAGTTTTAAAATTCATACATGTTATTTCTATGGTCTGAGACAGTCAAAAAATATTAGTAAACATGAACAACTTTCCCAATCTTAAAGTTAGATCATTAAAACTTAAATTTCTGATGTCATCAAGTATAAAGTTTAAAGTTGCTCCATAGACAATAAATGATGAAAGTTTTTATAGATGACACTGAGAGCAGACAAAAGAATGTTCTGAGTATATGGGTTCATTTTCTGTTTCAGAACTGAGAGCACTACAATAGAATAAAGCTCATGTGGGTATTAAAAAGACAACAAACATTTTGTGGGTACACAAAATCAGGCTCCCAGTCACTGTCTATAGAGCAGCTTCAGACTTTATACCCGATGACATAACAAGTTTAAGACTTATTTTTTCTGGTTTCTGGCATTCCTAGGCCATTGGAATTTTTAATCTAGGTGATGTTCCCCTTAAATTTATAATTATTAGACCATAAAAGTCATTACATTTTCGGCAGCCCATAAGGACTTGGCTTGGGAACCAGAGGGTTGCAAGTTCAAGTCCCCAAACACACCAAGTGTGGAGTGTGGACTGGTAGCTGGAGAGGTGCCAGTTCACCTCCTAGGCTCTGCCAAGGTGCTCTTGAGCAAGGCATTGAGCCCCCAACTGCTCGGGACACCTGCCCAAGGCAGTCCTCTTGCTCTCTTCTGTTTAATGCATGTGTGGGTCCTGTTTGTGCATGTGTGTGTATTTTGGGCCTGTGTATATGACAACAGAGTGAAAAAAAACCCTCAATTTCTTCTCTGGAATTAATAAAGAATATTTTCCTCTTATTCTTCCTCTAAATAGTCATAAATTAAACATTTTGAAGTCTTAATTTCCACAAATATTTTATCTTATTTAATTTATCCATCTTTTATTTTCCTCATGTCAGAATTACAAATTGCAATCGGCTTTAATCGTCAAGTTTGTGTGCACACACAAGGAATTTGCTAGCAAATACATATACTACTTACCTTTATACTTAAATCAAAAATTTGCCCGAAATTTAGTTAAAAATTATTTTTGGAAAGGTCTTAAAAATCATAAAATGTGTCAGATAGCTGTAGACACTGTTTTAGATTTCATTCTGTTACATGTTTCTAACCAAAGTTATGACAATAAACATTTACAATTTTGCAAAATCGGGATTAGAAAGATTACTCAAACCCAAACACTGTCATGTTCTCCACAAGAAAACTGAGAAAAAGTCTTTCTCAGCCTTTGCGGGAGCTTGTTGTCCTTTCACTCATATAGAGTAAACTCTGTGTTATTTTTCTAATTCTTCCATATCCACCTGAGCAATTTTACTCTGTAATACTGACAAGGATGGACACGGGGGGATTGCATAATTAACTCTCTAATCTTTATACACAGTAAACCTTGTGCATCACCTGCATCTTAGGAAGGGGACTGGCCCCCATATTGATTTTCCACAGATGTACAGAGGGATCAAGCTTTTGGGAATTTATTCAGTGTCCCTTATGTCAAAGAGGGAGACTGGCATTGTTTTTTTTTCTTTTTATCTTTAAACCAGTTAAAAAGAGAAGGTCCAGTATGATTGATGTTTTTGCTCTCTGTCCTGTCTGCGTTTTGTTTCCAGTTGCAAGAAGCCCTCTCTGTCCTGTCTGACCCTGCATCTCCACAAGTGTCCTCTGTACCAGCTGCGTACCCTCAGGATCAAAGACCCACTGTGGAGAACAAAGGAGCGTATCGCAGCAGGGAGGCCCCATCTTCTTCTTCATCATCCTCCCACACTACGTCCAGAGGAGCGGCCAGAGACCGAGACAGAGATAGAGACAGGGACAGAGAGAGAGACAGAGAAAGAGACAGGGACAGGGATAGAGACAGAGACAGGAACAAAGGGAGGGACAAAGACAAAAAGAAGAAAAAACACAAGAGAAGGTCGAGATCGAAGTCGAGGTCGGCCTCAAAGAGCAAACACTCACTTCCCAGTGCCTACAGGAGAGCCCGCAGGTCCCGGTAAGACACCTCAGCCGTGAAGCATTTAGCAAGGCTGGGAATCTCTTAAGTGTCCAAAAATTCAATTTAATCTTAAACTAAAGTGATGTGATTGGATTACACATGCATTTTTTCTCACTGTGACTATGTCCTGTTAGAGAAATTAGTCTTAAGTCCTGACACTGCTCAGTGCAGCTTTCTAGCTGAGATCTTTATTGGCCTCTGCTGCTGGTCACTACAAACACAGCACACATTTAATCATTTAATTTATGCTGCTTTGCTGCAGAAAGAATTTCCTGAACTAAACTGTCTTAACCGGGAAGAGACTAACACACAGTCCATATTCCCCTTGGTGTATCCAGTGTGGCGAGGTAGAATTTCACAAAGGATTAGTTAAAAAACAAAGTCATCTTTGAAATAAAAAGTCTCTGGATAGATACTTAAAGGGATAGTGCACCCAAAAATGAAAATTCAGCCATTATCTACTCACCCATATGCTGAGGGAGGCTCTGGTGAAGTTTTAGAGTCCTCGCAACACTTACGGAGATCCAAGGGTGAAGTGTAAGTGCACACCTAATGGCTGATGGTGACCCAGATTAAAACGTCCAAGAACACATAATTGAAACCACAAAATATCTCCATACTGCTCGTCCGTACTGATCCAAGTGTCCTGAAGCCCTGACATAAAAAGTTGTTTGGAAAAACGTCATTTGAACTCTGTTTTTAGCCTCATTGTAGCCTGTAGCTCTGACTGCTTCTGTGTACACCAAGCTCACATGCACTTGCGCACGAGACCAGCCAAAGCACGTGAACACACATGAAGGCGGTGCTCATGTCTCATGGTCTCGTGCAAGCGCACACGTCGGCGCAGTGTACACAGAGGCAGTCAGAGCTACAGGCTACAATGAGGCTAAAAACAGAGTTCAAATGACGTTTTTCCAAACAACTTTTTATGTCGGGGCTTCAGGACACTTGGATCACTACGGACGAGCAGTATGGAGATATTTTGTGGTTTCAATTATGTGTTCTTGGACGTTTCAATCTGGGGCGCCATCAGCCATTAGGTGTACAGTTGTGCTGCTACCTCCTCTCCCCTCGGATCTCCGTAAGTGTTGTGAGGACTCTAAAACTTCACCTGAGCCTCCCTCGGCATATGGGTGAGTAGATAATGGCTGAATTTTAATTTTTGGGTGCACTATCCCTTTAACTAGTTGTAGGTGCAGGTCTGTGATTGGTACAGCTGCTGTTAAAGGTACAAGGCATTTAATGTGACAGGCTGAGAACATAATGATTAATCGCCCTCTGTTTTATATTCCACTTTAGCTGAATGTTAAGTGCATTGCATGCTGCACCCGTATGTACAAAAAAGTTAATAGAAAATAATGTGTTCTTCTGTCATTCTATTTCCTGTTATCCTTACTTTCTCTTTTCCTACTTCTCTTCAGAGGAGAAAAGGGATGAATGTGGAATGAATTAATGAAACAAATGCATGGGTAAAAGAGGGAGAATGAAGAAGAGGAGTGAAATCATTTCTGAGAGAGAACTTTTCAAGAAAGAATTAACTCAGAGAGGGCAGGGTGAGAGGAAGTGATCAAAGGTAGAGATCGAGCTGTTTTGTTTGTGCTGCTTATCCGTCAAAATGGACAATATTGACCAGACAGCTTTGTTTAGTCACCCTGGCACAGCCTGAAATTGTCTTTAGGAAAGGGGTATAACTTCCCTCTCTAACCCCGGCTATTCCATGTCTGTAAATGGCATGCATGCTCTGCGTACTAGCTTGTGGAGAAAGTTCATCTAGTGCTGCCCTTTATGCAAAGAAATCAAAGAAGTGAATTAATCTCTTGTAGTATCCATAAATATTTAATTCTGTTTTCTTTTCAGACTAGTTTAGAAAAACAGTATTTACATATTGAGAGTTCATGTGATATAGTATGTATTTAAGCAGTTTGCTGAATTATTATGTGTGTTTTTCTCCCGTGGCCCAGTTGCACTGTATTTAGACTTTCTTTAACTGCCTTAATGTGAGCTGTGCCACATTTATGTCTTCAAATAATCTGCTGGAATCACTGGAAATCTTCCTCAAACCCTCACCGGCTATTCTTGGTTTTAAATCCCTTGAAAACCCATCCTGAAAGCTTACTTCATTTCTTCCCTTTGCACGTAACTCTGTCGTCGTCCTATCACTCTCTTTTCTCCCTCATCTATTCGTGTTCTTCTTTCAAATGCATCAGCTCATCTACCAGGCTCTGTCTTGTGTTATTTAATGGCGTTTCTCCATCTTACACTCTCTTTGTCCTCCTGTCTGGCCAGATCCCGCTCACACTCCCCGGGGAGAAGGGACAGGCGGGGCCCCTCATCAGAAAGAAGACGAGAGGAGAGAGAGCGGGAGCGCTATCATCCCAGCAGCAGCTCCAGCCTGCCCAGGGGGCATTCGAGATCCAGGTAAGTCTAACAGCAGGTGGCATCAGTCTGTGGTGAGAGGATGAATCGTGGGACTCCATGTACAGCTGTGTTTATCACTGAAAACACTGATTATTAAAGCTGTCAAGGCAGAGACACACAGACTCTCCCAAAAAAAGGGGTCTTGATAATACTGTGTGTTCATCTGCTATTCATTGAGCAGTGATTTCCATTGTGTCTTTAAGGGTAGATTTAGCGAACATACCTACAAGACACTTAATCCCCAAATGACCACAAACTGCAATGGACAGCTTGTACTTGAATGAATTGCATGAATTTAAAGTAGGGCTTTGCTGAACACATAAGAACTGCCTCCAGACAGTATTCCACGCCCTTGATATAATGTGTGATGTTACTGCCTGAATCTGAAATCTCTTCCCTTCACACTCTTGTCTCACAGGTCCCCTCCAGAAAAAAGGAGGAGCTCCCTGTCATCCTCAGGACAAATGCACACCGTGGGCTCCTCTCTCTCCCCGTATTCCTCACCCAGCAGAGTTTTGTCCCCATCAGCTAGCCCCGCCTCCAGCCTGACCCACTCCAGGTAAGCCTCTACAAGCTTGTCAGTCAACCAGCTAAGGATTTAGATTGCTTTCCCTGGTGTGTTTTAAAGTATCTTCACTAAAGAAACCAAAGGTTGTTAAGAGGATTTGAGCTTAAAGCCGACAAGTGAGGCTACGTTTTTGTTTAAAAAAAACACAACTATTACTTGTTTTGACCCTGAAATGAAGACCTATAAAACGCTGCTGAGCCCATTTTAGTTTAACATTCTGGGGTTGCATTTTAGTCTGGATGGGCAGAAGCTGAGACTTTTGGAAATTATGCCGCAGACATCGACAGTTGCTTCCCACTTGGGTGTCAATTCAAAACGTTATTGCTCGGTCTACGTTTGTGATTTTGTCCTTCTTGTTTGGGTACCCATTGCCATGACTTCCTGCAGCGATAGATAATGCTCCCACTGCCGCTCTAATATGTTGCTGTATTTGCCTTGTAATCTATCGAAATCTATTTTCCGCCAACCTTGACCACCTTATGTTCAAATCACTGTCTTTTTGCCATCTCTCAGAATCAGAAATACTTTTTTGATCCCCAAGTGGAAACTGTGATTCGTTGCAGTCGCTCCGATGTAAAGAATAGAGTTATAAAAAGTAAGAATGAGAGTATGAAATCAGAGTATGAAAATATAAAGCACTAAAATAAAACCGAACGTGCATTTTGCTTTAGTGTTTAACACTACAATTTAAAATATAAAATTTTTAAAAAATAAAATATGTATCATCATTGTGCTGAGGCTGTAAGTGTGAAATTTAACTACCAATAGAATAAACAAGAATAGATTAAAAGTAAACATAAGAAATATGTACAGCTATGTGCATAATACAGTCAAGTACTAAAAATATTGCACAGTTGAATAATTGAATAATCTGTAATATTTTCTGTAACTAAACAACCAACTGCAGAGTAGACAGTCTTCAGTAGACACTGTTTTCATTGGCATGTGCATGCTCAGTGTGCACGAATGGTCTCTACATTGGCGTTTTCAGGCGTGTCAGTATGGACGAAGATTATTTCTGATACAGACGACTCTTGAGTGTACAGAGATCTTTCTTGTTTTATAATGTCGTTTTAAGAATGGAAAGATATTAGTGTGGATATGGCATACAAAACTGATACAATTAACACTCTTTTTGTTTTTAAATGTCTTACTTAGTCCAGTAGTTTGTTATCTCCCCGTCTGTGAAGCCTCCATTTCTCATGACACAAACAGAACACATCTAACAGTTCAGTACTTCAGCACTTTGCTATTACAGCAGCCTGTCAAAACGGTGCTGATACACCCTGTCAAAGACCTAACTGAATATGATGTCCAATTAATTTTCTCTCTTTAAAGGCTTTTGACAAACACAGTCTTTACTTAAAATGTCTTTATACTGGTATTTCTGTAATTGAGTCTAAAGAATTGATCGTTTGTTAACCCCCCTCCCCCGAACAACGATTCTCGTATCATATTGAGAAACCAAAACTAGGCACAGCATGGCTCTCAAGCTTTGGGTTATTTTTTTCACATATTGAAGCAGCGTGTGCATGAGGCTGTAGTAAGAGCAGTACTCAGCATTTACAGAGTTCAGAAGGTGGTTACTTTTTTATTAAGCCTTTCCAAAACCAAAAGTGTAAGGAATGGATTTAGCAGAGTGTTTATCTCCTTTAACCTAAACTGCATGTTAGCATGAAGGCTAGTGCCTGAAGTTATAACCTGACCCTGACAATATGAAGGATAAAGCGTAAATCAAACCCCTGTCTTGCTTGTCGGAGTATAAGCGAAGCAGCCAAATGGTTGCTTGTAGCCATCACAGTAAAGACCATTTTAAAGTGTTCTTGTTTCAAGACGAGTGAGCTGGAAAAATTAAGTCAGCCAGAAAGGCAGAGACTGCTGTAATGCAGGCGCTGCACTGCTCTGTTGTGATGAAGTGAGCAGGAAGGCAGAGCTTTTGATTTACGGGTCCATCTACGTCCCAACCCTCACCTATGGTCATGAGCTCTGGGTGGTGACCAAAAGAATGAGATCACAGATACAAGCGGCCGAAATGAGTTTCCTCCATGGGGTGGCTGGGCTCAGCCTTAGAGACAGGGTAAGGAGCTCGGACATCTGGAGGGAGCTCGGAGTACAGCCGCTGCTCCTTTGTGTCGAAAGGGGTCAGTTGAGGTGTTCCGGGCATCTGATCAGGATGCATCCTGGGCGTCTCCCTCTGGTGGTGTTTCGGGCACATCCCACTGGTAGGAGCCCCCGGGGCAGACCCAGAACACACTGGAGGGATTACATATCTCATCTGACAACGCCTTGGTGTCCCCCAAGAGGAGCCGGAAAGCGTTGTTGGGGAGAGGGACGCCTGGAGTGCTTTGCTTGGCCTGCTGCCCCCACGACGCAGCCCCGGATACGCTGATGAAAATGGATAGATGTATGGAAATCTGTCACTGCCACTGTAAAATACATATATGCTCAACAGGAATGGAAAGCTTTTCAGGTGTAGCAACAGCAAGTAAGGGTTAAGGGGCTCAACAACCAGTCAATAAATATACCATACGTGCTGGATTTCTTAATGCACTGATTTCCCATCCAGAATTCAAGAGACTTCAGAATGATCAATTATGTAGCCTTGAAATTTTCATGCATGTTTAGTGTGCCGTCATTACACAGCAGAATCATCCAACAAGATGTGTCGAATGCATCTCTGACACTTGCTTTGTCAATTTAAAACTCTGGATAAAACAAAGCTTGAGCCTTGTCCATTGTGTCCAAGGATTTCTAAATCCAGTATGAACGGGAGAGACTCAAAGCGTCAAATCTTAAGAGTCAGTGAAAGGATGGCTAAGAGCCAACGTCTTTCAGCTTCAAGGTCGTAAGGCACAAAAGCATTCATGGCAACGAACACAATCTCTTCTGAGGTCTTGGGGTTGTTGGTTTGCTGTTTAAAATATCTCCAGCAAAAGAAACAATTAAAACTGAATACATTAACTTTTGAATATTAGAGGGCGAAATGTAGCGCTACATGGACTGCAGAATGAACTGGCAGCTAAATTACTCCCCACCTTCCCCTCCCTTACACCAAGTGAATTGGGGCAAGCTATTTGCATCGTGAGGAAAGCATTCCTTTTGTATGCACCAACAAAGAAATCAGTCATGTGTTTGAACATGACAAGTGAAGAAGATTAGTTGTAATTCATTCTTTTTGAGTCGAATTCACTTTTAGCCAGAGCTCCAATTTTGTGTCTAATCCAGCAGCGTACTTTCAAGAAAGGAGCTCTGGGCATAGCCTTCCTGTACAGCGTGAAATGGTCAGCAAACACAGAAGGCAGTGAGAAGGGGGCTGAAGTAGAGCTCATCATCGAATCCTGCAAAGAAAACAGGAATGTTAAAAGGCTGATAGAGAGCAATGCAGAAATGCTGCCCTTCACATTGCATTGGGCCATATCACCGCAAGCAAATGTCAGTGTTAATTCATGCAGCTCTCAAGTGTCTTCACATATTGAAGCAATTAACTTCTCCAGATCAGCAGTGTCAGATGTTAGATTGGAAATGCATATCAGTGAAATCGATTTGTAAGTGCTTGAATATCACTGATATGTAATGCATGAGGTGAAGGAGTCTCAGAACATTTGTAGGAAACAGGATACATTCATTTCCCCGTTTAATCTATGTGGTTTAATTGTGTTCAGTGTATAAATCTGGCAGCTTTCTTTGTGTAACAGTTTATTTACAATGCCCCCTCCCCTAGGGGGTGAGGAAATCCTTTCAGAATTTTAGGGTAGATCCATGATTTGCATTTACATAATGATGTGCCATTGCATATTTAAGATTCTTAGTGTGATTAGCAGTCTTATGTTTTACATTCCTCAGTTTTAGAGTTGGTTGAGTTTGGCTGACAGTATACCAGATTGCACACATTTCAGTGTTCAGATAACATGATTGCTACTGTGGCTTTTACAGCGTCGCCATTTTCTACAGATACAGACATTGAAACTGTAGTTAAAGGTGTAATGTTGGTGGCATAATGTCAACATAACTATCGACAAATCATTTTCACTGTCTATGTTTGCTGAGAACCACACACATCCTTGGGGAAAAATAGGCGACATGCTGAATCTCTACATGAGCTGCAGACAAGCCATGCCTAAGTCATGCTGCTTGCACAGGCCGTGTGGCTGCCCTAACCTGTTAACAGGTGGTGTGGCCCCAGGTGTATGTTTCTTTCACTGACATTTTTTTAGTAAATGGTTAATGGACTGCACTTGTATAGCGCCTTTCTAGTCTTTCGACCACTCAAAGCGCTTTTATACTACATGCCCCATATACCCATTCATATACACATTTACACACTGGTGATCGAGGCTACAATACATGGTGCCACCTGCTACTCAGTAAGCATTCATGTGCACTCACACACTGATGGAACAGCCATGGGAGCAATTTGGGGTTCAGTATCTTGCCCAAGGACACTCTGGACTGGAGGAGGGATCAAACCACGATCTTCCAATTAGTGCTTAGTCTACTTCTGACCCACAGCCGCCCACAGTACAAGGCTAGTAGGCCGAGAGAGCATCTGATAATGTATACCGATACTGTGATAAAGTATCTCCCCTTCCTTACCATGCATTTCATTGGTCGTGTGTCTTGAAAACTATAGCCCATTTTATACTGCAGGGTTTTCGGCGGATGTTGGGCCATTTTGCCGGCAAGCTGCAAGCGTTTAGACACACAGAGCCGGATCGGCGAGTTGATCCGACGTGCCCAATTTTCTGCCTCGTAGGGTAGACATATTGGCGGAACCTTTTTGGTTTAAAAAGAACAAGGCGCCCTTTCGCCACGGGAGGGACTGTTGAAGACTTGTGTGAGGAGCTCTTGATGACGCCGCATGTGCTACCCACTGGTGGTGGATAAACAGGAAACTGCTGACAGCAGGAATGAGCAGCTAGTAGCAAGAGGGAAACACAAACCTGAAAGATTAGCCATTAACCGTCAGATGACAGGAACAGTGAAGGGCGGGCCAACTTATAAGAGAGTCGCCGAAGGACTGACCAGCTGCGGCTTCCCTCGGAGTACTTCACACGCTGAGCTACACTTTTTGTCACTTGCTCACGCCCCCCATTGCCCTGAAAAAGGCGCATTCTGTATGAACAAAAGTAGGCAGGCAGCATTTTGCTGCAATCCCTGATTGGTTTTTATACTGCCAATGCTGAAAGAAGACTGACTGGGCAAATCCTATTTAAAAAGAGCTAAAGACATCTTCTAAAACAAGCTCAGTCGGAGTCTCTTGCCCTTTTACTGACCCTGGGCCAGTTCTGCTAGACCGTGGTTCATCGTTGCAATCCATATTGAAACACAAATAATCAGATGTGGCAGTATTATAAAAAAATCATGCAATTCGTGAGTGCCGACTCTCCAAGTTATCATAAAATCATGAATATATCTCTTATAGCAATTTTAGAGTCAAATGGATTTGCAGGATTTAACTATCTAGGGTTGTGTGTCATGACTGGAAAAAAAAAATTAATAGCTTGAATATTTTAAAAAAGTTAATGGAGAGCATAATCTCAGTCAAGGTCAGCAGCAAATCCTTGGGAGGATTAGTTTGTAAAGATGATGTGATAATGTTCCAAGGCCGATGTTGTGGGGGTTTAAATGTACAAACTCTGTACATCAAAATCATGAGTTTATTGTCACTGCAGCCAAAATCGTTTGCAGTATTCAGAATATCAGCGTTGTCACCTCGAAAACAAGGCAAAGAGGTAACATACAGTATTTTCTGATAAAATAACAGAGGGACAGAGGCGCTATTAAAATGCCAACAGTAGCCACTATAGGTCTCAAAGGATGGATTTGGAGGGATTTATTTATTTTAGACAAGCCTGGACAGATTGGATATTTTATGCAAGGGAAAAACCTGTGTTGAAAGCTCTGTCAATAAAATTGTTCCACACCTCTTTATTGATGTCATCTGTCAGGTCATGATGAAGTGGCTCATAACAACAGGTGTCAGACAAAAGGCTCTTGATTTCATAATGATATTGTCCAAGTGGCATAATAACAGTAGATCCATCTTTATCAGGAGAGCAAATGACCACATATTTTGAATGCAATTCATCTTCAGTCAAGTTCATCTTGACAGGAGTGGCAGCTTGACAAGTCTTTGCCAAATCATTTCTGGCTATAGATAATCATAATCAAATTCAAGTTGGAGGATGGTAGAAATAAAGCAAAGTCAAGAAAACTGGATTAAGTTATAAGTTTCTGAAAAATTTGAGAGCATCTGCCATTTAGCTGGAGAGAGAAAAACCAAACCTTTGTAGAGGAAGGATTCTTCATTGGCAATGGGACTTACACCTAGGATGTTAATCGCAATCTTCTTCAGTGGCATTCAGAGCGTCAGAGAGCAGATAAGTCGCCTGATTCCTCATGTGCCCCGCTGCGTCTTCTTTGTAGACGTTTGACACTCCATGTGCATAGGACACAGTAGGACACTGTCTTGATGCAAATCTCTTTTTTTGATCCATGCCAGTCATATATAGCACCTTCAGTAAACGTTAGATGTGGCACCATGCAACTGTGTGTTCTAGATCTCATCTATACAGATCATGTTATGCATTAAACTCTTGCATACACTGAGTGACGACTAAACTAGAAACACCTTCAGGCCAAATGCAATACAATAAACCAGCCATATCTTATATAAGGAAAATTCCATTCTCCTCCAACATGAGGCTGTATCATAGTTTCAGTTTGGGCCATCGTCACTCTGGAAGGATCATGACTAAAAGCAAACAATGTGAAAGAAGCTGCAATGGCATGTTTAAGGTGTTAAACGAGCATAAATTTGCAATAGCTGCCAACACCATGTACATGCATGCATCCATGCGTTGCACCTTTTGCCAGATGGCATGAGCAGTTAATCAGCTGTCCTTTGGCAGATGACCTCTCTCTCCACAAAGTTGGGCAAGTCTGTGAATCCATTTGGAAGTTATGTGTTTATAAGAAAGGCCCCTCAAATTTCTCCAAAGGGTGCGGGAATTTTTGTGGACCAACCCGCCAACTGACAGTGATATATAGAGCTGCTGGTTGCAGCTAAAAATGAAAAATTTATGTTCATCCACTATTCTCTCCCAGATATTCCTAATACAAGTTGTTAAATTTGGCAGAGCCTTTCTAAGTAACTCAATACCAATACAGTACGATAGGATAGGATAGGATAGGATAGGATATGCTTTATTGTCCCCATAGGTAAATTTGTCTTGGACTCAGGAGCTGCAAAGTATTGCTGCCTTACAATAACAGTCCAGAAGAAATGAAGCACACACCATTAAATCATAGAAACACATACTACACATAACAGTATTGCACATCAGCCACTCATGTATTGCACATAACGCCAGCACACAACAGTATACCCTAAACAAAACACAACACAACCCTTTATCATCAAGCAACATCATATAACAGAGTCCGGGGTGCTAGCAGATCAGCTCCACCAGAAGTTGACCCTTGGTCCTGGTCAAAAGGTGACAGTAATCTCAATTAAATCAATGCTGGTGTCAGGATATCAACCTACTCCTGAACAACAGCAAGAGTAAGGAGATGATGGTGGACTTTGGGAAATAGCACCAAAGGAACTACGCTGCCCCTTAATATTAACAGGTCCTTTTGAACAACTTCAAGTACCTTGGTGTCCACATCACCAAGTGGGTCTGATCTGGGCACTGCATACTTACTCAGTGGTGAGAAACGCAATGCAGAGACTGAAAGAAGGTACTGGTAACACCAGGCCAGCACTGAAAGGCTCAGAAAGAGCTTCTACCTTCAGGCCACAAGGATCCTAATTGAGGTCACTACCTACCCCTCCAAATCCCATACATATATTTATTAATACACTCTCATAGCACAATTTGAAGCAACTAACAGGATTACATTTCACTGGAATTTAACCATTTATGATTTTATGTGACAAATAAACTGACTGATTGATTGATTGTTTATGTAACTGGTATAAAGAAATCTTGAGCAAGCAGTGAACGTAAGTGTTTGCAAATCTTTGCTTTGTTGAAGTGTAACTTTTCATAACTGTTGTTTTCCCTCAAAATATTTTTGAATGACGACACACCATGGAAATATTTATTACTTGCACAAGAGACAAACACAAAAGCTCCTTTTTGTGCAGGGACAGCGTGCCTATGAACTAAGTAGTTTCGTAAACCACAGTTGCATGCTTTTCAAAGCATTGTTGTCAAACCACATCCACCATCACCAGTACATCAGCCAGGTGATGCTCTTTGTCAGGATGAGAGTGCCCTTACTTTTTTGATCCATTTGAATGTTGCTGGTCGTATGAAGTAATTTTCTGTCTTTTCAGAGAACAGTTATTGAAGCAGCCACAGAATTATTCCATGAGATTGGTTTGTTTTTCAAGGTTTTGTCATAAAAAAAAACACCATAATAATTCCAAGTTATGTTCTCACAGGGGTGTAATACCCAAGATTGAGTGACATACACAGAGACATACGCTTCAAATTGTCCCAGTTTTTCAGTGGACTGAAGCAAGAACTCCCTAAGATCAGCAGCATCCTGCTTCTTGTCACCTGTTGTGTTCAATCAGCTTGATGCGCAAGATGTTTTCTATTTTAAAAATCTCTTGATGAATTATGAAATGTTAGACAGCAGAGAGATTAAAAGCTTTGGACAGAGCCGTGAAGTTGAATTTAAGGCCTGCGATTTTGGCCCGTTTTCTGTTTGTCTTCAAGAATATATATTTGTCTGAGTTTGACATTGTCGATGAGGTTGTTTTGACCCTGGTGGATATTTTAGATTTTACAGGTCACAGGCCATTCCTCTTTCACCTCTTTGTCTTTTCCCTTTGCTCTTTCTTCTACAGCTCTTATTGTCCGTCCAACTTTGAACATTTCACAGGATATGAATATTGTATAGGCTCTTCTGTTAACATGATTGGTTTTCTCTTCTCTTTTTCTTTGTCTCTCCCCTTCTCTTCTCTCTGCAGGGGTGGTTCTCTGGAGAAAGACAAGGCAGTGTCCTCATCCATAGTATCCTCCGTTCAGTCCAAAATAACTCAGGTATTGTTCTTTGCTTTTATCCCAAATATATCCTCCACTGCACTTTACAGCCCACTGAATACACATACTGAGTGTTGTTTTGTGTTTCCATCATGCAAAGAGGACACAGAAATGGCTGCGTTACTGAAATTCATTTTTTATATTCTGCTTTATCTACTGTTAGTTTGCACAACAAATGGATGCATTGTATTTTGTCAAGCTGAATTTGTTTGAACCTTGAAGAACTCTGTGTCTTATCTTTAGATTTAGAATGGGTGTTGCAGGATATATTTCTTACTTGCATTTTGTGGCTTGTAGCTACAGTATCTATTAGGGCTGCAGCTAACGATTATTTTCATTGTCAACTAATCCGTCGATTATTTCTTCGATTAGTCGACTAATCATTTTATCGAAAAATGTGTTAAAATGTTGAAAAATGTCAGTCTGTCTCTCCCAAACCCCAAAATGTTGTCATCTAATGTCTTGTTTCGTACTCACGCATAAGGGTTTTAGTTCACCGACATGGGAGAGTGTGTAAAGCTGTCAATATTTGAACATAAGAAGCTGCAATAAAAGTATTTTGGGGTACTTTTATAGTAGTCGATAAGTCAGCCATTAGTCGACTAATCGTTGCAGCCCTAGTATCTATTAGCTAATCTGTGACCTGACGTCATCCTCTACCACACAGGCGTTAGCAACTGAAGGGTTTCTGTGTGTGTGTCTGTTAGTCCCTCTTATTGATTATGCTTACATGCTTACCAATACTCCACTATTATTCCGAATAGAACAGTATTCCAAATTTGATGCAGGCCATATGAATAGCATATTCAGTTTGGTTATTCTGAATTAGGCCTTATACTGATTGTAGCATATTCTGATTGATGCGGGATTTATATTTTTACGTCAAATCGATGCTGTACCTACGGTGTAGGCTCTGTGTCACTGTAGAGCCTAGACTAAACCCTACATCATAGCCTGATGTGCACCTCCCCAGAAATGTAACTACACATTGCTGTGATGCAGACTTCTATCTGTTTATGTAGGCTGAAACCATTTCCCTAAACAAAGCTTTCATTTACGTGCATTTTACAGATAAGAAACAATAAATTGTGAAGACAGTAAAGCCTCCACAAAGTAGCGTTTTAAGTCTTGTGTGTGCGATCTATCCTTCAGGGATTTATACTTTGGGATTTATCCTGGCTTCATAAGAGTAGAGGAAATCGCCGCTCATTGCTAGGCTAATTATACAATGTAAAATGTCAAAGGCATGTGCTAATAACGTTAGCATGTTATATTTATTTGGAAAACGTGTTTAGTATAAGACAGTTGTTTTGTTGGTGAACCTTGCGAGTTGTAATGGAGCCAAATTTTGTGACGTTACCTTTGTTAAATGTTGCTGTTGTCCCTGGATTCATATGAGTAGAGGAAAAGTCTGCTAGCTGCAAGGCTAATTTATACAACGTAAAATGCCATAGCCTTGTGCTAACAGCCTTAGCATGTTGTATTTGTGGGGAAAATGTGTCCAGCGAAAGACAAATGCTTTCTGTGAATGCTGCGAGTTATAGTGAAGCTGATTTGTGTACTTGTGTTTGAAATTGTCTCTATTTAGCCATGTTTAATGTGTGTTTAATGTGTGTTCTGAATCAACTAAACTTAACAGCACTTCACAAAAACCTCTGCCGCTGACTGATGTTTTGGAGGTGTAACTGCAGAGTGACCCAGACACACCATCACAGAAGTATAAATGCTACAGCCATGTGCATAGGCAACAGCATAGGTTGTTCATAGAGCTGACACACAAGTGTAAATCCTGCTTAAGACGTGTGATATGTCTGTATTTTACAGGTTTTGATAGCATTCTTTTGACATGCATACAGCACATCTTGAATGGGCATCTCAGTTGTAGCCCTTTGTCTGTTTACAGTCAGCTCTGTGCATAACTATGGATGCATTGTACACAAACAAACTGGCCAACAGAGAAATGCGCTCTCTTTGATATTTGATAGTAATTTCGAACATGTCCAAAAAACTTGAACATACAAACAGACAGACATGAAGAAAGTAGTGATGAAAAGCATAAGGTCAAAGCAATTGTCAATGTATAGTTACTTTGATTTACACAAAGAGAAAAGAACATGCACCTGCTTTGAAACATAAAAAGACTTGGATTTCCACAGGTTTTTTTTATATGCATAGTTATCACAATGCTGACCTTTTCAAGAGCATTGTCAAAGGAATGAAAGAGGAAGGCTGTGTTCGCTAGGTCCAACAAGTCCACCACTGGTGGAAAACTGTCGAGCACAGCTGAGATAGTGCATAAGTCAAGTAATGCATTGCTGCATGTAAACAGCAATATTAGTGGAAGGTTCGTTTTTATTAGCCATGTAAACAGCTTAGTAGGATTGTTGTCTTTTTTTAGAGTAAGGGCAAAAACTGGAATATTTGTGCATGTAAACATGGTTTTTGAGTGGTTGAGCTTGTGTCTTCACGTCCACCTGTTTATTTACATTATAACTGTTGGTGCATATTGTGGGTGTGTATAGTTAGATCCTGTATTCAGTGCCAATATGAGAAAACACATTACACCAGCAGTAAAATATCCTTTGCGAATTGGAGCTTTTCGTTGACCTTTTAAAACAGCAGGTGTCAACTCAAGGTCCAAGGTTATTGCTTGTTTTGGGGCTATTGACTGTATCACACAGCAGAGTTTGCTCAGTTCCACAAAACTGTAGGGGCTCAACATTTCCATGGGTCTGTGTACCTTTTGGACTGTACCATGTTGACTTCAATGTTTAACTCTTGACCTTGACAGCAGTTGATAATCAGGACTGTGTAATTCAGTCAAAACCAACATTGAGTTTTGTCAGTTGACGGTATTTTAGGCTATAGTTTCCAGTGTTGAAACTTGTTCCTGGTATTTTGTCTACCTCTACAGAGTAACATGGCCATCATGACCCATATACATCATCTTCTTACAGTGACAAAAGTTTGCATGCTACAACTGTAACAACTCATCCTGGCTAAAATTGCACTTCCACCCCCTTCACTCCTTCTGGGAGCATAGCCAAGAATCTGGAAAGATAGAGGCTGAATATTGGTTGATGTCAGTTGAGCGGCAGGCGAATGTGGAGACCTCGGTGAACTTGCCCCTGACAAAAGTCGACTCTTTGGATGCTGGATTTCACCTCTCTCCTGAGGAAGGAGGCAGAGCTAATGTGCTCTGTTCCAGCACTTGTAAATTCAGACAGAAAGGGGAGTTTGCACTTCTACGTGCTGAGGTTGAGTTCAAAAGGTTGCTCCTACCAAAATTAGTATGTATGAATCAGTCGACCTCACCTCTTTATAGAAGCCAAAGCCTCCAAACTAGCAAAAGTTTCAGTGTTTTCTAAGGTGGTTTTTGCCTCCTTGGCTGGAAACTGTCTACAAGTTGTTTGTTTTTTTCCAGTCTAATCCATTATTCCATATAACAACAAAAATCAAATGATAATATGACAATGTGAAAGGGGTTATGTCAGGTTCACACTACACGTCACTATTTCAGATTAGGCGATTATGAAGTTATGAAATCGTGCCGTGACTTGGCCGACAGACATGACAGACTACATGTTGGTCCAAGACCAGTCATCGCTGGTCATCTTTCACAACATATGTGATGTCATCGGGTTATTCTTGTAAGTCTTGCGCCAGACGAAATGTTATTATAGTAACACTAAAAGCACCACAAGATGGCAGGAGCTACATTTGAAGTACCACATGCAAATTGTGCAAGTCACTGAATTGTCCACAACAAGTTCCTACAAATTTTCACAATAAAAGCTTTTTAGAAAATGAAGGGATTCTCTCAACCAGTATCATAAGGGGCTTTTAATTTTAAATGGATACAGGAAGTGTTGAGTTTGAAATAATGGCACGATGCATTAACTTTATCAAGGAAAACAGGTGCAGATTAAAAATAAAAATATAAAAATACAGAGGGGATGGTAAATAACGTCCCGTTTATAATGTAGTCTGTTTCAAATGAAGTTGGTAGCCTCTGCAGTTGTGGTGAGTAAAAGCTCTGCTGCTACTACTACTTTTTTATTTCATTCCTTTATATCCTCCATTTTGAAGAATTAACAGTCTTTACTAGCTTGATGCTAATGGCAGAACTCACCCAGTTGCTTAAGTGCCTCTGCTGTTTCATGCCATCATTTTTCTCTTTTTACTCTTGTGGTAATGTCCCTAGAGGAAATATCAAAAAGGCTGGGGTGTTGACGTACAGTTGTCTACGGCAGCAGAGATCTTTGTGTTCCTATTGATCAAAGTGATGACTGTGACGGGAGCAGTCAAATATGCTAGACTTTATGTTGGGTGGCATGAGGCGTCCCAGACGTGGTGTCAGTTGTCGACTACTATGACACACTACATGAGATGAAACAATGGATTATCGCATACGACACTAACTGTCGTTCCAGACCCCAGCATAACCCGTACTGGTGAGCCTTCAGAGAATTACCACCTGACTCTGCAGCTCCCCTTGATATTACTGAGGTTTACTGTGAATTGGAGTTCATTGTAAATCTGTCCAACTGCAACAGTTCATTCATATAGCATTGTTTTCATGCTCAGCAATGGACTGACACAGTTAGTGACCAGCTGGTAAAGACAGTGAAGCATTTCCCGTGGATTTGTAGACACCAAAAAGCAGAGCTAGAAGAAAGTGAATATTGGACTTTCATTCGCAAAATGGCCAGAGACATGCCTCCAAATGAATGCTAATGTTCCCTTATAACAACTTTTTGGTTTAAAATGTGTTCACAACTAGTTTTCACTGCCCCCAAGTGGCCAAAAAATCAGTTATTGCAAGTTTTACAAACACAAAAGTGCGATAAACTTGATGACTACCACTGTTGTCAGCAGCTCACAGAAGCCACTGTCTCCCGTTGAGTGTTAAAGACAGCTTAGACACTTTCATCCATAAAATTACAGCAATCACACTCCAAGCTCTGCATGTGGCCACTTCCTCACAGTTGTCTCTACCAACTGTCAGAATGATAATGCTTTGTGCATTGTACTTGCCACATCAGCGTCCTGCTGGAGTCACCTCCCTACTACACTTACATTTAACAGTAGCTCAGTGTAACACTTTAATTATTCATTATTTCTGCTGCAGTCAGACTGGTGGCATGCACTTTAAACATGGCCGCCATACTGTCATTTTCTACACAGGACACTGCGTGTAGTGATGTCACATACTTTGGTCTATGTTGTAAATTTTAATGGAATGAGTGGGTTGTTTGTGACACATAAAATGTCGCTGCGATGGGCTGTGTGTGTGTTTTTTTGTCTCACTTGGGTGTTACAGCACGCGATAAAAGGAGCATTTGTCTGAATAAGTGGTACACACACATTACTCACAATGTAACCTCACACACGCCTCGCCAATAAATTCTGACATTCTCCCCATTGCACTCTGTTTAAAATTACAATGTCCAATTTATGGCTGTTTATCATGCTGCTTTCAGAAATGCACCTTAATCTAATGCGCACACACATACTGGCTCTGGAAGAAAAGTAGCTATATTGTAGGATTGGCATAAAGGTTTAAGCTGATTAGATGACATGAAGGGAAGAACGGTGTATCACCTCATAGGACGTTTGTCTCACTGCCCTCTCTTAAATGAGCAAAGAGGCTCCAAAGTGCTCTCAACACACACCAATTTTCACCTTAGTTAAAATTAAGATTAAAATCTCACCATTTTCTCTTTAATTTGCTGGTTTTTGTTTTGTTTTGTTTTTTTTATTTTCATCTGGCTCGCCTTTCTCTGCCAGCACTTAAGTGCAATAATGTAATATACCGTTCATTTACTTAATTTTGACTGCCGCAGGAACATGGAAAAATATCCCTCAAGACAAAGTTCAAAATCAATTACCTTGATTTGTCTAAAGCCAAGATGAGAAACATTTCTGGAAATGTCTCCCGACTTAAATCATATGTACTTCTTTTCATTTCTAGCACCACCTTTGATTAATAATCCTTTAATTCCATGTCTGCCTGTCCCTGCTTTGCATGAAGCGATGCAATATATTGATTTACTGATTCTCACGCAACCACTGTGCAACTACATGTTTTAAGCATGAAGAGTAGGGCTTAGTGTGCAGGTGTAGCCTTTGAATGTAAAGTGTAGCCTCAGTAATACTCTGTAACTTTATTATTTAGCACTGGGAGCATAAAATATGTGTAGGTGTAAGAGTAGTTCTACCTCCAAGCAAACCAGTGTTGCACTGAATGTAGCGAGGCCACAGTCAAGGCCAGAATCTGAGAAGCACTGGGACTCGAGCTAATGGAGGTCAATAGAGTGTGAATGGAGAAGCAACGCTGACTATTTTGTGAACACTTGTGCAACTTCAGAATTTGGAACATTTTCTCTCCTCTGGCCACGGGCCTCTGTGTGTGTGTGCATGTGTGTAGGAGAGAGTGACAGAGCGTGTTTCAGAGTGTCCGGTGTTTACAGATTCACCACAGATATACAAAACCACGCGTTTCAAATCTCTTGATACTCCAACTAAAAACATTCTTTTCTCTCGCATAAGTAAACAGAACGTCTTCTCTTGACTTCATCTCAACATACCAACATAAGTGAGCCCATGAAAACATGCTGTTCGCTGCTGTTGCAACATGCACAGATTCACAACCACTAACTACTTATACCCCATCTGTGATGTTTTACAAACACATATTGAATAATTCAGCACATCCTCATCTGCCTAATGGTCTCCTCTTCCCCGAGGGTGCCTGGTTGCTATTCGCCTCAGCCCGTCTCTCATTTTCCTCCTGTTTGTCTTTGTTCCTCCGTCTTCTGTCCCCTCTCCTTCTCTGCTTTACATTTGTTGTGCTTTGCTCTGTTTGATGAATGCGTCATGCACTTTGAGAAAAGCTTTTGAACCTGCGCTGTATCTTTTTTTAATATTGTCGTACATATAGTTCAGATCTGTAGCAGTGTACATGTTTTGTTTTGCTTTTTGAAAGATAAGATAAGAGAAAGGCTAAGTCCAGCCTAAGTTGTCTTCAAGCTTGATAAGAGATGAAGAGAAAAGTTGTGGAGAACTTCTCCCAGGCAGGTGTGTGTACGTGCAGTGAAGAGAGAGCTCAAGCTGTTGCATAGCTCCCTTGAGGTATTTTACCAGTACATTGTAGTGTTGCTGTTTAACCTTGCAGTGTGGGTATGTTTGCAATCAGAAGCAAGTCTGTGAAATGTCTCCTTATGTGCTCGATGCAACTTGTTTCCAGTAGGATTTTAAAATCCCTCTTATGCCTGGTTCACATTACACAACTTTAGCCCAGATTTTCTGCTTGCCAGCTGTTTTTGAAGGTCCCCAACAAAAGCCCAGGATCAGAAACAAATCGACGTTGGCTCGGTGCTCGCTAATTGGCGTTCAAGCACTATGTGTTAACTGTTCAAGGATGTGAGCCGAGAATCACAGAGGCTCCCAAGATATTGAGTATGCAAAGTATCTGGACCTTTCATGGATATGAATGTATTAATGCCCGCGCACTGGCAATAGCAATAGCTGGCTCCTTGTGAAAATTCATTCAGATCTGGCACAAATGTCCCCCTGGACTCAACAATGAACTGATGAGAGTTTGGTGGTTAAAGGACAAGGTCACTGTGATCTTGCATCCATTTCATTCATGTGAACATGTTATCTCCGGAACTTCCTGAGGAAATGTCTTTGCATTTGGCAGAATTATCCAATTACATTTTGGTGGTCAAAGGTCAAGGTCACTGTGACCTTGTCTTTCTCATTCTTGTGAACACACTTTCTTTCAGACACTATGAAAGAATTTCTTTGAATTTGGCACAAACATTCACTTGGAGTCATCAATGAACTGATTAGATCTTGATGGTTAAAGGTCAAGGTCACTGTGACCCTGCATCCATGTCTTCCCTGTGAATGTGCTACCCCAGAAATGTCCTGAGGCAATTTCTTCAAATTTGGCAAAAACATCCACTTTGATTTAACGATGAACTGATTCAATTTTGCTAGTCACAGGTCAAAGGTCAAGGATACTGTGACCTTGTCTGTCTTTTTCTTGTGAACACAATATCTCAAGTACACCATGAGGGAATTTCTTTGAATCTGGCATAAATGTCCCCCTGGGCTCAACAATAAACTGATTAGATTTTGGTGGTCAAAGGACAGGGTTACTGTGACCTTGTCTGTATCGTTCTTGTGAAAGTTTTATTCCGGAAACGTCCTTTGGTGATTTCTTCAAATTTGTAACAAACCTTCACTTGAACCATAGAAAAATAAACTGATTGGAATTTGGTGGTCAAAGGTCAAGGTCAGTGTGACCACACAAAATATGTTTTGGGCCAAACTCAAGAATCCTTATACAAATTGTGACAAAACTTCACATAAATGTCTAATAGGATATAACGACAGAATGAGTACTTTTTTTATCCAAAAGGTCAAAGGTTTACATCACTGTGACATTATATTCTGCTTAAAACACTTTTCTGTCCATTACTCAATGCCATCTCTTAGGAGCAGAAGGGGAGACATTTGGTCAGATACTGAATCGATGACACTAATCTTAGGTGCCATCCTTGAAACTGTGCTGGTTGTATTGATCTTCTGTGCTGCCGGGGGGAAGATGTGTGTGAAGCATCTATGTTGTCACAGACATGGATGTAAACTGTGAGAGAAACATGATTGGATTGCAGAGGCATACAGCCGTGGGGCAGTATTTCTAGGTTGTTGTTTTTTTGTTCTTTCTACGATGGTAAAAGCATTACCCACACTACTCTTACCCTGATATTCTTACCCAAACTGTAACCAATCTTACTCCTCTGTCCTAAACCCAACCCAGTCCAACCAACGAATCCAACAAGTACTAGCCACTCAGAGGGAGAATAGGGTGGGTCATGTCTGCATTAGCCTAGGACAAATAGATTTGGCCTGTTTGACTTGGGTGAACTACAGCCGAGACATGAGTAGAGCACAGAGACAAGCCTCGCTGCAGCAGTTTCCAATTTGTGTGTGTTTAAGATGGAAAGAAACAAAGTGACAGATAGAGGGAAGAGAAGGTGGAAGGTGGACTATTGCATGCAGTATTTCTTTAAGTTGATAGCCTAATAACTTACATGGAACGCTGCCTTGTTACTTTTCTGAAGTTGATTTTTTTTTCTCCATATTCCAGATTTAAATATTCCACAGCTGATGTACTGTGTTGCGATAACAGATCAGTGCGGAGTATGTTGTTTCTCCATCAGGCTGAGCAGTCAGCAATCGGTTTGTATTATTAAACAGTTTTCAAATGCAAGCTTGTATTTGTGTTTTATAAAATGTTGGATGAATATTTAGGTTGACATCCTATGCATTGTTTATTGGAATCCTTAGTTGTAAGTGGGCTTCATGCTTTTTCAGTATTATGTAACTATACTCGGCTATCCCGTGTGTGACAGCTGTAACGTAACTTGTGATGATCTATTAATGTCATACAGTTCCTGCTGCACTTTGTTTGCTAAGACAAGAATTACGCTATAGTTTGAACAACTTTCCACTCAGTTGTTAATAATTTGGGGCATTGTTTGTTTGTTTGTCACATTCAGTGAGCACTTCCTCATGTGTGTGTGCGTGTGTGTTTGTGTGTGTGTTAGAGTTGGATACACCAGGGTTTAGGGAGAAACAGCCTTTTGAGTGATTTGATATGACAGCTCCTTCCCTCTGTGATTACAGCTGTTAATTTGTCTCATCTGTCAGGAGAGCTCAAGGGTGGATATTTGTCCATGCGTGTATGAATCACTCTTGGGATGCAAATTAACATTTTCTATTCAGCAACGCATGCGTTTGCCCCCTAGTCAGCAAAATTTACATTTCTACCTGAAGAAGGGAGGAATGGAATTTGGCATTGTGGCAGCTCTCTACTTGCTTCAATCTACTTTATATATCTCAGTTTAGCCCCATGCTCATTTCTGGCAACTGCAGCTTTCTGCAAATTGTTTTTTCCTATCATTGTCTTGTTTACATAATACATTTACTTTTGGCCACTGAGCAGGTCAGCCACTGAAATTAAGGATTAGGTGACTGTTGATATAATGGCTTGGGGAGGACGTAATATGCTTACAGGGTATTATTCTGTACTTAAAATGTGTCATATGTTTAAAAGAATTACTGACGGCTCAAGGGCAGGAAGCATACTCCAAAACAAGCCTTAATATGCAACAATATATCAAGGGGCTGCAGACTGGGGGGTTCATTCCCAATGGTAACAGCATTATTAGAAGGGGTGGAAGTCCCAGATTTCATCACAATCCAATATATCGATTCTTCAAACAAGAACACGATATTTGCTGACATCACAAAGTCAGCCACAATACAATTTTGATTCAATTCAAGTCAGGGGCCTGCATTTAATATTAGAGGATATTAGTAAACATCCTCAGTGTCTTTTTCTTGGCTTCTTTCCATTGTCTGCCTGGTGCTAGACTCATGGACCCTCATTCATTCCTATGAAAGTTGCTCAGTGGTGCATGGCAATCTGGTCTCACTCCAAAGTCGTGGGAAATCCGAAATCCGTCCTTTAACCTCGGCATGATACGTGGCCAGTCGCTGTTATAGTGACAGCCCTCTGCAGCATCGGGGAATTGAGATAGGACAAGAACGACAGTTAAGGTGGCGAAAGTCAGAGTAGGGCGGGTGGGGCTGGTGCCGGATGGGTCCAACAAATGCTGACTTTCACCTGGGAAAGCGGTGTTCGTGTCCCGTAAGATTATAATGCCAAACCCAGTTGTTTTTTTCCTAAACCTAACCACGTGTTGTTGTTGCCTAAACGCAGTCACATGTGGTTATTGTTGGAGGGGGGGGGGGAGTCAATTTGCGTTTTTGTACTGATGCAGTGCTTTTATTTTGAAAGAGACAGTGTGTAAACAGTAAATGTCCTGTGAAAACGGAAGTGTATTTTGAAAGAGGACAATGCATGTAAC